>NC_092858.1:156996703-157261703 GCF_032062135.1 Pyxicephalus adspersus | reverse complement strand
TATATATATATATATATATATATATATATATATATAAATCTTATATGAATATTAGGTGGAAGATGATGTGGGGAGCCAGTGTGCATTGTAATACCTACCTTGGAAATTTTAACTCAAAGTTCCTCTGACAACCTTCAATCATCTCGGCACAAACCTCAGCTGTCTGACCAGTTGGGGTTATCAGGTAGCAAAATAAAGAGAACCACAAAGGATATATGTATACATGAAAGAAGTAACACATAGCTTCAAATAAAAGGGCATTTGGGCCAAAACAGGTACATTTAGCCATTTTTCTATAATTCATGACATTTCTAAAGTCAACCTCTTTGTTTGTAAATGTGCCTTTATCTAGGGGAACATTGAATAAAGGGGGTCACAGACTCTGATATCATCATACACAGGCAGGACTAGCAGTCCTGCACTGTTGGAACCAATGGGCCCATTCACTGCCTGAAGTTTTGGAGAGGAAAGAGGAGCATCAGCTGCTGGGTGAGCGAGGTATAAGGCAAGTAAAAATGCTTTATAAGATTCCCTTATACTAAAACGAGCATTTAATCCCTGTAGTCCATGACAGTAAAACTTTGAAGTTGTATTAATTTTTTGGTATTGTATTAATTACCGAAAAATGCAGATAAACTTCCACTAGAGGGCTCTTTATATTTCACATCAATCACTCAGCACACTATTGTAATAGGACTGTAGCCATACAGAATCACTAAAATAACGAATATTCATGTTGCAAACTGAAAAGCAAAATTTCATTTGTTTGCAGATTTGTGGATTTTTAGGGACATCTCTGCTTTACCTGCAAAACTGAAAAAGCTTGGTGCAATTAGCATATCCTATTTAGCCAGTATTATGGATGTAAAAAAATGACCTAACATATATTACGGATGCATTGTATTCTAAGAATTATATTTAAATTTATTTAGGTATTTGAGTCTGAAAAAAAAAAAGAGTGATATTTTGATTCCTTGTTTTCCTTCTGATGTTACTGAACATGCGACTACACCCAGATTGTTTAGATTTTTTATGAAAAAAGTGTGGAAAGGTCAAAACCTTTATTAGGCCATACATATGTTCCCATGCATGCCATCTGGCACTATGAAAAATAAAGAGCCCCCCTTTCAACCAATTAAAAAATGTATACTTCCAATCTAAGGTATCTCCACCATTTGGATATCTAAACCTAAAAAAAAATAAAATGAATAAATTGATAAGGTGGTTGCATTATTTTCTTTTTTTCAGGATTTTCCATTTATTTTCACTTGGTTCTATCAACAGCATGTTTGCTGTCTTAGGATAACAATGCTCATACATCCTTGGCTTCTGTCCTGAATTGGCCTATAAATCTCTCTCCCCACCTCACCTGTTGCTGAGAAAGCTTGGCAGCCTGAATAAAATGAAAACGAATGCAGCCACAACATCTATCAGCTCCAACACTTTACCACTTTCTACTTTTATTTTCCCCCCATGCAGATCTACCCATATCCCTAATCTAAATAAAATCTATTTAGCAACTTCAGAAGCTCAAATATATACATATATATATATATATATATATATATATATATACTATTTAATGTACAGCGCTGCGTACTATGTTGGTGCTATATAAATCTTGTTTATTAATACTACTAATAATAATATTTACCTGCTACTGTAATTACACTATCATAAAGTAAAAAGAATAGTATTATATTCTATATTTTAGTATTATATTGGAATGCAATTATATACTAAATGAATCACATTTAAATGATTTCAAATCAGATTTATTATTATGCCGCTGCAATGATTCAGTTTATGAAGTTTATTCTAATCTAAGTGTAAATTTCATTTTTAACCACTAGATGGAGGCAAATATCCATGTACTGACTACATTGGGTTCCCATTGGCATTTACAATATAAGGCTATTTAAGCGCCTTTTACATTTTAAACTTCTTTTTTATATCTTTTATTAAACCTAAATGCTAATTGAGTAAAAATACACAGAAGCTAATTATGTAATACATCAGTTAAGACGCACATTTTTTGTGTTTTTTTCGAACAGAAGTAAAATGTGATTAATATTACTCTATTTTATATATTTTAATTAGCTATGACATATGTTATCATGCCATGAAGCAACACATTGAACAGACTGATAAGCAAAACACAGCTTTTATAACGTAAAAATGTCTTACCTTGTATTCTTGGACTAATCCATTCTGGTTTTCTTCAGGGGGAGGCATCCAGCTGACTACAATTGATGTCCCATTGCCTTCACTTTTTGTTATAGTAACGCTCTGTGGAGGGGCGCTGGGAGCTACATTGGAATAAATTACAAATAAATTAAGGTATAGCTTAAAGAAGCATATCTCTACCTTATTAAATTTGCGGAAACCCTTGAATACCTGTTAGATCCTAGGAAGCCACTACTATAATTCCCATATCCACAGCTCACAGTACATTAGTGTGGTGGTCAAAGGAGAGATGTTTCCTATACTGCTAACCAGTGGGAAGAATTTCATCCTTACAGATTGCCAAAAAGATAATCGGTGACATCTATACTAACTTGAGAAGCAGAAACTGCTTATTGCTCAAGGAACCCCTAACAACCATCGGAGGAACCCCAGGGTACCACCAAACCCTGCTTGGGAAACACTGGTTTAGAGTATGTCTTAGCTGACAATATGGAGGCTTGCGTGGCATTTTAGTGCTTTTGATACAACAATGAAGAGTAGTCATTAGATAACCTTCCCCTTTATTGGGTAGGGAACGACTTTTGGTCATTGGTGGTTAGTGAGAAAATTCTTCCTTGGTCTGTAAAAAAGTTTCTCCCTGCACTGGTTGTCAGTGAATTGCTCCTTTACTTTGGGGATCAGTGGAGTAAGGGGCCACTTATATGGTTGTCAATTACCCAAATGAACATTGGAATAGGGTCCCAATATAGTGGTTGGTAGTCATTAGTCCTTGAATGTCTATTACACTGGTTGTCTGTAGAGTGACTGATACAAAGTTGAGACCATTGGTGTCAGTGGTTACCTTTTTAAAGGGCAAAAATTGGCCAGAAAGGAATCCCTAGAACATTGGTTGGGAGAGGCTGTTTTATTCATTTGCTATCCAAAACTAAAAAAAAAAACGTTAAGCTTTATCCAGAATTTTCAAGGGATTTTGCTTACTAAGTATCATTACATCATTTGTGTTCACAGTCCCTGGAATCAGACTGCTAAGCTCTGCATAAAAAGTTTATGTTCTGACTAATCAAGCTAATCTTTATGTTTCAGTTAAATATTGTACATTATACCTGTAAACAAATCACAGCTAAAATACCTGATCGTGATTCCCTATAAAATCTGTTATCTCCAATCAGCAAAATGACTACCCAGGAAAATCTGCTTTTCATTACAAAAACAACATTACGGAAGCAATCAGCAGCTCTGAAAGTGTATCGGAGGGGAGCTACCTTCTTCCAGGGTCTTTGCAAATCGCACTTCGCTGTCAGCTCCTTGAAACTCATTAAAGAAAGGCCTGGCTTTAATCTCGTAGTTCACTCCTTTCCTAAGTTCGGGAATGACCGCACTGTTTTTGGCAGGGGTGCGCACTTCAAATATTGACCAGGCTGATTCTCCGCGATTCTCTGGACTCGGTCTGTAGAGAATTTTGTAACCTTGAATGTACTGCGATTGCTGGTCCACCTAAGGGGGGGAAAATACATTCCATATGAACTCCTCCATTGTCCTATATGTATATAAGGCATGAAAGTCTTCGACATATGTTAACTTTCCAGAATTATTTAGGTACATAGAATGATATAAGTTAGAATTATTTAGGATACAAGGTGAATGTTTAAAAGGTCATTGACAGTCTACTGGCAATAAATGATTTGTGTGGTTTCTGCCAATCAGCAACTTTACCTTTCGCCGCTTTATTAATAAAATATGCTTTTATTGCTGTATGAGTTCCCATTAGAGGGGCTCTATTGCCTTTCTGTCCAAGTGACTCAATAGAAACCTACACAAATTCTCAATAGGGATTCCTGACAACTATCTTAAAAGAAATGGTACAAAGTATAGGCAAGGTATAAAACTTTTTAATTGTGGCCATGCAAGCATCAATAAAGATAACAAGGGTGTAGTAACCAGCAACAGCCATAACCTTAGTTAAAAGCAGTCAGCAATAAAGTTTACAAGTCCTTGAATGGGGTAATAGCCTTAATTTTTATATTTCATGCTTTTCTTTTATCTTCACCTGTTAATACTGAGAACAACACACTTACGTCTATAGGTGGTCATGATCTCTCCTATCTGTGGAAGGATCCACAGTTAGGACTAGTAAACTATAATTCTTTTTTTTTTTCTGGGCTTAGTTATTATTTTTTAAGACCCATCTATCACCTATCTTTCAACTAATTTACTCTTGTTTTAACTGTGTTAAATTGAATTTGAACACAAAGTGCACAGGAGTCCAGCTGGATGGGATGGTATTTATTTTTACTTACTGTCCAATGTACTTCGATGGAAGAAGATGAAAGGATTGTAGGATTGTGCAGGTGTAACACCACATCTCCAAGTTCTCGCTGTACTTGTTTATGATCCACACCCTGAGCTGTAGGTGGGACATCTGAAAGAATAATGAGAATGCATCTACTGTTACAGGAAGTAGTAATTTGTGTCCTATTCAGGTTTATATACTGCAGTTAAATCGATAAAGACAGATCGGACCTTCTAGGATATCTTTCCTATCCTTAACCTGAAATAAACTAATTAAAGCCTTGTAGGCTGAGTCGGTCTCTGGCTCCTTTTATGTTGTGGGTACTCTAACAGTAAGACCTCCTTACCATAATTTCCAAATCTCTTCCTGCCCATCTGGGCGTTTGAGCTTTCTAATTCCCATTTGTGTTACAGCTCCTCCACTTACCTTCTCCATAATATAAAAAAAGCCTCCAACAACAAAAGTGGCACTGCCTTATTGGCATCTAATGTTAATTTTGAGTGGCCTAATCCAAAGAAATCCTCCAGCATCTACTAAATAAATGTCAATTGTGAGTGGACTAACTCAGAAAAGAAAAATGATGCTAACTTTCTTACAGAGAAATAGGAGAAATACAACTATAGGCTCCAACTTCCTTCCAAACTTATAGAATGACGTGAGTAAAAGAAATCTCTGTATGTGTAAACTGAGCCCACAAAAGTAAAATATTGACTATATCAATCAATCAACGTTGCTTTTTGTTCTTTCAAATTAAATCCTGTAGCTTTTTCATCATTGGTTACAATGAGCAACACCCTATTTTTTCCACTGCAGTGGACCTTGCTCTATATAAATATCCTGATGTATTTAGTAACCGTGGCAGAGCATCCCTTTAGGAGTGGATCTGTACATGAGGATAAATGACATGTAGGGGAGATGCAGTGACATTCCTCCCAGCTGCACTCTGTCTGACCCGTTCAGAGACGTGGTGTGGCCAACAGGAATTTTATATCTCACTGTGACACCTCTGAATAGGTCAGGCTCTCTGGGAATTTAGTAAAGCTGCAGAACATGAGCAGTTGTAGAAATGAATGGTTTGTGTGCATTCACAGTCTGCTGTGTGCTCTCCTACAGACACTTATAAATAGAATTTAAAAATGTTTATGCTACTTTTAAGAATTATGTCTGAGGAATTCTACAACCCAAACAAAATAGCTGGAATTGTTTAAATCCAGTGCCTTGGAGAGAGGGTTTTGGCTTCTTGTTCTTTTAAAACAGAATTCAAGATTCAAAAAAAATGCATTTTTATTCATGTCCACAACATTTAATGAGTATTTTAATAAATGCAAGCAAAGTATGGTTAGCTTTTCAGTCTGCTGCTTTCTCTTACATTGCCCAGGTAAAGGTTGGGGCAAGAGAAAACCTGTGTTACCAGTGGCAGATCTGGGTAAATCTCAGAAATGGGTGGATAGAAATACAAACTCTTTTACAACAAAAATACCTTCTTTATTTGTATTTTATCTGTGTATTTAGCTGTCTGCATGGGTTTTGGCTTTGTATCCTTTAAAAGTTTAAAGTGAACTTCCACACACATTTTATACCAATGGGATTACTCAGTAAGACAGTAATAATCTTCAAAGTACAGAGTTTTATAGCTAGAAGATCTTTTGTTGCTTAGGTCATATATGTTGAGAAACAAATTTTATTGGTTGTTCATGGACTACAGTCCGGGCCCCTTGATGTCAGGTCATTGCATGGCTCACTATATTTTTTTGCTGTAAAGAAAGCAGCTGTTCTTCTTTGTTTTAAACATTTTTTTTATTAGCGCTGCTATTCTATTTTTGCTTCCTCGGGGGAAGCCTCTGCTGGTTGGGAAAGTCCTAAACATTGCATTGATAGATTATAAAGGAACCCATATTTCCATTTGTGTATAGCTGAAGGCTTCCTCTCATGGGCTCTTTTGGAAGACAAACTGAGGAATGTGCAGGTAACATTTGGCTTTCCATTTCATACTTGCTATAAGGATTACATTTTACATACAGCTAATCCTTGCAGGGATCTGCCTATACAAATTGCTATTGCAACTTACCTTGTGTTTTTACTGGGTCGGATATTGGACTTGGATCACTCAGTCCATAGGCATTTGCTGCCCTCACAAGGAAGAGGTAGATTGCAGTAGGTTTTAGCCCCTTAACAGCAAACTTTTCAGTCCTGACATTTTCAGCCACTGTCTGCCAGCTGCTCCCAGATGCATGACTGAAATAAGAAAAGCAATCCCATATGGTAAACATCATATGAAATGGTTCAGCCAACTGTACTGTGCATACACTTTCTGTTCTACCTGAAAGCTTCTATGATATATGAAGTTGGTGTTGCACCAGAGTTCAAGTTTGGTTGCCAAGATAGGGTCACTGTATTCCTGCTGACATCTGTGACTTCAGGTTTGGAAGGGGCACTTGGAATAAGGTTGGGGTCGGTAGCTCGTGGAGGTTGTACCGGAACACCAAATTCTAAAAAAAAAAAAGAAAAACTTGAAAAAGGCAATATGTAAAAAATAATCATTTATTTAATCATAACTGATACTTTTCCTTCCTATTTTTTGCATTATAAGATGAAACATTTTGAGCATCCTCTGTTCTTTACATTTTTTTAGTCTAAGCTGAATGTGATCGCCTTCTTTTTTCACAAAAGGTAGAGCTTTGTTCTCGTACCATACATACACAAAAGACTCTTCAGTGTTTTAGTTAAAATATAGCAAAGATATTAAAAAGTACATTGTTTGATGTTTGACCTATAAAGAATTTTACAAGTTACACTTCCTATTTTTATATTACTGTAACAAAAATGGAGCGGACGTTTCATTTTTACTGCCAAAAGTAACTTAACCGGAGGAAGAGGAAAAATATATACAGATAGGAGTTTTATTTACACAGAGTTATTTAACTGTGGCCAACTTAACTGCTATTATACTGACCATGACCAGAAAATACACTGGCTGGATTCTGGCCATTATTATGGGTCTGCAGATGGTCAAAGATTTCTCAAAAAAGAAGTCCTTATACACATGCCTTGTAAGAGCTATGCTCTAACTTGTATGTACTTTAAACAGTAAAGGCTTGTCATTGTTTACCAATCAATCAAAAAATAATATACTTATTTCTTCAAACACTTTAGGAAACAACCCAATATTGTTTACAACTGTATAACTTGAATAGATCAAACACAAAATCTTCATTTTTCAGTTTTATTAAAGGAATAACTGTACAGAGATGAACTGAGAGCGGAACAGGACTGTGAAAGTATATTAGTCACCTAATAATTCGTTTACAGCATGAAGCTCAAGCTTTGAAAAATGCTTGTAAGTGTGAAACATATAAGAGCTGTATGCTGTGTGCAGTTTAATAAACCAAGAAAGAAGTTTTCAACAATCCAGTTGTGCAGTAAATTATTTCCATTCTCAGTGTATATTACCGACCAGATAATCCAGACCAACACCTGGCAAGAGCTGAGTGCTAAAATTCATCTCGAGCAGTGTGGTTCAAACTTTTCTGTACAGAGGAAGTAAAGAATATTACTCAAAATGGAGTGCCTGAGATTGCATTCTTGAAGTATCTAAATTAGCATGTTTATATTATGGAGAAGAGGGTGCCACTAGACATCTACTAGAACTAACAAATGGTGGAGAACACCATGCCCACTGAACAAAGTTTTTGGGGTTTTGCTTTATGCTTTTTCAGGTGTATTCCAAACAATAAAACAGGAGACCAACACCAAAAATTAACCCAAACCAGTTAATGATCATCTTATGTCCATAACCAATTTATTGGATAAACAGCCACAAATAGAATAATAACTACAGGCATGTTGAGCATTATGGGGTGGGCTGATAAAGGTTTCTTCAACAATCAAAGGTTTTTCCACCTATGGAACACAGGAAATAATCAAAGAACCACAAGTGCAATGCAACTGCTAAGAAGGCAATAAGGTAGTACTCAAGTAAACACTGTACACTGTACTGTACGTAGGAAGGTAGTACAGTAAAATAGTACTCAAGCATTAAATTGTCATGAAACCATCCTGGTATCAGTGGACAAAAACTAATCTTTAAATTTTAGGGTGATATCTGTCCATTTCCAAGGAATTTATAACAAAGGAAAACATCTAAAATCTGTTTTGATTTGTTACAGATCAAAACGCTTTGCACTAGTTTCTTTTAAAATGGTTATTAGAGAATATAACTTCCTGATAAATTTGCATTAAAAAACAAAGAGACATTTTATTGGCATTTTCTACCTTGAATCTCGATGTATGCACTCCAACTGGCTTCCCCGCTTGGAGTGGATGCAGTGCAGGTGTAGCGTCCCGTGTCACTTAGCTGAAAAGAAAGCTTGAAATTAGTATTTGGGGGCGGTCAGAAATGCATTGGGATGGAAAAGCAATTACCATTCCATCTAACAGAGGATGAGCTTGGCTTTGGTTGGAGAGCTATTAGCTGTTCCTGGGAGCCAATTTGTTTCATGACTTCAAAGAAGTGGCAAAATACATTACTTTATTTGTCGAGCAGAATTAATAATAACCTCTATCAGTCTAATTACACAATTACACATGCAAATATTTGCTGAAAGTAAATTCATGTCAAAGGACAGAAGTGGAATGAGTGCGGGATTATGACAATCGCTAGCTGGCATTTAAACCACAGAATACATCATTTTGTTTTATTTTGTGTGTGCATTCGTTCCAGCAATATCAACATTGTGCTTCTAACAATACATTCTGCGGGTATTACTGCAGGCACAAAAAACAGAGACAAAGTAAATAAATACTCAATAATAAAATACAGCATAGTTTTGATTAACTAGGAATGAACAGAATGAATTATACCAAGAATAAGGCGCATATAGCCGGAATTTGTATTTTATTGGTGTACATTATTTAAAGTGTATGTCAAGCCAAATGTATGTCAAGGTTTAAGATTCTTACTGGGATTTTTACTGCTTTCTGGGACTTCATTAGAGAGATTTCACCTCACATACACTTAACACAGATAAAAATAGTGTTTAAAGGCTAAAATCCCTTCCAGGCTTTTATTGCTGCCTGTTGGTAACTAAGGGACAATCTATGGATTCCTAGATAAAGTAAAAACTGTCAAAGTTTCTTATACTCACCCATTATATACAAAAGGAGTTTTGGCTGGAATTGTACTTAAAATCTAATATAAATTCATTACCAGTTACTGGTATAGTAATAACAGTATCATGAAGTGTCATATTTTTGTAAAAAATCTTCAACTACGGAAACTTCACTGGCTCTTGTCTATATCAGACATGGGCAAACTATGGCCTGCGGGCCGTATGCAGTCCAATAGGGACATTTCTCCAGCCCTTTGGGTGGTCCGCAGCTCTGGCCGGTGACCCCCGAGAAGGTCGCGGAACACGTTCCCCAGATCTGAGCATGTGATGGGAGGGTAGGCAGGCTGTGTCCCTGCACAAAACCCACCCACTCTCCCATGGCAGGCTCTGATCTGCGATGGGAGAGTGGGCAGGGTTATGTCACCACATTTAGTTTATGGCACCACGTTTATGATGGCATAACCCTGCCCACTCTCCCATCGGCCTGGCCTCTCTGTTAAATTTTATTTTAGATTGTGGACCCCGACTAAAAAAGTTTGCCCACCGCTGGTCCATATACTAGTTTTGGAACATGCATATCTATTTAAGTAAATCTAAAAGGGTATAGCTTCCTTCTTCTAGATTATTGCTCAAGGAACCCCTAGCATCCTCTGGAGGAACCATGGTTGAGAAACACTGTTCTAAATGTAGCTGGTAGGTGGCTGGAAATTATGCTGTCATTTTCAATTCATATTACAATCATAAGATCTGATAAATATTAAAAAAAATAAATAAATAATTATCAAAAAAATATTCATGAAGACAAAAAAGTGGTGTTTCATTTTAGTACAATGGTTACTAAATCAACACAACACAAACTTTGCCCAATCAACTGTTCATCAGTGATTTGGTCTGTTTCTAATCAATCAAAAATATAATCAAAAATATCTTATGGAAGAACTCCAGTGGCTGCTGTAATTCCTCACTATAACCTTTAGGTTACTACAGAACACAGCGATTACATTACCCACAAACTATCAGAAGTTCAACAAATCCTCACCATAAGGGAACCATTTAAGAATTTCATTACTTCTTTACAAAGTGAGAGCAGCTTTTTTTTTTCACAAAGTGAACATAATTTAACTTTTTTTTTACTCAGTGAACATTCGTTTTGTAAGTTTAACTTTTTCTAATACCATTAAATGTGTAAAATGTGTAAATCCAATGTTGTTTTTTAGTGAATAGGCACAGTAATGTCATAGGGACTGTATGCCTTGTTGCGTACCTTAGCATATCGGATCTGTAATGCTCCACTGTCCATCAGTTTAATCCGTGAGTCCTGAGCTGTTATCAGGATGCCATCTTTCCTCCAATGAATTGTGGGAACTGGAACTCCGGAAGCTATACAATCCAAGACTAAAGTGCCATCCACAGCTACTGTCTGATTCTGAGGACCCTGGCGGATAACTGGAGGAGGACGGTCAGCCACCACTGCCAAAGTAAACAACAGGAAATAGATGTCTGCAACTGGAAGCAATTTTCTAATCCATCAAGCAACAGTAGTTGCTGTAGGCTTCAAAACAAGCTAAAGATAATTAAGCAAGTAATTAAACCAGGAATCATACATTATTCAGGGGGAATTTTCATGATAAGCACGACACAGAATACTGAAACTGTATCTCTTGTTTGAAGGAAAGGATCTTCAGGACTTGCATTTTACAGGGAAAGAAAAAAAAGATTCAGAAATGAAAGAGGAATTTTAAATTCACTTCCAATGATTTAATAGCTAAAAGCGCTGAGTGGTAAAATATAGAGTTTCACTGTTCTCATCCACAAAAATGACACAGTGGGGTGAAAGAAAAACATTAGTTCATCTTGGAAAGATCAGTTTATCAGCTTTTACACTAGTGTAAAAACAGATGTTTGCATGGCAAGCCAGAAAAGAACATCAACACGCTTCTCAAATATATTCTAAATCTTTAGGTGACCATCTTGAAATCACATTTGGCACCAGACTTTTTGAACATTAAGATCCTTGAAAAATAGATCCTTAATTCACTTTAGTCTTTTATTTTTATTCTAAAGGTTTAGGGATATATTTGAGATTTATATGGATATAGTAAGATTTTGTGTTTTTTTAAAGAACAGGTGCACTTAACAAGATGGACAGCAAAGTATGATGTGAATACGTAACCCAGGAAGATGCACAATTGGAAATGAGAGAAACAGGGCTAGGGGTGTGAGAAAAAAGAAGAAAGATTTTTTTTAATCAGTAGTTTTGTACAATATTTCCAATAATTTTATTGACCTTTTTAAACTTATTTTGTTGGGATTATACATGTTGTAAATTATATTGAATGAGAACATGCCTTATAATATATATATATATATATATATATATATATATATAATATAATATTATATATGGTATATATAATATAATAATAAACAACGTTTGTTCTTTGTGCTTTACCTCGCTTCTTTGTTTTGATATAGGGAACCTTTTTGATACCCCTTCCTTATGTATAGCATAGGCAAATGAGAGGTATTCACAAAATAAGCTCTGGACAGCTATGTGGTTCCTCAGCACTGTCATGGTGACTGGGGCCAAAAAAGTTTCGAAAATGTGTTGTGCTTTTGGAAATGGGTGCACATTTAAAGTAAAAATGAGATAAAAAAGGTTCAAAATTTTATACATTCTATTTAAATAGGAAGATCACTATCAAAATCACAATATAACTCTTATATCTGGCTCCAAGTAATAAGACATCTGTACAGGACAGATTACTGAGGGTAGCCACATTTTTGTTTTAGAGTCAATAAACTTTTTTAAAACCAGAAATCCACAAGGACACTGTTTATTACTGTGTAACAAAGCCAGACATGTAGTTTTCTACAAAATACCCACTGATTAAATATTTAGCAATTTTCCAGTGCTAGCCAGAGCTCTGTTCTTTCGGGATCAATACAGAGAGTGGTCAAACCATAGGTGAAATTTTTATTATCCTGAAAACCTCTTTCATTATGGTTTTTGCAAATTCCTCATTCCCTTCACTATTAATCACTACAGGTTAAACCAGTACTCATGTCTCTACGGCTCACCGAAACTTGCCCAGAGGCTTTTTTATGCTTTCCTCTATTGATTCCATCTACAACTGAGCAGTGCCAAAACCACAGTGTGACTTATATGAAGAACGGATTCTGCTGGCATTCAAACTATGCTGCAATCCGTCCCAAAATTTGATTCATATAAGATCAATAAACTAGTTTATCACAAAGGATAATTCTTTCCAGAGCTGATGCTGCTAGAAATGTGACTGTACAAACGACGCACCCCAGGCTCCAACTACGCACTTTGGGGAGCCAGAGAAAGCACTTCTGGCACTGACAGCCAATTAGAAGCCCAAACAGTGCTAATTAGAAGCATGCTCCTCAGACAAAGTTGTAAAACAAGGAGATGCTTGGACCAACTCCCTTTTTTTTGGGCAGCAAGGATCAGAGAGATAAGGGAATTGTGTGGCCTTAGAAACGGCAGAATTAAAAACTGTTTGTACTTTACCATCCGTAACTTCTAAATAGGCTTTTGTCGTGATGCTGCCGGCCACATTGAGAGTTTGACAGATGTAATAGCCAACATCGGACTTCTGTACGTTTACAATTGTAAGGTCACCGGTTTGAGACACAGAGAAGCGGCTGGATGACTGTGGAGGCTGGTAGGAGAAGAGCAAATTCTAAAAAAAAAACAAAGATGCAACAAAATTATATTAATACAATGGGATTTGAAGAGCAATGTCATGTTAATTAAATCAGCAAACTGCTAATGATACAAGGAACACGATTTAGTTGTGCTAACATCTGAAAACGGGCTCAGTTCACCTTATTCTTTCTTTTATCAAATCCACTGCAGCCTAGCTGGCTACTACCTAGACAGTTTTATGAAATGCAAGCAAATCTCCCCAATGGGAACACAGATGGCAAAACAGAAAATCTTACAGAGATTTTAATTCTTCCCAATTTAACCAAAATGAAAAGAAACATGTGGGCTTTAGGTAAACTTATAAAATTCACACCACATTGTTATTATTTTGGCTCCCCAAGATTGGATAAATATGGCTGGTTTAAAGCTTGTACACATTGTGGTCTAAAGCTACATATCACTGTTCCCTAGAGACATTTGTTTCTATGCTGGGTGGGAAGAAGCTGTAGGTAGGCGGTCAAAAAGCATTGCCATAAGAATCCAGGAACCCCTTTAATTCTATCAGTTTCTACTGCCCACCACACTTTGTTACAGCTTTTCAATTCCCACCCTTTAGTATGCCCCATTTTTCCATCATCTTTGTATTATGCCCCAACTGTCCAGCCCACCCGTATTTTCAACCAACTTTCAGTAACCACCCAAAAACAACCGTCTGGTTACTGAAAAGCGCCTGGTGGTGTGACCAACTAAAAGGGGCCGAACACTGTGTACTGATGCTGAATAATTGTGGGCTAAGATGACCATACATGATGGTTTTGGGCAAATGTTGCATGTACAGCTTTTAATGGCAGATCACTAAACATTTTTTACATTGGATTTCAATGTGTATCTGCATTCAGCATCTGTATGTTCTTAAGCAATTCTCATGTGCACAGTTGAATGTTGTTTTTCATTTTCTAACTAGTACTGGCTATGGGTAAGCTGATTGCTTGGTAATGAAAGCACTTTGTCTTTTCTTTGTTCAGGATGCTAGAAATCAGCTTCTATTGTAAAAATTATGGTATGTAAGAAGGCAGAAAAACGATGATATGTGAATGGGGTACCATGCAGCAACCATAAGGTAAAGGTTTATTGTATTTGGGAGAATTATTTCTGATTGGACATTCAGTGAAAGAAGGGAGCACTGATTTGAATCCTGGAGTTACTGTCCCCTGTAGATTGCCTATTTCCCTATAATATGCTGGTCGGTGTTTATTTTTATTTTAAATATAATATATTTTTGTTATCCTAATTAGCCAATATATATTTTTTGTCTAAGCATTCCATTAGCTGGTTGCTATAAACACTATATTCCTCTATATAAAGAAACATGGCTAGAAACATGTTCAACAGCTGTCTATCACAGCAAACAGCAACCCCCATTTTAATTATATGTAAAGTTATTCAATAACTCAATAGATTGTACCATATCTCTCAAAATACACATGTACGATGCCAGTGAGGTCTGTCGCTATGACCACATTATCATTCTAATAAATGTACTACCTCCTTTATCTGTCAGGATGGATTTACCAGCAATAGACAATAGTAATATACCAATTAACGAAAGCAATTCATTTAGTTTAACTTCACAGGGTCTTTCGTTTTCTACAGATAAAACTGATAAAAATGAGGATTTTTTAAACAAAAAAATGAGTAACAGATTATTTAGAGTAAAGAAAACATATTTTGTATGCTGAATTCATGTAAACAATTTTTTACATTTAAATTCTTTCTGACTTGTGGAACCACAAAGTGTGCAGGCGGATTATAATATTTTAAACAAAACAATTATCATCCAAAAATGAGATATAACTCTTGTATCATGTAGCTGTCTTCTGGGTAAAGTCTCAGTACTTTACTTTCTTCCCTTCCTGGGTACCTGCTCTATATTTTCATCAAAAATTGGAAGACAGCAGGGTGCCAACTTACAGGGGGAATTTACAAGCTACTGAGAGACAAGTGACAGTGTTTGTGCTGTAAATTGTGAGGATGAATTACTCCACACATTCTGCAGCTGCAGAGATGCATGGGGTTTGTTCAATGCTTTATTACTTCTTGGTAAGAATATTTTAATGTTTGAATGTCCATATTCTGCCACAGTTCTAATTTAAAAAAAGTCCAAAATGATTAATAGCCTACCAAAACACAGGAAGATACAATGTTTAAATGAGTATGGAATTCCCTTTATACACCCATTTCCTTCTGTTGCACATAAGCATTACTTCAATTAAAAAGGCAAACTATTAGCATGAAACTGTGCTAAACTCACTGATGTAATGAAGCCCAGTTGGAAGCTGAGTGATAAATGGATGACCTTTAACTGATGTAATCAAGCCCTTGTTTATCTCAGAATAGCACACACTGAACACACAATAAATTGTACCTGTCAGCATATTTATGGATCTGCTGTTATTAATGATGTATGCAGATTCCTTAGCTCGATGGCAGCCATTTTGATATCTAGATTTAGCAAATTGCTCATGTCTCTCAGTACATCAGCTCGAGCACTGAATGAATATGATTGTTGGCTTTCCTCACAAAATTCCATACATTCATTTGGGCATGTATTAGTTGCATATAATTAACAAAGTTTATTTGTACACTGACAAAGAAATAAAATATACACAGTACTGTACCTGGCTGCCCTCCTTTTGCCAAAAGATGGCAGGCTGCGGATTCCCAGTTGCCTCGCACTGGAATGTGACTGTACGTCCCAAAGCCACAACCTGATCGCGAGGCTTTACTACGAAATTTGGAGGTTCTAAGAAAGACAATACAACAATAAACTTCTCATAATATTTCATTCTAAATGGAGAATACGCCTATCCTTCCTCGTCTGCTGTCTCAGAATATTATGTAACCTAATATCTTCATGGAATTATAAATTAATCCTCTGTCAGCTATCGGGTCATAAAGAATTTGACTTTCCCCCGAGGATTTCTCTAAGTCCTGTCTATACTGTAAGGTATCTCCCAATTATTTTTGGCTAATGCAGGTAGTAAAGTTGCACAGAATATTATTCATTTAAGGGATAGTCATCTGTCTGACATTTTTTGGGAGAATACATACGTTTGAATCAATAACTTTAATGTGGCACTTTGGCCATAGCAATAGCAGCTCATTTAATTGCTACAACAAAGGCCGTTATGAGGACAAGTCTCAGAGATTGCTTTTTTGGATGGAAAAGAATTTACCTAGGCAGATGCTAAATTACAGGAGTAAACAAAATAAAAAACATTATATCAATATATAGTCAAGGATGTTATGCATGATTCTTTTATTGTAATTTGATCAGTCTGAAATGCCTGACAACACATCTGGTAAGAATGGGCCCTTAAAAACAATTTAGGGCTTGGGAACATAGACAGCGTTTTATTATCTGCTCGAGCAGCACAATGACGATCTCCCAGCTTGTTCCTCTTATGCTGGTTTATACAGTTTGTATGACCACTTCATCTAAGAGTAAACAGGATGTGTTGGAACCATATGTTATATGTTTATGGAAATCTACAGCTGCACCTGGAGATGAATTACAGGAACTGAGGATTCAGCAAATTTCTATTCTATCCAGAAAAAGATATTTTATGCATTGGTGAACAATCTATCAATAATCATTTCTAATCTATGGCTATATGGGATTGATTTTGAGGTCTTTGTATTAGTTTTAAGCTGAATGCCAGACGAAACTAAGATTTTGCATTTTGCATAATGTTGGGTTAATCTATAACCTCTACTGTGTGGATCCTTAGTAGGCAGATGATTACTTACGTCAGCTGGATGGGCAGTCAAAATAAATACCCCAATGAGGGTGCATACCCTAATAAAAACCTGGGAAATTTTCTGTTACAGACTCACTATAGTAAAATATAAATGATTTTGCTGTCCCCATACGATTTCTCATTACTTCCTTATTTATGTCTGACATCTTTCATACATACATCCTTCTGACATCCAGGGGAATAAACATATTCCAGATATAAAACCCTATGAACATAGTATTAAAGGTTCTCCCGTTTCCATTCTTTCTTAAAAAAAAAACTTTTCCAGTCTATCTGCAACTAAAGTCTTTGGCTTCACAAAATATTTATGTCTATTGTCACTCAAAACAATTTGCTGTCTATGCTATCCTGCTTTAAGATGACTGCAAAGAAATAGGAGGTCTGCCTTGACTGTGGCCAGTGCTTTCCCTAACTGCTGACATGACAAAAAGCAGTGGCCACACACAGCTCCTAATGTTTTAAAATACTTCTGCACATGTTTTGGCTGTTAGAAGCATGCAGATCTTATAAACAGCCAGTGGGTTTTTCCCACAAACTTTTGGTTTTCTGAAATTGTGTTTGGGTTGGGTTATGTGGTCCATCTAGATGCAAATGGTGCTCACTGGAGCTGTGCTTTAAGTTTTGCCTACTTAGTAACAGCCTAAAAAGAGATGACAGTGTAAGATTGGAAATTACTTGGAAGTGAAAAAAAAGATTTAGGCACACACAAAGTATATAGTCATGGAAAATCATTAGCACAGTGGAACAGGGAACCAGCCAGCAGAACTTAGTCATAGCCATAAAGTCTGTTTTAAAGCCCAAAGCAAATCTTTCAGTTAAATCAGCTTTGATGCCCACCCATGTGGAATCAAATGCCTCTGTGCTATTTCATTTTCCCCCAGCAAAGTGTAATATATGTACATACTGGAGCCACCAGGGGATTCTTTAGGCTAGTATTCAAATTTACATTTAGCTCTGAATTTTAGGCTGTGTATAAGTGCCAATAGGCCTCTTTTAGGTATTGTGGAGATTAAAAAGCAGAGTGGTGTTTTTAAATGAGGGTCTGCAGAATGAACAATCCACAAAATAAAATAAAATATTAAGAGGTACAGTTAATAAAGTATCTACTTGAAGAGAACCTTCCTTATTAGGTGACTGTTTAGATGCCTTGCCGAAAGGGATATAGAGTGGGCCAAAAGAATTCCTCATTGTATTTGACTGGCTTTACCTCGATTCGAAAATTGTATATTGATTGTCCACAGGGAGGATCAAAAAATTTAAATTTATCAGCAAACAAATGTGATCGGTTCAGTACAGAATAATAGCCTGCCTCCACCTGGTGTAGCCATGAAAATTAGATGCTATATCTCAGCAATTAAGACCAAGAAATTGATCAAGTGACAACTGGCGGAAGAATTTGGATTTTTTTTTTTTATTATTAGCAGAAAGGTTAATAGAAGTGTTAGTGGAAAGACCCGGTACAGTCGAAATACCAGCAATATCTGCATGTATTACCTTTTTTGACCTTTTTGCATTTACCAGAATTTTGATTGGTTGTTGGGGAATGACGAGCATGGATGAGGAAGAGCTAGAGGCTTTTCCAGTGATGATAATGTAAGGAATGAAAAATGAGGAGTAATAAAATTCCAACTTACCAAAATGAACTAAAAAATAAAAAGAAACATAAAAGAAAGAAATATGTAAAATTTGAAATGACAAAATTGAAAAAAAAAATGACAAATAGCATGCATGTAAAAATGATGAATAAATTAAAATTAACAACACATGTATTAAATAAAATAAATGGAAAAATAATCAACAAAATAAATGGTGAAATTAATATAAATCTTTAATCATACAGGGAATAAAGACAAAAAGAATCCATGTGCTGTATAGCAACCAGGGCCTTGTCTTTAGAAATCTGTCAAATGGTTGTGCATAATGCGTCAACACTTTCATGATAATTCTTGTATATTTATGTCTTCTCTGCAAATAAACCTTTTTATTTAATATTTTAATATTTTGGAAAAGATGCTAGTAAACTTTTTCTAATGTAGAGAAAGTGAAAAAAGAAGAAGCTCTTTTTTGCACCACTTGAAGAGTAGCCTGAATTTTTTTGGAACAGGAAGTGAAAAATAATCTCCACAGACTAAAGCTGCATACACACCTGCAATTTTTCTCGTTGGAAAGGATCTTTCACGATCCTTTCCAACGAGAAAAGACTGCACGATGCATGAACGATGCTGTACATACAGCACCGTTCATGCTCTATGGAGAGGGGAGGGGGAGAGCGACGGAGCGGCACCCTGCTGCGTGCTCTCCCCTTCCCTTTCATTAGGATCGGTCGTCGTCCATCGTCCATGGATCCGCCAGGACGGTCGTCGGACGATGGACGACGACCGACTGTACACACGGCAGATTTTCGCCCGATAATTGGCCGATACCGATTATCGGGCGAGAAAAATTTGCCGTGTGTACGCAGCTTTAGTCTTACACAGCTGTCTCCAGAACAACTTCCCCTTTGGAACAATTTTTTATCACCTTCTATTCCAGAAACAATGACAGCATTTACCCAATGAAAATTGACATATTATTTTCCCACTGTATCAAAAACTAGAAAAAAAGGTTCTGCCATGCACAAGCGATGCTCCTAATTAACCCACACCTATCTAATCTATCTGATCCAGATTATTTTGTGGAGCTCATTTGTCTATTTGGGGAGGAAGTAATACCCCATTGGCATAGATATTACAGGGTAGGGTTTGTTCTTTGTACAGGGTAAAGTCACAGGGCAGGGTTTGTTCTACAGCTAGCAATGCCAGCTGATATAAGAACAGAACATGCACTTATGGTAAAATAAAATCTATCTGCTGCTGATGTAACATTATTTTTCCAACGAGTAATGTTTTGGGCTGTTGTCCTTTCAAACTGCTACAGCATAAATGGAATTCATTCAACCACCCTGTGAATTGTACACATCAGAGACAATTGTGACAAATGTCTAATAAAAAGCAGTAAAATATTTACAGCACTGGAGAGAACGTGCCAAAAGGACAAATTAATATAGACTTCCCAAGGACGACAAAACTCTCAAAACATTGTGTTTCACATATTAAATGTGTATCTGTTTCCCAGCTGTTCATTAAAAACATGCAGCGAAAAAAATGTGGATTTCACAAAGCTGTAAAGTTGGGGCTTCACATTCAATTTTTAAAAGACTTTCCGGCATACATAGAGTACACATTTTACAGATTTTTATGATACAGCTGTGATTATGTTGAGATGCAAACTGTTTTGCCTAAATACATACACACATATATACACGCAATAGGTCTTTTTTGTTCCACTATTCACTTCAAACATAGATTCATCTACCATCACTTTTAAGCTTTAGATACATAGGTTGTCCACAAAATCATCTCCTATCCAAAGTGATTAATAAAGCTTAAATGAAAAAAAATGAGGTTTTGACACCTGGGCCTAAAGCATACCCATTCTAAAAAATACCCAGATATTATGCCATTGGCCTTGCTAAAGTGAAAGGTTGAAGAAGGCTGCAATGCTTACCCCTCCTGGAGGCTCCAGGTTTCTTAATCTAAATTTACTGAAAAAAAGAAACTGCTGAAGACTTTCCTTCACTAGAGAACACATGGCCAAAGACTAGATTTTGACTAGCGATTTTGTGTCGACCCCTTTGGTACTTTGTAAAATAAAAAAAATAACATATTTATTAGTTTGAAAAGAAACAAAGAATTTGTGCAAATACAGCTTGTGCAAATAAAATGTTACTTGTTTTTGATATATTCCACTTTTTGGAAGGATGCCTTAAACTACACACAAGCTTTGTTATCTTGTTCTGCAGGAATTTAAAGCACTGCACACAAATTTTAATTTTTTTCGAACTCTCTAATTTCAACTGTAAAAACATGGAAATCCTATTCATATTACATCTCCCCCTATTCTAGTACCTGAGGAAGTCCCACATAAGTCAATTTTTGGCCTAAACAAAGAGATCATAAGAACTTTCTTTAAAGGATGTAAAATCTCATACAGCTCACTCCATTTATAATTTAGCAATCTCTACACTTAAATATACAACACCAAAGCATGCACTGTGGCAAAGCATTTTTCATTTTGTATTTATCTATAGAAAGTTGATAGCAACAGAACACGGATTACAGTGTGTTTGCTTTTGAGACTCCATCGGCATGAAAGAAGAGAGGACTGGTAGCAGGGACATGTGAAGGCCGTGTATACCCAGGTCAAGAGAGTACTTCTTTTCATGGCTCTTTTATCATTGGGAATCAATATGAAAAGTAAACACAGTTCAAGTGATGAAAGTTTAAATCCCACTAAACACTAAACCTCAAAGATACCCCGCTCTTAACCTCCTTTGAAGCAAAACTATAGATTACAGTCGGAAGTCCAGGACAAATATTCTACTCCCTGCAAATACACAGATGTTTTCTTCCCACAGAAAAGTTATTATCCATATTTACTGTGCGGGGCTTAAAAGGGATGCATTATGTGAATACCGATAATCCCAGTTTCCAGGATTCTTCTGCAAAATCTTCAGGTTTGTTTTCATTAATCATGACAATCAGTCTTTGCAAACCAGAAAGGAAGTGTGACATTGGTGTACCAGAACGAACCAATCCCTTTATTGTCCCCAACTGGAAGTACTAACCAAAGCAGAGGAGCTATACTGATGGAAGAGAAACACAGGGCAAAAGGACACTTTACTGAACATTGTTTACTGAGCCATTCAGTTGAATACACATTATCTACCCCAAGTATTTGGATCACGTTTTACTTTAATGTCTGCTGACCTAAAGTTCACAAAGAGTTTGGAGTTCTCACCTTGACTATGGGCCATATCTCTAATGTAATTTCTGCTACTTTTCTAGTTGTAATATAATGCTAGAGATATAACTCCAAACTTCCTTATTAACTTATAGTTACCATGTTCTACAAATGCGAGAAAAGGCTCCTTTCCACTTATTCTATCTAGAAGCAGATTAATTAATTGTCGGTCCATTAGTTTTCTAATAAAAAGCAAACAGCAGCCACTGTAGGTTGTTAAAACTGACCAAAAACCTAAATTCAGTGTTCCTGTTGTAATATTGGATAAATAACTATTCCACAGTGCATGCAGATACTGAGGTAATTGAGGGCTTGTTTTAAAATTATTTGCTGTTCATAGTAAATATGTAAATGATTTAATGTTTATAGTTAAAATCTTGGTTTCTATGTCACTTTAAAACGTTTCTTTAAATATATTTATCTTGAACTTATTTATATTAATTGATCAGCTTAAAAAACTTTCAAACAACAGGCAGCAGTCACTAAAAATAATACATAGTTTTAGGCATCTCAAGATAGTCACAGCTACCATAATTAAAAAGTCCAAATGTGTTGTCTTTGAATTATTGCATTAGGAAAATTTCCTTTATGTACACGGATCAGTTAACAAGCCATACCTTGAACTGTTAATACAGCAGAAGCTTCTGCCTTGCCAACCATGTTTTCAGCAATACAAGTGTATGATCCCATATCCGATGCTGTAACCTTGCGAATTCTTAGTGTATGATCATCTCGAATTTCATACCTACAGAAAACAGAGAAGTGATATTTCTTGGAAAACAACCTTCAACATTTTACCTTTTTTCTTGTAAGATGATATGCAAAGAATAATGAAATAATAACTTTACAATATTGTTCCATATATTACCTCTCCTGGCCTTGCATGTATAAGCTCAGAATGTAAATATTCTTTCTCCTCCAATGGGAAATGATTAACGTGCATGCTGACTTGTAGGATTTGTATGAACAGTGGAATGTTGAATTTATATGAATGTTCTAATGCTCTCTGTGGATGAATGTACACAGCTATATAGACATTAATGGCAAAGGGCCAAATCAGAACATTTTGGGCACAATTGATGATTCAGGCTTAATAGAACAGTATAAATAATGAGCATTTTAAAAAAATGTCTTAAAATACCTTGATTTAGGTAGATCTCCATCATCTTTTCTCCATCGCACAGTAGGAACAGGATCGCCTCTTGCCTCACACTCAAACTCGACACTGTCATCTACAGTAACCGCCATGTTACTTGGCCTTTTCTCAAAAGATGGTCTTTCTACAAAACAGCAAACGTTCATTCATGTCAATAGGCTTTCTTGTTGCCTACATGCCACCTTTAGTTATCCACTTCTAGTCCTAGCTCTACATCACCTGCCTAAAAAATTATGATGAGCCTAAATGGAGGCACTGCAAGCAAAATTGGAATGCAATGCTTGCAATTTTAGGCAACCTGTGATATGTAGATTTCTAAAAACAAAAAGAAAACTTTTTTCAAAGCCACTTTAATAATTATACAAAGACTACAAAGCCTTTAAAGTACCAGGTTGCAGCCAAATTTCGTCACACTGGGCTATGATTGATGTCTATGGCTTTGGTCAACCGATCTCAGGGGAAAATATGTTTGACTGGGTTATTTTCTCAGGGTGTAAATTCTCTATTGCTCCAGTGTCCTATTGCAATGTAACATCTACAGCCAGCTTTAGATTGTAGTGTTCAAATGGCTGCATTTTTTTGTGCTATATCCACCCTTATTTCAATGGAAAATATGTAATTAGAGAGGGCATCTACTGATGGTCATCGATTATCCCACGGTTTGTTCCAGGAGAAGTCTACTAAAGTTCAGGTCATGTGTTATCTTCATCCAATTAATTCTCTAAATTCAGAGCCATGACACTGGATTAGGATACTGAGCTTGATATTTGATTTCGGTTACAGGAGAGCCACCTGTTCTGCAGTTGTTCCAGTCTGCCTGCCTACAGTGTATATTAAAGGGGAATTAAAAAACTACAGTGTATATTAAAGGGGAATTAATTACAATCATGTACCATGTTGTAGTGCAAGCAGCGCAAAAGGGCTCACCTTTGCAATGTACCAGTTTTAATGTAAAGAAAATGAATTAAAAGAAGATAATAATTTTACCCATCTTTGGGTGTAACAGATTGAATTACAACCTGTGTGGCACCCTTAGACAACTCTGTCTGAATATACTGTGGAGCATATGATTGACCTGAAAAATGGGATACCTTGCTTGATAAGTATTGTTTCCCCACCAATAAGATCATCCCACAGTTCTCTTCATCAAGACTGTTCCCCCTCTGGAAAGAATTGCAAGCTTATATAGGTACAGTATACTTAGACTGGCATCAATCAGATTATGGTACATCCAACCAAACCAATAAACACAGTAACTTTGTAAACAAAGTTCCGCTTTAAAAATCTGCGATCAAGCATGTTTTTTTTTTGCAGCATGGGCAGGGGATGTCCTTTCTTCAATAAAACATACTCAACTGCAACTGTGCAGCTTAACAACTGGCTGCTGGGATATCTGGCACATTCCAGCTTTCCCTGAAGAATGAATGAACTCTTGTGCACTTATGTGTGATTTTCCTCATCCCGGCCTTGCCAATCAAGATGGCTGAAGATCAGAATGAGGAAGAGATGAAGGCAGAAGAGGGTGGCACTTGTAATGGAATGGGGATAGGTGAGTATAGACTGGGTTTAGTTACGCTTTAAGTGTAGTGGAAGCCGTACACAGAGATGACTGCACTACCTAATTCCTATGTACAAAACCAAAATAGATGGTATTCTCCTTGAACTGCCTCCAACAAAAGGCAACATAAAACACTGACAAGAGCTTAGTTATAGCGATTGATAGCATAAATCCAACATGCTCAAAGCAGAATTTATCTCCTTTTGCTCAACATTTCTAGCCACGAGCAACTGCCTTGGCCATAATATCTGTCAACCTTGTCTGCTATTTCCGATAAACACAGATATCAGTGAACACTAACAAATCAGAAAAGCAGTATCTCCGCTCCTATTTATTTTTAAATATATAATTGCAATCCCAGATATCTATGTTTATTCTCACCACGAAGAGAATGTAAAAAATGATGATTACTTTCTTTACAGGATTAGTACTCTTTAATACTCTTCACCAGAAGATATAATTATAATGACAGGCAATCACTAAAATGTTCTCTCGCTTTTATTACAGCCAAAAATAACAAACAGCACCTGTTTCAACAAAAGAATTTCATCCCGTGGGACTTTTTCTTTTTGTGGCGCTATAAAGCTATGTAAACCAATCAGATTAAAGCATGATTTATTATAAAAAGTCTAATGCTGTGTTTATCTGCCGTTCATAGTTTGAGTTTATCTGCAGTTTATTTTGAAAACCATCAACTTTTGTAGCTATAAGTCTATGGATGCAAATGTTCAAAGTGCAAAACATTCAAAAATAAGTCAAAATAGGGTTAGTCTGTCAAAAATGTAAGTTTAAGTCTCTAAGTAGGTGCTGACAGGTTGAATTATTCCCAAGCTTCTATTAACAATAAGGGAGTTTTGGGTAAGACCTCCGTGGACTAATTTCTCACTTCTCCATTTGATTTCAGTGAGCTGTAGGGGCAGTATTCCACAAATCAAAGAAGATAAGGGCATCAATATTATGCTTTAAAAATAAAAACATATAGGAAAAGTCACCAAAAAGAAATGGAACAGGAATAAAAACAAGTAGTTGTAGAACAAGTACAGGGTGTTTCCACTGGAAAGTCCAAAAGAGAGACCATATCAGTTTCTGGTCCCAGTTAAAATTTAGTTTCAAACAGGCTACATATATTTTATGAGAAGCTCAAGATGAAATCCAGAACAAAGAAATTAGTGGTATTATCCATGCTAGCCAAGCAGAGTGCTCTTGGTATTGGCTGCAATCGACTCCGCATTTTTCATGCAATGCAGCTCCAGTGTGGTGAACTTTATAAAAGTTTTAAATGACTATTTATCTCTAAGTAAACTGGAAATAAAAGAAAATAATACTGATAATGTAAAATGTAACAATACAATTTGCACCACAGATGCACTAAGCTGTATTTTTTGAACAGTTATATGTAAAAACGCAGAAGTGTATACCTAGAAATGTTCCAGTGTAGGATACAACACTATAACAGAGTGTGTGTTAACATTGGGGGAACCTTTGAAAAATTGTTCAGGTTTTAGAGAATACCTGGCAATAATGATGATTATGAATGACCAACCTATGACAATAATAATTATACGAATGCATATTAACTTACCAAGAACTGTAAGTTCTGCTACTTCACTCTCTCTTTCTCCCACCATATTGGTACCAACACAAACATATTTTCCTGCATCAGTTTTTCTGGTGTAGGTGATCATTAATTTCCCTCCTCGTATCTTAAAAAAAAAACAAAAAAATAAATTACAATATGTTTATTATTTACGGTACAGCCATGAATATTTAAAAAGGAACAGTTCCAATAAAATATAACTTATTAGTGCACATGAACACCTTTCATTTGGCTTGATGTAGTGTTTTTCTTTGAGATCCTATTTTAAATTGCATTTGCAAAAAAATTTAACTGGAAAGGGGTGTTTTTGGAGCTTATCAACAAGGGAATACCCATACCTCTGGTGAACCAAGAGTTAGGAGAACAGAGTCAGTCCACTAAAGTTTGATGGTTCACGTTCAAAACATGTTAGACTACACCACACTACTTAAATTTTGCATTATCCCTAGCTATTTCTTCTAAATGCAATTACAATCCCTAGGTAAGTTTACCATCAGTTACATCATTAATAAATAGTGATAATACCATCAGGAGAATTCTACATTTATCAACCAAAACACAACTGGGGATGGTAAGAAATTCCTAAAGTCAAACTACTGTGCTGTCATATTCTATGGAGAGGGGAGAGCAAATAAGAGGCTTCTGTACAAAGCTTTAGGGAAATCCTTAGACACTTAAGGTCTATATAGAAGTCAAATAGGCATCACATTTCTGATGCTGGATATGATTTTTCATGATAATTTCCAGTGACAGGTGAATAAATGCACCACTATGTTCTATATGAGCAGGGAGCTAAATAGGGACGAGCGAGAAACACCCTACTCCATAGGTATAGAAGTAATTCCCACTTGGTTGTTCATTAGTCAGCCAGGGCTGATTGATGATTGACAATGGGGGACCACTGTACATCTCAGTGTTCATCTCAAGAATCACTAGCATGGACAAATAGTTTTAGACACTTAAAATCGTTGTCACTTGCCCCATATTAGAAGATTTACTCTTTATTACTGTTCTAGTTACAAATCACAGTTTAGAACGGTATTCAGTTTTATTCCCAACACAATAGTCACCAGCAAAAGTAGAGAAGGTGAATCTCTGCAGTGGTAACATATACAGTTATAAAACCTGGCAGAGGTTCTTACATATCTCTATTCCACATTCCTTAAGTAACAGTGACCATTGCCTAAAATTTACCACGTAGATCATACAATTTTGTGGTTTTATGTCAACTTAACAAATCTTTATGCACCTACTTAGAAGAGTTTAAATATGTGAAATTTGCTGATCTGCCTGAATTTCAAACCAATACGCTCATCACTTCTGATAAAATGTGCAATTGTCTGTCCCAAGAAAACCCAAGAAAATCTAAGATTTCTTGTTTTCCTGGAAATTTTCCCTATTTTCAGTAGTTTAATACTGTGCTGTCAAAACCAACCTTGTTATACATTAACATCTACCATGTCTGTTCTTATGGTATCTATTAGGTGACTTGGATAAGACATGACTACATATGAGGCCTAAAAATGATGCCTGGAACCTTTTCAGCTTAGAGGTAATTGTAGATGTAAGTCCTATTTATGGTACTCTCATTAAGAGACAGTGGAATCATTCTTTTCACAAGCATTAAATACAAACTATGACATCTCACATGGAAAAAAAAGGATTAAGTGTTAAGGTATAGAAATGAGAAAGAGAGCCGAGGTTACCGGCATATTGTACACTCAAGTTCCTGTTTAATCAGCACAGTTTTATCAGAAGAAAGGAGTCTTGATTTACACAAACCGGATAAAAAAAACGTAGAGATGCTTGTCTATAACTACTAGTCATTACCCAGTTATATTTTATTTCCAAAGTATTTGACTTTTTTTTTTGCACAGCTCTACAGTAGCTTTAGAACCATGTTAGCTCCTGCCCCTGAAGGAGCTTACAATCTTAAAATACAATGTTCCTTTAATGTTGACTACCCATCTTCATCTGTCTCTAAAACCCTCACTATTTACCCACCACTTCATGTCTCCCAAAGTATTATGTGCTACTTCCCCCAACACTTAGAATGTAAGCTCTTCTGTGCAGGGTCTCCTCCTCCTGTATCCCTGTCTGTCTCTGTTATTCATTTGCAACCCCTATTTAATGCTGCATATTATGTTGGAGACATATATATATATATATATATATATATAATACTGTTTTTTATTATTATTATTATTATTATTATTATTATTATTAACTAATAATAATAATGTTCTTTGCAACATACACAAACACATACTATATATAATCCCTATAAACTGCCAGCATGTTTCTCAAACAGACTAGAGGTACTTCCAATTTTACATTTCTCACTAATGGTTTATCAGTAATTGAAGAGGAATCTTTTTAATGGGACACATAACCTGGAACAGATCCTCACAGAAAGATCTCTTGCCACTAAATAAATCTACTCTTTCAGGGTAAATGACAACCATAATCATTAAACCCACTTTATATGAGCCCAGGCCATCATGAACACATCCCATGTAGTGTGCCATCAAGACAATATGGATAACCAGTACTTCTGGTTAACAAGCCAACATGGATAACATAGTGCTTCAGTTCTACTAGTGCTTACATGTCATTATATGAGAAATGTTCGGTGTAGGAGTAAGGACTGTCAATAGTGAACCATATGAAGAACCCAACAAAATTAGCCAGATAATTGTTGAAATAAAAAAGAGCATGAAGGTGGTTGGAGGTTTTTGAGGTCACATTAGAGTGGAGGTGGTCACATTAGAGGTTTTTGCAAAAATTGAGATGTGTGTTTGGTAAGCTCAATTGTTTTCTTTTTTTATACTTTACCACATCAAAAAAAACAAAAAACAAAACAATGTGGAAATATAGGAAATTTAAGCACAGAAACAAAGGAGTTAAAGAAGGGGAAAGGGACACAAGATAGAGAGAGAAACAGAGAGAAGAGAATGAAAGGGAGAGTTTAAGGGAAGTGAAGAAAGATAAATAAGGCAAGAAAGTCACAAACTGTACCCAGAGAAAAATGATTATCTACAATGAATTATCATAAAGAAAATATTAAAAGCAACATGAAGAAGCAGTATAAAAGAATGCATTTTATAATTGGTAAAACACACACACACATAAAACAGGCAAATTATTTCTTTCTCTAAACCAATTATTGAAATGTGATAGATCCCTGTTCACCAAGTCCAACAAGCAACTGTTTTTGATAGGCATCTGCAAGTTCTACAAATATGTCCTCGTTATCACAGTTTAGTCTGAACTGTATCATGTAACATATGACTAGAAATTTCTGATTCCCTATCATACATTGTTTCTTGTGCATTTAGCCACTGCAAAAAAAAAATATAAACTACAATATTGAGATTTGCCTTGATCAGGCATGCTAAATTCATTAGACAGTTGCTGCATTTGTTCTGGATTGCAGGCTGAACATACCTATACTGACTCTATAGTCAGTACATACTGACTCTAAAACATAATATAAAGGAAATACTTTTTTCTCACTTTACTATTTACACATTTTGTAAAGAAAAAACAAAAAAAGAAAGTACAACACTTTAACGCTGCCAGAGGTGTCACAAAGACTTTTAAAAGTAGAAGTAGAAATCACACCAACAGTTATGAAAAAACTGCCCAGGTTAGATTTTTTTCCTCTTTTTATTTTGAAGGTGGTTAATGGCCACAAAGAAGGTACAAAAGGGGGGACATGGGCAAAAACATAATAACGTTGATATGGCTAATTTTATTAAGATTTACAAATGACCTCAGTTAAACTAATCAATTGTAAACCAAAAACAAAGACCAGGGGGTTTATGATTAAAGCCAGTGGAAATCTGACTATCAAGCAGTGACATCACTAAAGGAATAATGTTATTATACATGTGGCTAGTATTTTAAAGCATATCACCAGTGGCCTTCTTTTACTCATCCTTACAAGGCCAAAGCTTCGGCGCTTTGAAAAAATACTATCACAACTTGGGTGTGTCAGGTGTAAATTTAATTAATTTTAATCATCTGTATGAACTACAATTACTAGATAAATGAAGGTGCTAAGTACATATATTTGTGTACAGATCAGATTCCTTTTGCTCATTGAAGACCATGGAACCTTGGCATATGGATCAGAGCTCTGTCATCTCCTAACACTACGCCCTATTCTTTGTCATTTAGTTGTCAAGTTTCTGTCCCTGTGCCCAGCAAAGCTTTTGGCATTTAACAGTCTTTTAATAAGACATTTCACAGATGAAAGATTGTGAGAGTCTTCAGAGAGACAGGGTTTACCTTCAAGGGGGGTAGGCCTTAATTTCAACTTTTAGAAAAGTCAAGGCCTTGTGTACAGCAATAGTATATGTTCCTTGGCTTGAACTGATTTGAAGACAAGCCCAGTTACTTTCAGGCAACACAAACTGCTGGCATGTAACCTGTAAAGTTAGTTTTTTCTCTTTAATAAATTTGACAGGTTCACCCTAATAATGGTTTTGTTCAACATGTTGGATGCAACACGTGTTCCATTGTATTTGCTCTTTGGGAGACTTCTGAGTAATTATAACTCACTACTTTTCAATTTCAGCCCAAGACTAGCCCAAGTTAGGTGTAATCTATTTCATTCTTTCTGTCTCCAAGTCACTCTTAGAAGTCATTTGTCCTCCACATTTACGACATCCAGTAGTAGGTGCAACTTGTATGCGTGCGCTCGGAGTCAGTAGGAGATAAAAAAGGGATTGTCCTAATGATTTATATCGAGTTGTAAACTCAAGTATAAGTGTACTCTGGCAGCTATGCTAACTTTAGATCTTATAATAAGGTTCTGCTCACTTTAAAAATCAACTTTACAGCAAAAGCTACATACACATATTAGTAGAATGTCATGACCACCAATGCTCCAAAGGTGGGTAAATTAAGTGATAGGACATTTAAGTCAATCATGCCTGAACTTAGTTTACACCTTTAAATTAAACATTATTATATTTTTACAATAACGTTTATCATTATTTACCTAAAAAGCTTGCCACACATGCAAGACACTGACACATAATAAAGAATATAAGCAATTAATTCCAAGTCTACAGGAACACTAATACTACTGAGATTACCCAACGTATTGACTTCTTTTTGACACAAACAATCCTGAAGACATATGTTAATTAAACACAAGGGACTATTTTTATATGCCCTCTGTAAAGTCAAGTAATTAAAACACTAAGCACTGTTCAAAGTGTTGAAATGTGTCAAGCGGTAAAGTGCTTCATCATGAGAGCTGCTAATGATATAGCTACAGATTCTGTGGGTTTATCCATGAACCCTTTTATTAGAATATAGGAGCAATAGTATATACATTTTTTTTTTCATTTTGGATGCCTTTATACCTACCCATTGTACCTGCTGCAGTTTCCTTTATTTTAATGACAAAGTTTCTTTATGGACTACTATGGTACAAGATAAAAAAGTTTTCTTTTTGTTTTACAGTAACTTTTCATTTAAAAGAGATGCACATAAAAAAAAAAAAAACAAATTACCAAAATCAGCCTTTTTTACAAAAAATGTATTTAAAGCAAAAAGGTGGAAGGATTCCAAAAAGGTGGAAGGATTTAATGCACAGCGCTGCGTATTATGTTGGCGCTATATGAATCCTGTTTATTATTATTATTATTATTATTATTATTATTATTATTATTAATAATGTGTGGTCACACATTTTAAGTTCTTTGGACAAACCTACTAGCAGTATCAAGGAACATTTTCCTCATATACCACCCCCTTAGCTATAAACTATTATCACTGAACTGATCAGAGAGTTTGAATAGGTGGGCTGATTAGTACTAAACTAAAATAATCTCACCTACATAACTCTAAAGCTACGTACACACTTCCAATTATTATCGTCGGAAAACGAACGACGAACGTTCCTGCACGATATATATGAACGATCGTATAGCACCGATCCTGCACATAGAGGTAACGACACGATCGTTCGTAGATATTGTACACACAATAGATACGATCGTTTAAGCGATAGAGGAACTATGTGCACGACAGGAAAGTGAACGAGCGTTCGTTCATCACGCATGCTCTGAACATGGACGATCAACGAACGACCGTACACACGAACGATGTTCAACGATCGTCGCCCAATCCGATCCGCCGGTCCGGTCGTTCGTTTCCAACAATTTTCCTCGTTCGTCGGCGTCGTTGGTTACGTTTTTACCAACGATTTTTTGCCCAATCGATCGTTCGTCGTTCGATTGGAACGATAAAAATTGGAAGTGTGTACGCACCTTTAGCACTAACACACTTACATACAAAAGCACAGGGGAGGGAGGATGCTGGTTGTCCAGAACAGAGAGATTGGGCAAAGGCATGTCGAGTTCCCAGGAGAAGACACACCACTAAATGTGCTTCTGAATAGGGACTTTCTCAGTAAACCAAACATGTTTATAGTAAAATAGGCAAATAAGTTGAAAAATAAATCTGTTATGCCAGTATACAGTGTGATTTTGAATTCTGGCAATATGCTTTAAGTAATAAATGGGGCTGATTATTTTTAAATCTAGCAGAAACTTGCTACATTATCATGTTGTATTACCATGTCTAGTGTTGCAATGAGAAATTTGTGCCTGAAAGTTAACTGAAGCCAATCATTTTGTATGGCTATCCAACCACCATCGATCTAAGAAGCATTCTTCCTATTGACCACCATGCTAAAGTACTGTGAGCTGTGGATATAGTAATTATACCAGGAGTTCCCTGAAGGCCTGAAAGTTATTTCAAGTGTTCCCCCATGTGTAAAAAGTTGAGAATTGCTGGGTAAAGCTGCGTACACACTTGCAATTTTTGTCGTTGGAAAGGATCTTTCACGATCCTTTCCAACGACAAGGGTGTGCACGATACATGAACGGTGCTGTACATACAGCACCGTTCATGCTCTATGGAGAGGGGAGGGGGGAGAGCGACGGAGCGGCACCCTGCTGTGCGCTCTCCCCTTCCCTTTCATTAGGATCGGCTGTCGTCCATCGTCCGTGGATCCGGCAGGTCGGTCGTCCGGACAATGGACGACACCGACTGTACACACGGCAGATTTTCGCCCGATAATTAGCCAATGCCGATTATCGGGCGATAAAAATCTGACGTGTGTACGTAGCTTTAGAGTATCTTATATGGATGCCCCACTTGAGCGTTTTTTTCCCCAGCAGGACTAAAGTACATTTTCTTGAAGGTACAGAAAGGCCATGGGATCAATGAAGCTAGTGTTTATCAAGAGACAAAACAAAGTCAGTTCTGCATTTTCTACAGTCTCCTCTTATGTTCACATGGCTGAAAATGATGATGAATCCCCACGTCTACACATGAATGTAAAGCCCAATGACATATTTCAGACATCTGTGAATTATTATTTTAATTGGTGTTTTTAAAAAAACTTTCATTCCTTACCTGATAGTTGAAGCTGTGCCGAAGTAGCAAATTTCTCCAGCACATGTAATAACTTGAATTGTTTAGATAGAGTGGTATTCATGGTATATTGTGAATGCAAGAGCAGGTGTTCAATATCAGCGCTTGTTCTCTTGCTTTGTGAGGCTTACACAGAAGGCTTGCTTAATGCTGAGATAAGCACTGTAAATAAAACTTCTATTCAAAAGTAGGGTCTATTTACCCCATTGAATAGTTTGTTCAGAGTAGCTGGCAAAAAACGGTTGACTTTAAGAAGGGGCAAAAAAAACAAATACAAAAATCCAACTAAAAGTCAAAAAGTCAGCATATATTTTTGTGGCACATTCTTTAAGACATATCTTTCTTTTGCTCATCGGCAACGAAGATATGGCTAGATACAGTTAATGCAAATAAAAATGGAAAAAACAACCCTCTTGTTATAATGAATGTTTTCACATATGGTCATAGTTCCTTCCTATTCTAGATTTCTCTCCACTCATGGTGACAACAATTTAATCAGACAAGAAGTAAAGCAAAGTACACAATAGGGATACATAACAACATAAACAATTGACTGATGGTTTACTATTTCCCTAATCTACTCAAAACGGAACAAAAATATTTTATTATCTGTTGCTGGTGGGAAAATAGGTGATGAGAAATCTTTTTAAAGGAACAACCAATAACAGTGGAAACTCAATGGAGGTTCTCATTCTTTTCTACTCTTTAACAAAGTTTAGTCTGAACATATGGAAAATAATTGTCAAGCAGTCAATCTAACATTCAACAAACATTCACTGTAGGTGAATCTTCTAGGTGTGTGAGTTTTAACTGACAGTTATTGATTTACCACTCAGTATTGTTTGCTTAGGTCACATTTGCTGCTTGAGGCATTTAGCCCCTAAAATAAATACATGTTTTATATAAATATACACACAGATAGAAATATCTACTTAAATATTCCAAGGCAACATGTTTCAAGAAATTTTGTTTAGATTTCACAAATTAGCTGTGGAAATCTAATAAGCATATATTGTATGTTTTTATGCTATCCGATTTTGTGGCGACCCCTAGAGATCCCCAAACCCACATTAACAAGGCATTTAAAATGTTACGAGTCAATGAAAATGCAACAGCAAATGAATGAGTAATGGGTTTCATGCACTGGATGACTATGTCCCATTACAATGCAGCATAAAAATACCAGATTAGTACAGCAATACACAAACCACAATGGATTCCTTTCTTAATTAAGATCCTTTCTGCTGATAGGCAAGGTGTGTTTTCAATAAATCACTGACAAAAAAATAATCAGTCAACAATAAATTATGGAAAGAGGAAATGAAACGGAGTTTTCACTCTGTTCAGTCAAATAATATTCAGTCAAATAACACATAGTTATTTACACATGCCGTTCGTTGTGTTGGTTCTAGAATATTAATTGAAAGAAAAGTAACATTTTTGGATTCATGAATTACAACTCCATCATGAAATGTTGCCTATTTCTAGTTTGGGCTGCCTCCTGCAGCTACTAAGCATTGCCCTCTGTTGTCAATCCCCACCCATGGATTTTACAGCCAAACACATTGTAGTCTGGAATCTACTGTTATTACTTCTTTGGATGACACGTGGTCATATTTGATTGACCCTCCCATTCTTTGAATTCAGAAAAGAGCCCATATGGCTGATAACAATTATTCTGTCCACTTTGCTTATAAACACTATTTGTATGCACTTGTTAAACTGAATGGTATCAGAATTTACCAGTTCAATTTTGGGTTTAATGTTTAAACTTTAGAAGCAATTAGTTATCAGGATGTGATTAAATGTCATCTGTGATTGGGTATTCCTAAAAATCTGACTATACAAATTGACCCAACTGACTTATTGATTGATGAATATGTGTTTCTGCGATATGCAACAAGAGGATTGCACATTTATGAGTAATTAATTATACATTACTGGGTTTACAATGGTCATTACATAGACCGGACAGCCTCCCAAACTTTTCTCACCCTTTGGAAGGACCTGTCTGACAGACTATATATATATTGTGATCAATTTGAAAGGTTGATTGCACTCTTTCTTCTGCTGCTCTCTATGAACTGGGTTTCCATATAACCTCCATTATAGATTACATTTCTGCAGTGTTCTAGCAGAAGAATGCAATGTATTGTTAAATCTTAGCTACTTCTAAAGGAAGACTTTTATTACCAGTTCTGCTTTCTATTTTTCAATCATAGCAGAATGGAAAGAGCTGCCTTTCCATTCAAGCTGATGTGGAGTCTACGGTCCAATTTTACAGCTGAGATCTTCTGTAATTTGTTAATTATTTCCACATGAGGATCAGATAATGTTGGGAAATGAATGAAAGAACTGCAACTGAATGAAAAGTCTGTGCACTGTTTTACCTGGATGTGCAGCTGAAACCACTAAACAGATAATGTAACCAGTTATTAGGGATCTAAAGAGGGAAATGAATATACTTTTATATATTTAGTTTCATGATATTATGGACAAAGCTAAACATTATTGCAATAAGTAACTCCTTAATCCCTTTGCTGCCTGGTCATTGACCAATAAATGTTCTCTGATGTTACTGATTGGGTGTTCTGAATGTCAGTCTCCCAGGAATGAAAATGCAGACCCATGTTATAAAAAAACCCAAAATGTGAGGGCAAAATATAGATCTGTCATTCTGAAATCATTTTAAAGTAATACGCTTCAGGGCCATCATCCTAACCTTGGTTTTACTAGCTAGCAGGGCCAGTTTTAGAAACTTTCACATTCTCCATGGCATTTTATTCTAGAATGACAGGGATGATAAAAGCTGGAATGTTGTGCATTTGGAAAACCTACTTTAAATTTGCCTAGGGTCCATCCCTGTCCCTGCTGCCAAGTGTACCACAGTCTCTAAATGCCACTTCTACACCTCCATTACTTGTAAATAGTCACAAATGGTAGCAAATCCCCAAAGCCTGCACCAAGAAGTCAGCTCCTACGTGTCGTGTACTCTTTTGGACACTTTTAGCTGCTTTTCTCCGAATGAAAACCAAAACCTGTACCCTTTACCCCAGTGTTTCTTACCTTTATAATGCGGGGTAATCTTTTGAAATACATTTTAGGTCTTCAGGTAACCCCTGCTATAATGACATAATCCACAGCTCATAGTACATTAGCTTGATGGTCAGTGGAAAGAATGCCTCTTACATCACTGGCCATTGGGAGGAATTATTACTATTATTACACAGAATTTATATAGCACCATCATATTACACAGCACTGTACAAAGTCCATAGTCATGTCACTAGCTATCCCTCAATGGGGCTCACATTCTAATGTCCCTACCTTAGTCATATGTCTTTTTAATACAGATTAAGGTCAATTAGGGTTTAACTAATTAACCTAAAGCTGCGTACACACTTGCAATTTTTGTCATTGGAAAGGATCTTTCACGATCCTTTCCAACGACAAGGGACTGCACGATGCATGAACGGTGCTGTACATACAGCACCGTTCATGCTCTATGGAGAGGGGAGGGGGAGAACGACGGAGCGGCACCCTGCTGCGCGCTCTTCCCCTTCTCTTTCATTAGGATCGGTCGTCGTCCATCATCCGTGGATCCGGCAGGTCGGTCGTTCGGACGATGGACGACACCGACTGTACACACGGCAGATTTTCACCCGATATTTGGCCGATGCTGATTATCGGGCGATGAAAATCTGCCGTGTGTACGTAGCTTTACTGTATGTTTTTGGGATGTGGGAGGAAACCCACGATAGAACCTGCAAACTCCAAGCAGATAGTGTTCTGGCTGAGATTTGAACCTGGTACCTAGCGCTGCAAAGTGCAGTGCACTTACCTCTAAAACCCTGTGCTGCCCATAACAACCTCACCTCATTGCTCAGAAACCCCTAGCAACCTGTGGAGGAACCTTAGGGTTCTATGGAACCCTGGTTGAAACGCCCTGCTTTACCCCAACCAATTATGTAACCATATGTTCCCACATCATTATTAAAACCACCCTGAATGACGTTATAGATCATAAAAGCAAGTCCAGAGAGTTAGGACCTCACCAATCATGACATTTTAGGAAGTAGTCACAATTAATATTAATAATTTCTACCTATACAGCACCAACATAATATATAGAGCTCTACAAGGTCCATAGTCATGTCACAACCAGAAAACTTTATTTCTTGTTGCACATTATTTTTAAAATTACTTTATTAGGTAGCTATTTTAAAAAGTGATTAGTGAAATTCTTTTTGAAGAGATAAACGGTAACACGTGGACATTTTACAGCTGCAAGGATTAAATAAAAAAGGGTCTCCTGTTTGAACGTAAACTACTGTGAAGAGTTGCCTTTGAAGTTCACCATCTCATGATCAGTAGTAGATGAACTCGCACTGAACTTGCTGTTTGGCATGTCAATGTTTCTATGCCCCTAAGCATGTCAGTTAATTTAAATGATTTGATACACAGGAAGTCTTTCAAGAATCATTCACCACAATGGTGTTCGTACACCTCGGAGGTTATCGTCCTAAAGCAAGTGAAGCAGATTGTCTGTAGCACAGATCATTTATCTGTACGGCACGGTGAGAAAACTTCTGCCTGACCAAAGTCACATTAACATTCTCATCAAAACCTTTTTTCCTAATGCAAACACAGGAGAACTGTTTAATCAGCACACAGTTCATAATAAGCGCATGGTAGACGCGCCTTCAGCCTGATTAAGTGTCTTTTAGAGGATTCTTTGTTTGGAATATGAATGATAAAGTAGACACGTAATTTACAAAAGCTTTTGTTTCTGCTTCTTGCAATCACTGTCATGTCTAGAAATTGCAACACGGTTCTCATATACCGCTGAAGGAACAAAAGGCTTAATAGGGCTATATCTGCTAGCCTGATGAAGAAATAGGCTATGATTTGTGGGAAGGCCACATAACACAAATCCATTAGCAGCTGAATTCCTCAAGTGGACCTTTTAAGTACATTTTTGCATAAATATATGCTTGACTTGTCACATAACTTGACCATATAACTTTAATGAAAAGCTCAACTTTTTATAAAAATAAAAGCAGTCCAGGCAGAAGACTTCAGCTAGGCTAGGATAATGTCAGCAGTCTGCTGCAGGCAAGAGAAAAAACATTTCTTTAGTCTCCTCTCCCTAAACAATCAATCAAATACACTTTGTAATAAGTAACCAGTGAGGCTGGAGCAGCGGCTGATCTGGATCAGACATCTATATGACAATAAAATCTCTGGGGTAGCCACAAGTGGATGATGAAACCAAATATACGTTTTTAATTTTGCACAATCATAAACTTTTAAAACTTTTTTGGTCCCTTTCTAATTAATTATGCATTATTTGTCATTTTTCTGTGTACTCCATATAATACAGCAAAGCTGACAATATGTCAAATACAATAAAGAGGAAGAATGCTTCTTAGTGATAGTAGCTATTTTGACTGATAGTTGGCTGTGCTGTGTTTTTTTAACAAAGTTTCTGATCACTTGTTATGGCTTTTTTTGGGGTTAGATAGGTTTGTATTTCCATATAAGACAATAGGAATGCAAAATAATAAAAAAAAAAAAAAAACAGGTCAAATGCAGGTTAAAATAAGGTCAACTGTAATTCAGAGACACCTGTCAATGAATTCTGAAGAATCTTGGAAAAAGTGCAAACTTATTTTGAACTAATGCCATCAATACAAGCCCAGATTCCCAGGACACAAGCCTTCAGGAATTAGACCTATTGCTGTGAAATAGTAAGATGGTATGAAAGGGGAATGCAAAATAATTTCGAAGATTAGTGTGCCCCAATACAGCAAAACCTCAAAAAACTCAAAACTTACACTGATCTGACTGCAGTAAGCCAAAATCTGACGTTGAGTTTCTGCACATAGCACTTAATCTTTTTAATTTAAAATTCTTTGGGTGACAACGATCTGAAACAATCTCTGGGTCTGAACTCCACCCCCAATCAGAGAACATAAGAAATCTGTACAGTACATTAAATAACAACTAAAAAATATTATATTCTAAACTGACGGATGGATGTGATACATTAGCTGGACAAGGTAGCAAGGTTGTGAACTATGTGGCGAAAAAAATGAGTAACAAAGAGTTCTACGATAAGCACCCGCCTCGTTCCCTTAGCAGCACTTCAAAAGAAAATATTCACCATTTCAGAAATCAGTACATATTGGTGGTCCCATCTGTTTCCAACAGTGATAAAATCCACTCTGTTTACATTTTTATCTTGAACTGCATGGAACCCATTCACAATGAGTGTCCTCGATCTTGCCGTTTTGAAACATTGCACATTGTTAATAAGAATTTTTCATGTAGAACATTAAAGTTGTCCACTTATAAGAATAGCTTGAAAGTTGTTTGTAAAAAAAGGTGGAAAATTCAATAGAAAAATCTGTTTTAATCTTTAAACTTCATTGTTAAATACGCTTCATGAAGGACATTAGAATAACTAACTGCATGGAAAAACATGTTTTCAATTACAAGAGTATAACATTTATTTAAAGCTAAGACTTGTGTTAAACTGGAAAATGTAAAATACATAGAGATATATTAATTCCCTTCTAGTATTCCCAGGTGTTTTGCTTTTCTATAAATTACAACACCAAGATAACTTTGAGGTCCCCAGACTGCAGAGGGCCCATGGGGAGGTTTGAAACTTTTTTATCATGTCAGGTCTGCCCTGACTGTGCCATCAACCTGTAATCCATCTGGCTTGCCGCAGACTGGTCCTATGCCCTCACCCCTCTTTGTGATGGCATCAAGCTTTTTTTGGGTCTTTATTGTATGTGTGGATGGTCTTATGGAGTTTTTGGAAATTCTCCACCTCACCAGCAGCAATATGGACATCCTTACACTCGGTAGTGAGAAAGACACCTGGAACATCACATAACTATGGCTTATGTAAAATCTGACCTCCAGCCAAGTCTTTTGTATCCTTGCAATGAGTTCCCTACCCACTTCCATTTCTAATTTATTTTGACGGAAGATGCTGTGGGTAAGGGTTTGATACCATCTTATAAAGTGAAAGGTTCATTGACTTGTACTAAAGGGCATAATGTCAGCAGTCAAACCATCCCAGAAGTGAGGCTTATTAAGAAGATATGTGGGAGTGAATTTTAAGGAATGGGGTGTGGGAATGGGGACCAGTGCAAGGTTACAAATATTTAAGGAAGAATTTTTATTAATTATTGGAGTGGGAAATGGAGTGGTGGGTGAGTGGCGAGGTATAGCACTACTACAACTACTATGTAATTAGCGAAGATGAAGGATGCGGTTGACAGCTCCAAAACCTGCTTATATCAGAAAAAAAAAAATATCAGTGGGTGTTCCCATATCATATGACAAGCTGCCTTTAACATCTAAAAGAAATTAAAAAAAATCTCGCTCATACAGGTGCTGCGATAAACACTGTTTGCAGAGACTTAGGCTGCTAACTTTTCAAAACAGTCATTACTTCATAGTCCAAAGAGAGATTTCAAAGCTCACTGCCGCTGCAATAAGCTAAAACTCCTGTATCTATTCTTTGTCCCCTCTAAACTGCTCATGCTATCTCTTGCCATGGTTCATAATGAAAGTTATTCATATGGTAATAAGCTTTGTCCTGGAGATAAGCCAGTGACATATCAGAAGGTGAGAGCAGAGGATAAGAGAGAAGTAAGTCTGAAGAGGGCACGGCAGATTCTTCTAAAACTGGTTATAGCTTTGTACAGGTTGTGATCCAATTCAAATGCTATCAGATGCCAAGCACTGCTGGAGCCATTAGCATGGCACAGATATTTCACAGGGAGAGATCAAATAATTCACCCATGTGTGAAGCTTTCCTTGGTGGAATGGACTGCCTATAAAATGGGGTCTGCAAAGGGGAACAAACTCAAAGTTAAACAACCGTTTAGAACAGATAAAGCAGATAGCAGTTCGTTTCTTTTTTTATGATCAGTAAAAAAAATTTACGAGTTCATTTGTTTTAGCGTTGTAATATGGCAGATTTTCTAGATAAGCTCCTTTTCATCTTAGATGAAGGGGCCCAAGAGTCAAACACAGTGTAAAAACCAGCCATATATGTCAATTAAAACTGTATAGCCCAAGTCCAGGTAGTTTATTTTTTCTTTTTTATTAGTGCCATATATTCAAGCATCTATCAATATTAGGTGACATTTGTTTCTCCATGGGTGAAGATAGACTTTTAAGAATATTTCTTTTTGCTTTGTCTAAAAGTGTCACCAATGTACAAATAAAAAACAGCCAGATTCTCCACTTTAAGATCCTATACAACCACAGGTGTCCTAATCCAAAAAATGCTGACTGCCTGGCTTTTTCTAGCTTTAATATTTGAAGTTACTGACCTAGAATAAGTACCTAGAATAGTAAATATGTACCAGATAAGTCAAATGTCCTAAGATATATTAGACCAACCAGGGAACTAGCATTTTCAGCAATGGCAGCCTTCATATTTACTAAGCAAAGATTTATCACAGCCAAATGGACCCATAACCGCTTACATTCTGTAATACACATTTATGGTGTATTTGCTGAAACCTTTCACAGCTGCTGAACAGAAAAATCTCCATTTTTAGACGCACACGATAGGTCATAGAACTAAAATGAAAAGTTTGCCACAACCATTTCTTCAAATGAACAACCATTAATATAAAATTACTGGTAAGGCAATAGACATTTTGGTATTTTGGGAAATACAGTCTGCCCAGTGAATAATGTTCCAGAATTCACAGGTTTTCACCAGCAGCTACAGATGAAGCTTCAATCTCCTCAACACCCCAGCATTTGTAGTGACGTCGCAAATGGCAACAGAGAGTGACAAGAGAGAAGTCTATGGCCTCTAGGGAAGAAATGTAGTACCAAGTCAAGTAAATGAATATACTTTATATTCTACACTGTTCTAAACATGGGTGACCAGGGGAAACAGTAACAAGCACAAGTTGAAAAATGTTTTGAACTATAGAAAATGGAAACGTGTGATAATGAAGATGTCTCGCTCAGTGATTTCCCCAATTATGTGGTTACCATCAGGGAAACACAATGGCATCATCTGACTGTTGGTCACAAGCGGTAATCCTGGTTACGATAACTCGTTATTACAGTCCCCAGAGATTTTATAATCCACTATTTAGTTTAGCTTTGCCAGTGACCACCTGAAACCAAGGAATACATCTTTAGTAAAATTTTAATAGAACTTCAGACATCACACAAGGTTTCCAAAGAAGTGAAATTGTGAAAGCAGATATTGAACCTCACAGTAGAAGAATGTGTGTTTTGCAAGCTTTAGTTCAACAAAGCATAAATCTTTCCCACAATGCACTGTCTACACTTGTTCTGCCACTAAGGGACTTTCCAGTTTATTAACTGGCTGTTATCTGGTGTCCCTATTTATTTAACCCTTCCTAGCTGATGATTACTGTCTGGAGTCTTATCACTTAGTTAATATGTCCCATGGTGTCAAACAAGATTATAGAATAATGCAGGAGTCTAGTAAAAACAAAAGTTGGAAGCTAATTATTTGAAGGAGTTTAATCAGATTTTTACCAGCACAATAAGCTGCATTTACATTCTTCCAACATTACAGGTGTTGTGCCTAGCATATTTGTCTTTGATCTGGGTTGTGCCTTTGTTCTAGCAGGTGGGAAAAAAACATTTTTTAACCTAATTACTGCAGAGGCACTAAACCACATTAGAGAATACGAAGGTTGGGCATGTTTATTTTCATACCTTTCAAAGGATTTTTTATACTTTATAATTTCTTTCTGACCTATAGTGATATCTAAAAAAAATTATCACAAACTTCATCTTCATGGCCATATTAGGCTTTTTAAAAACTTTGCCATGGTGGTGCTTTTTCTATTTCATGTGCTCATATTGTTTTTATGGTTCAAGCACAGTGCAAAGTGCTAACATGTCATGATGTCTGAATCTGCAATTATTTACAACATATCCTTAAATGCAGCATGATGCACCTTTCATAATATGCTGATATGCAGCAAACATATAAGAACATGTCAGATTTACATGTATTAGTTTCTGTATTGTAGGGAAACTTTACAATTTACAACATGAATGTAGCCTAGGTGGTGCTTCTACCACCAACTTCACCATGTTGACCATCATGGTCATTTTTGTTAAACGCATTGGGTTTTTATATAGGTCTATCACCATTACTGAAGGCATGGTTTAAATTAATGAATTTTTTGCATGGTTGAAGGTTGAATATGAGGAAAAAGCCAACAATTTCCACTGAATACACCTATTTTAGACATGACTATAGGTAAGAGCTCCACTGAACTATATATGTAATATGAAGATGTTCCTCAATGTGTAAAAATCAGGATATAAAAAATGTTTCTGGATTGTAGAATCCTGTAAGGTACCCATGATCTAGTTTAAGCATTCACTGTAACCTACTTTTTTCAATTAGAATTGATCAGCATAATGTCAACATTTACTAGTTTAGCATTGCAAGGGTAGCAATTTTAGCTTTCCTGCATAGGGGGACAATTAAAATGCAGATTATTACTCCAAGCACCACAACTCTTTTTGGTGTCTGTCTTCCCTGTACTGTTGTGTGGGGAAATAAGTAAGAATCTATATTTAGTTATGCATTTATAAATCAGTGCTCTGCTCAAATGTGATATATATAGCAGTGAAAGTCGCAGGATTCCCCAAGCTGCACATATTGTAATTAAAATGATTGAGAAACTCCAAATCGGTGCCTTGTCCCTTATCAGCAAAATGAAGTAATGCTGTTCGTAATTCCAAGACAGATGGTACGAGAAAAAAAGCACAGTATTAGAATCTGCAATTTCCAAAGCATATGGATCAACATCTTGAAGCACTGTTTCAGTATAATCAAAAATACTTATCAACAAATCAGCACACTTACACATTTTCCAATTTAATTGCATCACTTCCAGCCTTGGAAAATTGTTTATTTTTTATATGAAGCATAAGAGAAGAATTTTACCATAAATGCTGTGCTTACCTACAAATATCCCCTTTTACATATATGTATTTTTTATGGTTAACATTCAACAAACATCATAAAATGATGACCAACAAATGGATTCCACATATTTTGGGGTATTTACCATTCCCTCTGCTACCGAACAGACCAATAAAATAAAAAGTGAAATACACTATAGCATAGTCATTCTGAAAATAAAGTGACACTATAGTATTCCCCTTTACTCCTCCTTCGGTTGCTACATAAAAGGTATGCAGATGAAGAGGGGAAGGAAAAGCTAGACCAGCACAGGGAAAAATACAAATTCCTGGAAGAAAACATAAGCTAAACCATGCATGGAGGGAGGGAGCTATGCCTGATTTTATTTTGAATAGCCATTCTTTCTATTTTATGAAAAGGGAAATCAATACAAAGTAAGCAAAATCATTGATTCTTCTTTGTTTTTACCTTTCAAGTTAGGGACAGGGTAACTTTAAATTTAATGCCTTAGCCAAAAAAAAATTCAGTGGTATGATGGAATTCTGGGACTAGCCTGCTCCTATAAGTTCACTGAATGTGTACCTATCCCAGCTTACATCACTTTACAAACCCCAAGCACCAAGGTAGAGGCATGAACTCACACAAGGAGTATGTACCGCACTGGGATTCATCTAGCAGAGGTCTGGATAATTTGGTATATATGACATGGAAGGCATTACAGTAAACCCTTCTAAAAAAACAGACAATAAAACCTAAGCACACATGCTGTATTTCTTACTGTTATTCTTTCATCTTTGTCATTAATTGGCGCCCCGTCCTTTCTCCATGATATTGTTGGCTCAGGATGACCTCGAGGAGGCTGACATTCCATGACGGCTGGTTCTCCCACTGCTACCATCACATCTGAAGGATTTTGTCTGAAATCATCTCTCAAAACTGTAGAGGAAAAAAAATGTATATTAGCATAATAATGTAATATGTACATTATTACATATTACATATTATTGTACATAATATGTACAATAATGTAAATAATGTAATACATAATACTGTAATATTCTTCTAGCAAAGCAATTACGGTTTTTGAGATAACTGCCATGTATATGTGTTTTTAATTTAGTAGTTCAATCCTGGAACAAAAATTGGCATGTCGGTGAGATAAAAGACAAATTTTATGTGGAACCCACAGTTGTGGTCAGTTATGACAACCCTAATATAACACAAGCTAACATTTGCAGTTGAAATCTTGGGAAAAATTTGTCTACATCTCGTAGTCTATTCCAAACATACTTTTAACTGGCTTGTTGATTTGTGTTACTGGTATAGGGAAGAGAAGGAAAAGAAAATATTCAAAAGTATGAGCACATGGGCATTTCAAGAACTGTTGATGATGGGCTACTACAGAGGTGTCTGAGAAATGGGTGTTCCAATTACATAGTTGATATAAAAGTATATCGATAGCAGTGGTTCTTAACCATACTCATTTTAGGTATGAGAACCAAATGAATGGGATAAGACTGATCTGTATATATTTAAAAGAAAACACCATAATATTTCCATTAATAAACCTATCAGCTTTTTAATAAAAAAAAATATCAGCTTTTTTAATAAAAAAAAAATAAAGACAGTGAGTTGGCCAAATCCAGTCTTTGTGAATGGCTGCTATGATCAGAAGAGGATGCCATTCTGGTTTCCATCTAACCAAATTCACAACTGGTAAGAGAGGACAAGCAGAAAGCTAGCTTGTATACAAAATCACCTTGAAGCAATGCAGAGAAAGTAATTTACGAGAACTGTTAATTAAAATTCTGATTAAATTATTCCATGCATGTACATCATGATATATCACAGTGAGAGGGAGGAAGCCAACTGGCGCTGCCAAATATGTTCTATTTTGCCTCATATTTCATTCTTGCAGATTGCTGACAATTTGCATTTAGCCATTCATTAATTAACTGCTAATACAGTGAAAATCAGGGAAAAAATGAGCTTTAGTGAAGAGATAGTGAACTTGGAATATTTAATTGAAAATCATTACTTGTCATTAACTTTAACCGTTGTGATCAATATTGCAGGGAACCAAAAAAAAAGTTCATCTTTGAAACAAGGGCATTTATTACAAAGCAATCTGATGTTTTTCAACAATGCAAAAATCCTATTAGTGATATCTGGGTACTTTATTGGTTGCAAATCAAACAATGAGTGCCAATAAGATAAATGCCCATTGTTAGGTGCAGGATTGCCATGAAAAATCTCCAAGCAGAAAAGTCACAAGATGACTTTATACATGAGTAAACACAGTCACCATACAACTACATTTACTATCTCATTCAGTAATTAAGTGGGGAGGTTGATCAATCTAACTGCTTCCTGAACAACCAATAAAACAACCAATAATGGTGAATATTTGGGCAAATATGTAGGGAACCTTGGGAGCTTATTCTCAAGTGGCTCATACATAAAGGTGCCCATTGCTGTGCTGAAGCTTCTTCGACTGGAATTTGGGATTCCTATTTTTCCCAGGTTGTCACTGTGAGTCCTGTGTTGTCACCCCCACCTTAGTGTTGTAGGGGAATGCTGATGTATGAGGAGTATATGGATGAGGCCACTGCTGAAAATGCAACTGGCCTGTATGTCACACTAATTCAATATTTTATCAGATGCTTGAAACACACATGGCGATCCAAAATTCTGACTTTTCTTTTCCTAATCTGTATGCTTGTTACTGGTGAATATCTTGTTACTGGTCAGTGTTTTTGTTGTGTTCTTGTATAGAAGACAGCAGTGTTAATAATAACATAATAGTACTTTTGTGAGTACTGGGTAGATGCCAGCACCCCATTCCCACTTGGAACACCTATATGCACCAGGCTATCTTCTGCAAATGGCACTAAATTTAATAAAATTTGACATGTCCTTCAAGACCAGTGTATTTATGATTTTTTTTATTTTTTATATGCACTGAGCAGTTGAAAATATTCTGTGTGTAGGATTAAAAGCTACATTTAATTATGTTATTTGATCGGCATGATGACTAATGTAAACACAGGTGTTGGACTGGCTCTCGTGTGCCACTATTCAGTGTTAAATAAATATACAACCTTCCATCTGAGCAAATTTAGCAATGTGTGCGATCACTCCTGATTTTTTTTTCACAAGTCATGCCATTGATATGGCACATACCATTTGCTCTCTGGAATCCTGGAACAACACTGAAATAGGTTGGACATTAAAAAACATTTTGCAGTTTTCATTGCTTAACAGTCCCAAAAGGCCACCGTGAGACAAGTTGATATATTCCTAATTACAGGTATTAGACATAGAAAAAAAAAACACATTTATGTAAAATAATTTTAATAAATTTTAAATGTGATCCTTATTTCTTCCATTACAACTTTTCAAAGCAATATCTGCACCTGTCGTAAGCCCTGTGCATATCACATGACCCCAATGCAATTTTTTTTTGCATCTTGCAACTTGCGTATATGTAAAATGTCCTACTATTTATGGGCTTCACATGGTTCTTATGATCAAGCACATTTAGTATGTTAAAAAATCAGAACCAGTGTGTAGCCTTTCTTAGCATGTACAAGACAAGTAGATGCTTCCCCGGGTATCATAGGCAGGGAAACCTCTGCCAATGCTTGGTCATATTAGCTCCCTGCCACTGCACTCATCTGATTAGAAGCAGCACATCTGTGTCCCAGAGATTTTCCATGTTTAAAAAAAATGTCACTACCCTTTTCTATGTTGGAAACAGTCAATTTAAAGTCCATTTAATCTATAAATACTTGTTCAAGGATAAAGTACACAACTGCAGAAAGGAGGGAAGGATGGGCACATTCATGGCCAGCCATAGGGAACCCATAAAATAACATAACAAAGCAAAACCCAAAATGTTTTTTCATTGTTTTTATGTCTTCTGTATATGTCCCCTGTCAGGTGGTTCCCCAATGATAGGCCAGTTCCTTCTGTTCTCCTTAATAAAGTTTTCCTTTTATTAAATATTACTGTACCTCAATCTAAGTGCCGTATTGTCATGTCAACAGTCCATCCTTACACAAAGTCCTCTCTGAATAATTTTGAGATCATACAGATGCAGGTAACTGCGGCAGGATGCAGCAAAGTTGTTGTAGCTGGAGTATTTATAGAAGAATTTTTGAAGGCACAGGATTAGAAACAACCAATGGTGCAGTGTGGCAGAGTTTTAAATTTGTATATATATATATATATATATTTACAAATAAAATATGTATATTAATATAATAATATTGTATTACTGGATGGGAAATCACATACATATTTGAAATCTTTTACCTACAAAAATCTTCAGTTTTGTCAGGGCACTTGCATACTATAACCTTTTTGTGAATATTTGTGAATATGCCTGTGGGCGCTTTCTGTTTGCCCAGTTAATCATACTTCTATTAAAAAAAATGATATTTAGCAAAACTTGTTGATTTTTTATTTAAAGGATGTGGCGACAGAACCCTTTGCCCAGTTTTTATTTTTGCTTAAGATATTCAGTAATTGAAGAATAAAGGAAAATGAGGTTTGGAACATCTGGGTGAAACGTTTCAATTTTAGGTTTAAACAGAGTACAGAGTACACCACGGGAGTGACGGGTGCATATTATTACAGGGCTGCAAGCAACATACCATGAAATGTCACATTAAAAAGAGAAAAATGGATTTCATAATCCTAACTTGGTATTACAAAAATAAAATAGCTATCTATCTACATATGGAATCAAAACTCACTTAATGACTGTCTGTTGTCTTACAAAGGAAAATGCCAATTTGCCTTGGAGACACACACTCCTAACCAGAAACAAATGTATTCAATTATCTGTACAGACTTTGCTCCTGCCAGGAAGCATACTGCCTTTCTTGATTCATATTATTAAACTTGTTTGACATGCAGCAAGCAAACACATTTATAATGGTAGCCCGATAGAAAGAAGACTACTGAGACAAAAGGAAACTCGCGGATGCGGTTAAGTCAGTTCAGAGCACTGACGAAAGCCAGATTTTTTTTCTTTACATATTTTAGCATGCCTTTTTCTTTTGTGCCTTTTTTTCTCTGAGTCTACCCAACATTCAGAAATATTTAGATTTTTCTTTAAATATTTTAGCATTCCTTTTTCTTTTGTGCCTTTTTTTCTCTGAGTCTACCCAACATTCAGAAATATTTAGATACAAGTATTATTTCAGAAACGCTCTACTAACTAATTAAAGAAACTGCTAATATAATCCAGATAACATGCAAAGTCCACTCAGTTTAATGAGTTGTGTAATGTTAACTGCATTGTATCAGGTTCAGTAAGGTTTTCACAGGACTTCTGGGGCTGATCAGGACTAACGCGTGATGTCACATGACTTTGTGCTGTACCACCTCCCAATGTACCTTTTTGTAAAGCCAATGTGACTAAGGACGTTGTGGGAATAGAGAACTGATTTCCCTTAGGAGTTTTTGGATGCTGACTTGCGTCAGAAAATGCTGGTTGTCTGACCCATTGGCTTTTTAACTTCTACTAAATTTTTCTAAGCAATTCCAACAGTTCTTAGTACCTTTTTCCAGGTACCAGCACTGTTCCATAGAAAGAAGGGCAGTGTGTCACATGCTATCTAACACTAAAAGTGCCAAGTATGTTATTTTTCTCCTATGGTCAAATGTAAGGGTAGGGGAAAAATTTTAGGCAGATGCAGAGGCCATCGTCCTAGCATCGACAAAGCATACATTGACTTTCAATAAAAATAATTTTCTTCAAAAGATGAATGACTATCAAATGCAACAAGCATTTGGGTAGAAAAATTTTCTCTTTGGGCAAATAAACTGGTAAAGTACCCTAATAGTTTTTTTTTTTCTAACTTTCCTTAAATAGTGCATGGTCTAATTGTAGAATAGTTGTACGCCTCCTCAGTTAGAGATTAGTGTGCTAGCCCATGTGCCTTGTTGTACTCACAGTTAGGTTTATGCAGTCATTGTAAACTAGGCTCTTGTTACATTATGAAAACTAACAATTTTTTTCCAGTTTTGTTAGTAGGCGTTAAGGAGAAGAAGCAGGTATACACATGAATAAAAATATAAAGTTGTACAAATATATTGAGTAGTCAGAGGTAGTAAAACCCTTATAAATATATATTTCATATATGTTTAGATTTACATGGTTTCTGTTTCTATAACAAACAATTGTGGATGTTTTTCCCCGATCAATAAAACCAAAGATTCCTGTATTTCAGGAGAAATATAACTAAAGAATGTTTTTTTATCCAGCAAATAAACACAGCTACATTATATCTGATTGTATAGTTTAACCTTTTTTTGTTTTACATATTTCTACAAATCCTGACCTAAATAGGGAGATTGGATATAAGAAAACCAAGAAGGAATCTAACTACCACCATCACCTTCCATACTACTATGTTAAAGATTCCTAAACATTGTGAGCAGAAAGATAACATACTTCATTCCACCTTCCAGAAACAATCATACAATAAAGTAAACCTTTGCATAGAACCCTGGGGGGATGAGATGCTTGCATTGTAAAGATAATTGATAGCCCTCTGGAAGGCCAACTGTACAGAGGTAGATTATTTGAACTGTGGCCCCTACCTGTTTGTTTGGCTGTGTACACACGTGTAATAATTGTCGCTGGAAACGAACGATCCACGACAGATCGTTTGATAATTGTTAACAAAAAAAGTGCTCATTGACTGGTCAACAACGCCGACGAACGAGGAACCTCGCTGGAAATGAATGACTGTCCCGGCGGATCTGATTGGGTGACGATCGTTCGTAATCTATTGTGTGTCTGATCGTTCAGTGATCGTGGATTGTTCTGTGATACACTTTCCCCTGTACATGTCACTTCCTGCATTGTTCAAGTGATCGTACCTAGTGTGTACATTATTGGTGGATTATATTTGAACAATCGTTACAGCATGTACAGAATTGTGCACAATACGGTCATTCAAAATAGTCGGGAATAATCGTTGATCGTTCGCTTTCAAACAGTAATTATTGCACGTGTGTACCTAGCCTTACCCTCTGAACAATTAAAATGGAACATCCAGAAGGGTCAGTTGTGTTTTGCATCTGACATGGGTTTGTGAAATATAAAATAAGGATTTATTTTTTTCAGTGGTTTAGTTTTTGCAGATAAAAATGGCAGATATTATGGGAAGCTTCCAGGTACTGAGAGTGAACATAGGTATGATATATGATCATCTGATTATAATTCATGAAACAATCTAAGAGCTGGCATTGCTCATTATTTTTTTCTTAGCTTCACCATTGGCATCCCTGGAGCCTGGTGCCCCATACAGATCTGACGCTACAACTATACATCTCAGCACTGTTTTGTTTTACCTCAACACAGATTAAAGCGTAACTAAAGGCACAAAAAAATAACACATATAGCAGTCTAACACAGCATCAACAAAATAGTTTTTATTTTCAGTACATCCTTTGCTACATTACCTGTAGGCTATTGGAACCCATGAGATGTCTGCTTTTACATTTTACCCCAAAAAATGGTACCTACAATTGATTGATCCCCATATTAACATTCCTACAGTCCCAAATGTTCCATAAAAAAGTAAAATGTAAATGAGTTAATTTTTTCTTCTAGTCAAGACAGATTTCAGGCCTAACATTTGCTTTGAAATCTCATATTGTCATGGTAACCGCCGGTTTACTTGGTTCCTCACAAGACCTTCTGTGGCCTATATGTCTTGATTAGACTGGAGTGGTGCATATGATTACTGCTCACAGCCTGTCTCCTACTGAAATCATTAATTAGTGGTAACAATGTACAGATGGGGGAGTGACATACAGTGAAGGCATTTTGGACTGGTCCTAAAGACTTCATTTTTTACCACAGATATGTAGTGTCAACGTGCTTAGGAGCAACAAAAGGGATTTGTTTCACTGTCCAATAGTAATTATCATCGCACTTTTCAGCTTCTGACAAAATCAATAACTCCAAAACTACATCACTGTCAAAACAGAGTAGGTCTGAAGGTTTGAAACACATTGCTGGTTTCATTTCCAGCCATCTTGTGACTTCCTGTTGATAAACATGTGGGACATTTTGTGGTAGAAATAATGCGCCCGAGCCATAACATGCATATGTAAGAAATGGAATATAAAAGACTATTTGAAGAGATTAGCTGCAAGCGGTGGGCCTAACAGAAAGGAGAACTTATTCGGTACACAACATAATCAAGACTCTTAACATTATAATACACCCCTGAATGGAAAGCTTTTCTCCCTGCTTTTTACAGAAAATTACTTCTATTTTTATATTTTAAGCTACCTCATTTTAGTGACTCATGTAAAATGCTTCATGCATCCTAATCAAGACAATAAAACTTCAAGTCAACTACTGCAATGTTACATAATAATAAGGAAGAATGTATGTGTATTGGTAACAGATTTATAACTCAGTACCATAGTAGTTTTGAATAAAATAAATAAATAAATAAATAAATACATTTTTACTAATTACATTAAACTGTTCACTTAGACCTGGAAATATTGGCTAATGCATATTTGGACCTTCCTATATACTAGAGCAGTGTTTCCCAAGTAGGGCTCCTCCAGAGGTTGATAGGGGGTATTGAGCAGTGAGCAGGTCAGTTTAAGTGATACCAAGAACGTTTTTGGATATTTGTAAGGGTGACTTTCCTCCCACTGAGCACCATGTTAATGTACCATAAGCTATGTAGGTTGAAAAGAAAGACAAGAGATGGCTAGGGTTTTGGTGCTGCAAAAGGTTAATATATTGTAGAAAACAAAATTATAAATAACAGGTTAGCCATGATGTAGACATAGCATTTCATTCAATCCTTTGGGCAATCTTTAGCTGATAATTTGGGGCCTTATGTTATTATGACAACCTTCCATTCTTAATCCAAGATAAACCTTTGAGACACCAATCTAATAAATGGTCTCAGTCCATCCCCTGAAGAAGCCTATTGGCGAAAAGCATCTGGACACAAGACGTTTCTCTTAATTCTTGATTTCACTGCCTAGTATACCGGTCGATCTTCCCATGTTTATCTATATGGGAGAGACTGAATCAAATGCTATGTCTACATGTCGCTTAAGCTGTTACTTTTATACTTTTTATAATTTTGTTATATTGTATAATTTTGTTTTCCACAATATATTAACCTTTTGCCACACCAAAACCCTAGCCATTTCTTGTCTTTCTTTTCAACTTACATATGTTATCTAGGGGAGCGACCCAATTAATTTATACATATGGATGTTGGATTAGCACCATCTGTCGGTTAAATACAATGAGCTATGGGTATTGTAATCATAGTAGAGGTTCCCCAAGACCTGAAAGGTATTTCAAGGGTTCCTTCATAATAAAAAGGTGGAGAAACACTGCTGTACAATAAAAATATTGCAACATGATGGACACATGTATCATGCCAGAGAGAGAATATAAATTAATTTGGGTTGTGCCCTCCATTACCTATCAATTCAGTCAGCATCATTGCTGAGGAATTCGTTTTATAGAATCATTTCAAGTTCAAGGGTATTGTTTCCCAAACTGAATATGGAAAATTTCTCAGTGACATTTCCACTTTCACTGATTTGCTGTATGTCTGAACAAAGACCAAAATTTTTTCATTGAGTTTTTAACCTTCTGAGCGTTACACTGAGGTCTAGATTTCTGTACCAAAAGTGATCCATCGTTTTTCATGAAATTTATTTTTAAATTGTAGACCTGTAACTTACAGAAATATGTCCGAACAGGTGTTCTAGTAGATATTATTAATATAAAAAATGTTTGAAACACAACAATCATTTAAAAAAAAAAATTACTTTTAATAAAATTAAAGGAAAAACACAAAAATCAGCTTAAACATGACTACATAAACAAAGCTTGAAGCCATGGCGAACGAAGGTCGGGCTTAACGGCAAGGTGGTTAAAGTGAACCTCATCTGTGTATTTTGACTTAGCTGTAGTTGCCGTTAAATTCACAATAATAAAACCAATGCAACAACTCAATGCAAATCCAAAGATAAACATTATTTTTAATATCTGAATTTAATGAAGTAGCCAACAAATAGGAGGACTTAAATACTGTTATGTATTTAAACAGAAGTTAAAAATGCATTCTGATTCACTAACCAGGTATAGTATCAATCGGGGACAATTAACATAGGAAGGAAGACTGTCAAATAATGATAGCTGAAGGAAAACTTAGGCTTTAGTTCCAATAGCTAGCCTTATGGCTTTATTTCATTATTATTTTTTAATACGCTTCCCACTTTTATGGGTAAGGTAGTACTGCAGAGAGTCATGACCTAATGAAAATAGGATACATTAATGGCCATTGAGCTTGGTCCCAACATTCATACCATTGTGAAAAGGAGATTGATATGTTCCAAAAGTGCTACAAAATATTTTCAGAAAATGTTCCACATGTATGCAAAAAACATAGAAGGATATTAAAAAAACATTACTTTTCACTATGCAACATTTCCTGTAAAACTACACGCCAGCTTAACAGGCGATAACTATAGTCATTCTACATGAAGAAGAAATACTTATAAACTGCACAAGCCAAATAGATCATATCCTGCTGCCTTTCTCAATGCATTTTATAGTAGTCTTGTTAAAGGTATTAAAACAGATGGCACTCAATGTCTCTAGCATCTGTGTGTACTAGATGCGTTACTGCTTATTAAATGTGTCCAACTAAATGCAAATCCCCAGATAATGGAACACTATCCACTTTAACCGACTCAATGTTGAAGGTTAACAGTAAGTGTATGATGATTTGGAATCTTGTTCAAATTTTTATTTAACTCCGTAATTTATAATTGATTTTATTGCTCAAAGTAAAACATTTTAATAAAATGTTAAAAAAAAAACTATAAGTGGGAAAAATAAAAACATTATTATTTAGGCAAGTAAACATAGTTTTTTGCAGTTTTTATCTCTCAAAGGAGAACAGTTTATTTTGCTACGTCTACTGGCTTACTCGCTGCCCACTCCCTTCTTGGCTTTTATTTTTTATTTACTCACTGGGTCAAAACCCTACAACCCAACCTGAAATACTGTCTGCTATGGAGAGATACCATCCAGATCGCTGGGTATTAATAACTTGATGTTGGTCAAGCCTCTGGGTTGACAACGGAGCAACAAAATGTCACAGAAGAATATTCACTCAAACAACAAAGTATTATAAGGTCTTCTATTTTTCATCATGGCCAATATATACCTGATCTTTGAAAAAACAAGCTGTTACCTTATATTTTGCTAATTTTTTGCCTGTATGAGAGATAAGAAGAGTAAATCATATATTTTACATGGAAATTTCACCAACAGATTTCTCATATTCAGACACATTTCTTAGGTGCAATTTAGCTACCATTTGACACATTTAAGTTTTTGCTTTACTGTAACATTTCCTTTGAGTTTTATTTAAAGTATCTTTTTTTGCTACAAGAACTGGTTTAGGAGAGCTGAAAGGACATCACCAAAACAATAGGGTTGATTTACATAATTATAGGCTGTTTCATGTGCAAGCAAATTTTTACTTTGCTTAGTTATGTTCTTGTTTTTATTTTTTGCATGTTATGAGGAATTCTGTGCAAACTAGATTTTAATCACATTTACTGATCTATGTAAAGGTGCTTTTGCAAGAGAGAGAACATATTCTAATTGTTTGGTAAATCTTGTAACTGCAAGGATGACACTAGTTGGCCACTAGAGGGCTCAACTTCACATCTCTACATGTAATAAGTAAAAAAAATATGACACAGCAACTAAATTATGAACAAATGCTTTAAAATATTTGCAAGTGAAAGCATTAAAAGCACAAAATGAATACCAATGAAAACAGATTAGCTTGCTTTTAACATATTACAGATTCTTTTAAACACAATGATGGCTTGTATATACATTGAACAACTGCCACAAAGAACTCTTCTATAGGAGCTTTTTATTGTGCTTTTTACTAGCAAGTAATTGGGTGCTAGGAGAATTTAAGTTTTCCTTTGAAATGTGCATCTCTACATTGACCTTGGTTGTTCTCAGATTGAGAACCTAACCTACTTACAGTAATTACGCTACTCCCAGTAAGTGTGCTATAATATTAAAACCAGATCAGAACAAACATTTAAACACAAAAAAAACATGCACAATCCAGCAAGTGATTACCAGACTTTTTAATGACACAAATAGCAATGTGGGAACCACAATATTCCCCATAAACCAATCAACGCCCAAGTTTTGAACGTTCTAAACTGATGAAAGCTGGAATTATGTTGTTGTCGGTTATTATATTGTTTACTTCATTGCTGCATTTTATATTGGTTCATAAAAGATTATTCACCTAATAGGTAAGTGCAGATAACACATAAAAATAAGTCCAGTCTGAACAAACTGCATGGCAACTCACTGTGATTACAAAGTAGCATGACACATTACAGGGAAAGTGTTCTAGGTTTAACTTGTAAGAGAAAATTGAAAATACCTTTCTCAAAAAAAAAAGATTCAAATAATAGTATAGTACAGTGGTCGCCAAAAAATTTTGGTAGTCCACAGAAAAATTGGTACATTATTTGCAATTTTTATGTTATATTATAAATAAAACAAAAATATAATTCTTATAAATTCTTATATTCTAAATGACAGTTTTCATCTTTATATTTCACTTAATTCATGAACTGTACTAAAGATGGAAAAACAAAGGAGGCGCAGCGTGACGTCAGTATAGTCTTAAGTTGTATCAGGCAACCGTTGTCGAGCCGTACGCTTCAGTATTGTTTCCACCATTACAACAGTCACCCCGCTCCACCAATACTGATTCTCATCCAATTGCTTTATTTTATTTATTTCTCAGATGGTCAAATAGGTAAGTATGACCTTAACTGTGTATTTTTTTTTAACTGGTATATTTAAAGGCATCAAATAGTTTGACGTTGATATCCATCATTTCTTGTTTGGTCTTAGATTCAAATGAAATAAACCCATAATGAGTGAGAAAAAGCAAACAAATATTTTGGATTTCTTTAGTAATACCAAAGGTAATGCAACTAATGATAATAGTAACAATAGTAATACTTCACTTAACTGTGAGCTGATCAATGAATCAGAGCCTCCACAGTCCTTGTCAGGCACCAATACGAAGATCATTATTTTACAAATGTATTTTAAGTATTCATATTAATGGTCCACTGGATTTAAAATGATGAATTTAGTGGTAGGTGAGGTCCGAAAGGTTGGCGATAGCTGGTATAGCAAATACCAGAGCTGTAAGATTGCTTAGTAAAAAAGAAAGGGTCAAAGTCTACAAATAGGGAAGGGGAAGGACTAGTGGTCCAGGGTCAGGGATGAAACATTCATGGAAATTGTGTATGTTGCCTAGAATTTTCTTTGAATAACTATTAATTACAGTTTCTGATGTATTTTGTTTTATGGTAAATGTATGCCCCTAAACCTGATTACAAAAATGTTTACTTTTATTTATTTTGCACTTTTTGATTTTTCATGTTTGAATGAGCCCATGCCATTGTCCTCTTAAAAACCCAATCATTTTCAGTTAAAAATATTTTTGTAGTACAAAAGATTATATGTTCTACCCAACAATATAATTTCTGAATAAAACTAAAGACCATCATTTAGCAAAGTCTCAAGATATATTTGAGAATTTGCAATGCACATCTGCTCGGACGAAGAATTTGAAGTTGGCTTCAAAATAGTTCCTACTTAACTTGTTTTAAGCTCTTTTATTTTAATGCAATTCGTTTTTAACATTCCACTTGAATTTTTTTTATTGATCATCTGTCAAAGTTGGCCTTGCGGAAAGTGAAGGTAAATTGTAGGTAAGTTTTCTAATACTTACTTAATTTTCCCCACCTATAGTCCTTCTAATCAAACTTTGTGCGCTAAATTACACCGATAAACAAAGGATAGAAAAAAGTCTTCTCACAAACATTTCTTTTCTGCCTAGAACACCATCTGATCTCCACTCATGGTGAACGATCACTAAGGTGGAAAATTGCAGTTCGGCCTTCAGTAGTAAAATATTCAATTTCTTAATATGGGATGATAGAAGATAAACCATTTTTTCCAGAAAGCTGATAACTTCCTAAAAGCTAATAATTTTTAGTTAAGAAAAAGATGGACGAATGTATGCAGCAACCCTTACCTAGCCATACGTGTTTAATGGTCCTAGACTTAGAATATTGTGAGATTGTGTAAAAAATGTTGGTGATAAGAAATCTTTTCTAAAAATGATAGGGAAAAACATAAACATTTACAACAGGCAATAAATGTGCAGGGAAACAATAATTCTTTCCTTATCCTAAAAGACCTGCTGCACATTGACATTAAGGGGTCCCAATAATTATGTATTTGGTAGAAGAGAAATTGGGATGGGTTTTTTTTATTTACAGCTTTATCAACAAAGTGATTGTGATAATTATACTTTTTATTAGGGTAATAATGCTAAACCTTCCTTGTAATTGAAACACATCATTTTCTATTTCAGATTTTAGGTGTAAATATGCAACAGACAACATATATATTCCTAGTAATTTCTATTCTCAAGGCAGTATTAATTTGCTGCATTATAATATTCCTTTGAACTTTCTAACTTATGATTTTCAAAGGAATGCACAAATGTTGCACTAAATTTTACTATTATATATTACATATATTTTTTTTTAAAAACTGCATAGAGCACCAAAGAACACAAGCTCACAGAGAACTTTTACTGTACCTGATCTCATACACACACTTAAAAAAGCCCCTTTCATGATATGATAATGTCACTGTATCATGTAACCTTTAAATTCACTGCCAATGGTGATGCCTGCAGAAAAGTACATACAGTATTTTAGCAAAGATACCTTTTCCATCTTTTATAAAATGTGCATGAAATGCAATAAATCATTGCTGGAAAATATGAATCACTGTCAGTGAAGACTTTCTCCGTTTACTCTAAGATATGGCTTACAGATTCATCTAATACCATCACGTTAACACCAGGATGTAGCTAATCATATTATTACTGCAAATAAGGCAATTGTCAAGGTATATGGGAAAGGGTCAGGAGAAGATACACATCCTGAAGCCATTTGCAGAACTGGCAAGCAAGAATGTTACCATTGATACACCTTCCAGAAAATGGTCTAATTAGACAACCCTACTTCCTGTTCTCATCCTGATAAACAGTTCCCAGAGTTCTGGGCAGGGTCTAAAAAAATCCTTGGATAATAGCATAGAAGGTGTAATCATGTACATTTCTTCTCCCTTTTCCTGTTTAGATTTTTTCCATGTTGGTTGTTTTCCATGAGCCAACTGATCCAGTTACATATAGAATTGCTGGTAGGCAGCTTTTTTTAGATTCAGAATGATAAGTAACAATGAAAGAATAACTTTATATGCTTTCCCTAGTTAATAACTTAAAAGAGAAGCTGATTGGTTGTTATGGTTAATATAGACAAATCTTTCAGACCTTTTCTAGTGTTTAGCTCAAAGAGGGGTCTTTAGGCAACCTTGGGCATATAAAACAGACTCGCTAACTCAATAACTAGGGTATGCTGAGACAGCACACAACAAAATATGTTTAATATGGATGATCACAATGCTTATGGTACAAACAAGGCACAATAGTTCAATGACATGCACATACACCAAGTTATTTCTGGGGAGAGTATAAGAGGAGGTTTTCCTAGTATATACATTCAAGTTAAAATAACATAAAAAACTGTGTTCTTCAGTATGTAAATATATCTCACATAAACATTAAAAATGTAAAGGAATGATGTAAACTGCAGTTATCAATGGATACTTTCATCCTATTTATCATTATATTTTAATAAACCTCATGTGTCTATATACTTCCCTGGCCATGAGAAACGCCTCTCCCCGATGTATGAAACAACCATGAATTGGACTGCTATGAAATGGCTCAATAAAAGCAAGGTATAAGTCATATCTGGAAGTCAATACCAGCACATCATTAAATTCGCAAGTGTTTTCAGATTGTCAATGTTGGGACTATTCCTTTACTCCTATAAAGAGAAGAATAAGAGATCAGAAGCACCAAATGTGTGCCAAATGTGGGGTTTGAAGCAACTACTGACATTCGGAAGCATTGCTCAAGGAAAGGTAGATATGTTCCATCTCGTTGGAGAGTAGATATGTCCCATCTCATTGGTTATGGGTAGAGGTCAATCCTCTATGTCTTAGTAGCTTAGAATTGGAAACAACTATTGGACATATTTGGAATTTACAAAAATCAAAGCACAATTATGGACTCTCTTCCATGAATGGTTGGCTTCCTATTCTGAGGCTCTCTACTCTGAGACATTGGTGTTCAAATGGCCCCACTAATATACACACATCAGAAGTGATCCTAAGAAGAAAGCTTTCAGACAGCTGGTAGAAACAGAATATTCCTGTTGCCAATACCAATTTATCAGATTCATCCTTTTCAGTTTGGTCCCAGAAAAAAAAAAAAAAACTGACAGACGCTAACATGATCCTATTGTTGACATTTCCCTTTAGAACCTTCACATTTAACCAATTCCTAATGCAAGACCACTTACATAATCCTATATCTGTGTTAACATGCTTGTGAGATTGTGCCCTTACTATTGATTGAAAAAGAAATTTTGAAATTCTAAATTACAGGTTGCCAAATCCATCCATTATCACAAAATCCTACAATGCCATTTGCTGAATGCTCAAAATAACCAAGATTTTATCTGTCTGGAACAGAGGCAGTTTTTGCAAAACTTTGAAGGTTGCTAATCATAATGTGTATTAAGAAATTGCTTAGCAGCCTGATAAAAAATAATGCTAAAACATAAAGGCTGTGAATATGTGCTTGTAATTGAACAGTGCAAAAATAACTAGGTAATCAAGATAGAATTGACAAGATATATAATTTTCTTGAATGGCAAAGCAAGCTAAAATCATTAAAGGAAGTCTTATTTAGTGGTGGCGGGTATCCCGCAGTCACATAATGGCAGGCAAATACATGGTACTGAAATCAGTTTTGTTCCAAGGTCATAGAATAAACATTTTTGTAGAGAGAATACCATTAGTTTTACACATACAAAGGATGAACATTCACAAGGAAAAAAAAAGGAAAATAAGCATGCATGCTAACAAGATGTTTGCCTCAAATGAACTGGTGTTCTGTTCAACGGAAATGCTAACTACATTACTGCTTGTACATGTGTTCTGCTAACAAACATGAAGACATGAGTTGCAATGTAATTAATAGTGTGAGTGAATTGATTTAAAATATATTTATTAGGATTTGCCTAATCTATAGGAACAAAAAAATGAATATACCAGTTGCAGGTTTCCAAAACAGTCTGATAATCTGCCAAATAAACAGATCTATATGTATACTTTACAGACTAGAACATGTGGGCATCCCTCCAAATCATTGCATTTAGGTTTTTACAGTGAGGGTCCTGTCCATGTAATTGCACACATAGACATTTTAGACAAATGTGTGCTTCCAACCTTTTGGCAACAGTTTGAGAATGCCTGTTTTTGTGCCAACATGACTGTGCCCTGTGCACAAACCCAGATTTGCAAGGGCATGGTTTGATGTTTGATGAGTTTGAAGTGGCCTACCTGGACCTCAAACTTACTGAATGCCTTTGGGGTGGACTGAAACCATTGGAGGTCATGTTTCCTGGTCCAACATCAGTATCTGATTTTCGAAAATATCCCTCAGATACACTCTGAAATCCTATGAAAATCCGTCCAGAAAGAGTGGAGGTTGTTGCAGCCACAAATATGTCTACATTAATGCCATTTATTTTAAAATTAGATGAGCCACAAGCTGACAGAGATGTGCCAATCAGATGACCACAATTATTTGACCTTTTAGTGTAAATAATCAGGTGACAAAGTGGCAATTTTCTGAAGGAGGAAGCAGCGTCTGTCTATTTAATGATCAATTGGGCTCTCCAATAAACACATAAATATTATTAATATATAATTACCAGATACTAATACATTACCAGATACTAATAAGGTTGTCTACATCAAGACATATTTCTGGACAATTTCTCCAGATCTATCTCCGTCAAAATGTATGAAGTCTTTCTGTTTACCCAACATATAATTATCTGTGAATACATCCCTGAAAAAATATAAGTCATACCATCACAATAAAGCAGTTGCCTCCTGTCTTCTGTGAAGAAACAAAAATAAATGAGTGTTTTCAATTGCATCTTTAATGCCACCAATTTATCTCCTCATTTCCTCAAGTCCTCATTTCTAGCAGTTGTGTCTTTGCTGACGGTTAATTCTGTAAGACGTGTCTCCATAACAATGTATTATTATTAGGAGTGTTCACTCAATTAATATGTTTCCATGGCATCCCAGCTGTCTATTCTCCAAATGAAAAACATTTGTTCCAATTAGAAGTCAACCAACAAAGTGAACAAGCATAGTTTTAAAGGTAACAAAATGTCAGCTTTACTTAACCTGTTCAGTTTAATTTACCATACACTTTGTCTGTATGTACTATCCAAACCACTCATATACAAGTTTATAGGACATAAAATAACATTCCACTGTACTGTTTCCACCTATATTCATTATTTCCCGATAACAGAACATAACAAAGTAAGCCCCCCCCCCCACTAGCTGATATTAGCGCTAAAGGGATGAATGCCACAAGAGGAAAAATAGAAATTTGTAAAGATACAATACTGTTATTACCAGTCATTATTCACAAAGCTATAAAGTGCAACCCACCATATACACAAAAAGGATATTAAAGGAAAGCATCAACAATCCATTTTCTGCCCACTTTTACAAAAAGTATCAGCTTAATGAAAAAAACATTTTACAATAAAGTTATACAAGCATTTCATTTTCTGTACAGATATATAGTTATACACCCACTGCCTTGTAAAGTTTATTAGTAACTTTTACGTCTAACAAACATAATCATATAACTTTTTTAAAGTTATATATCAGGCACAGTAATGTATTTTTGAATTATCTGTCATTTATTAGATTGTGGTCAGTGTGCTTTATTTTTTAATATATAATCCCAGAAAGAAAAAACTACATCATATTTTAAACAGCATGCCAACGGATCAACATTCAAGAGAAGTTATCAGTCTGCTAATCAAGTTCTCCAGTGTAATAATCCATGTAATAACGTCAGCCAGTAGTTTATAGACAGCCATTCATTTCCTGAACTTATTTCCTAGTTTGTAATACATGACAAGCATGTCTGGAGTAAATTGAACAAACTGACATTTCGGAGATAAGACTGTGGGGGAAACGGGAAGCTTAATGCTCCAACAATTTAGCAAAACTAAACTCCCAAAAAACGATAGTTCATCAAATTTGCATGAATGATAGCTGATTTACAGAAAAAAAGGACTAAAAGCAGTTAAGGAAAATTGAAAAAAAATAGTAATTTGGTTTAATAGGAACATATTTCCATTTCCATGGACTTAAACAAAAGAACAAGCTATATAGGTGAGCACTCTTGTTATCTAAGTAGTAATGTTTGTGTATTGGCACAGCCAGCAGCTCCCTACAGAACAGGCACCCAGAAGTATGAGCTAAGATAAACATTATTACAAGACTGTTTAAAAGGAATCTGTCATAAGAGAATAATAACGGCTAATATTGCTACACTACATTTAAAGCAGAACTAAACCCATAAAGCCACCAGGAGGTAGAGTTTAAAATAAATAAATAAATATAAAAAAAAACATTTTTCCTGGCTTTGTTTTTTTTTTTACGCACACTGCACGGTGCATATGCCAAACAGCAAAAGCCTGGTTCTACATGCAGGACCACCATGAAAAGATCATAAGGGCAATAGTGACAATGTAACTCCTGCAATGGCTGAGGAGGATCAATGTAGAGTGCTAGGAGTGGGTAGCAACTATGGTGGCCTCAGAGGATGCAGCGGTTCCTATACCTATCATCTTTACTTGGTGCCTACAAAAAGGAAAAGATAAACTGCATTCTGCATGAAAGTAGTGGTCTCCTTAGAGAAGCCTGACACCAGACCATTGCTTCCACAGAGGGGGCAAGGGTCCTTTTCTATGTGCAGAAGACAGACTTTTTTTTACTTAGGATATTATTGTTTTCTAAACAAAATTAACTGTAAGGTTTCAACACCTTTTGTTCTAAGAAAGGCATGAAAATAAACTGAAAATCTATTTGGGTTCCAACTTTGTCACAGGTCTATCAATAAATTGGATATGTTAATGGTTCTAGCGGTCATTTCTAAGGGTATTCAAAATAATGACTGATATTCTGGTAATAGATGCCAACCAAAAAAGCAATAGAGGCCCATACCTAACTTCCTGAATTTGAATTCTATCTACTACAATACAATATTATATCCTATTAAAAAAATGTGTTGCCATGATTCAGAAAATTAAAGATATTAATACAAAAAAGGGTGTGAGATGACATCTAACATTAGGTTGGAGATACATTATCTAGCAATTGTCTTAGTAAATGGGCAAATCAAGCACCATGTACTTCTCTAACATCAGTAATTCCAGATACACCACCATCAAAACATAGGATTTCTAAGAAAGTAACAGAATTCCAGACAGTCTAAGTTAAAGTATGTCATTTTTTTCTTTATCAGAATAGCAAGACAACACAGATTAGGTTGTTACATAACGGAAGCTCTGAAGTTGAAGAAGACAAAATGTCTTAGTCTATGATAGCTGACAAGTGATACCAATCGTGATATTTGTGGACCACATGATGACTAGGCAATGTCATTTACGTGACAGGTAATCTGATCACACTTTTATCAAGGTACAGCTAGAGCTGGCAAGGGGCACACGATGCTATCCCAGACCCTCTGTTATTATATAAGAGAACTAGCACTAAACTTCCGTAATATTCCGTACACAGTTAAGGAAAGGTAACAATCATTTATATGATAATCCCTCAAGAAGAGCTGATAAACCACCATAGAAGCTGCTTGGACAAATCTCATAATAATAATAAAAAAAAAAAAAAAGTCAGTGCTTTTATTTCATTGGCTGATCAACACCTACTTACCACCTGGGCACTTGCAGCCAAGCCCATCCTGTGCATGGCCAGTAATAAATTAGATAAACATGTTTTTTTTTAATTTGACAGACCTGTGAAAATGTTTTCAACAGAAACCTGCAGATGTTTCTACAATCCATAGACACATCTTTACACTATCAGCAGACAAAAAAAATGTCTAAATTGTTACCACATGTCAGAGGGCCCTCAAATCTCTACAGATGTGCTCAGCTAGGAGGATCAAACAAGATTCCATCATGCCTTCTGATCCACTGCCAGCCAAAAGTTATCGCAACAATGTAGACATTCGTAAGTCATTAGGTCCTACTAGACAATACAAATGAGGAGTGCTTTCCTAATCAGATGTGCAATCATCGTCATCAGATTCATTTATTGTTCTTAAGGATGTGAATGAAAATGACTCATCTTATGTAAAGTCATTAAAATCTGACATTCTCAATTACATTGCTTAACTTAATATTACATGGTAAAACAATATGACCCACAGCCACGATAATAAATATTCTTGATATGTAAAAATTGATGAAGAAGGCCCTGCATTCCTTTAGGGCTCATATGCAGGTCATAGGTTTAAAGAGATATTTCATAATCTCAGAAGATGAATTTGTGAAGTGAGGGCATGGAGCATCTTATACTTGGCATTTGCTTGTAATTCATTTCTCATTGTTTAATCTGTATTCAGTAGGGTGCTCCTTAGAAGTCATTTAGCTATTAGGACAATGTGCATTTACTGTCTACTGACCAAAGCTGGATGATCATTCAACAGATGTTTTGATATTTAGCAAATATATGGGAAGTACTAATCCTTTTCCATTATTACTCAATGATATTATTTTTAGGTGGGACTGGAAAATGAGTCAACATATCACATCATATCACAGTGTTTATGTAGTCATCAGCAATTCTTTCTAGCTGGTCAGACCATACAGAGGTTTAGCAGCAAAATATCAGAACACAGTTCACTGCTTTAAATTACAGGATTATTATTTTTATATGTGATCAGAATGGTTATATGGTGACATACAAATTATGCCTATAAACCCTTTGGCAGAATGCAAGAAAACACTTCTGGGTGGTCCTAAATTGCCATGCAAAGGCAGATTAGTTGGCAGGTTATGCCAGACCTAATCAAATGATTATCATTACACTTAAATTTAAAAAGATTACCACTTGATACAACAGAAAAGACAATATGAAACTGAATTTGTCAATGTATAAAGCCATCATATATAGTTTTTGTTGTTTGAGGCAAAGGTTTGACATTGGTCCTAAATAGGAACCTTAGCTACATAATACAAAAGGTCTTATTTTGTGGTTGTACTCGAAACCTCAGCTTCTCCAAACAGACACAAGAGAACAGTTTTATTATCTGACCAACCTTTCAATTTCTGTTTTAGGGGGAACAGTCCACTGGACAAGATAAGCCTCTCCATCTTTTCCTTCACCTCTACAGTCATGATTCTTCTACTATGTAACCCCTAGATATCAGACTCCATGAGCACATAATCAGAACCACACAAAGCCTCACATGGACTTATCTTGAGTAGTCTATACTTCTTTGAACAGTAAGCATACATGGTCATTAATCAAAAGATACCATTATCAGCAAAGAAGGCTGACACATTGCATTCAACTGCTGAATGAACTCTATTCTGAAAGTTAACCATCTCAATTCCTTTATACCATCTATCTGCTGAAAATATTTACTAATTAGTTCAATACCCCAACCCTAGTTAAACTCTAAGATATCTTATTTGTAGATGGTGAATTCAATTAGCCAAGCCTGTTTGAATACTTTGTAAGTTTGTATAATAGATCACTGGTTTTGTGAGCCATTATACCAGGAAACAGCTGTTTGGCTATAAACTTGATAAGGTATTGTTTTTTTCACTCCATGACATTCCAGATAACCTGTCTTCAGATACATCCTAAAGCTACATACACACTTCCAATTATTATCGTTGGAAAACGAACGACGAACGTTCATGCACGATATATATGAACGATCGTATAGCACCGATCCTGCACATAGAGTTAACGACACGATCGTTCGTAGATATTGTACACACAATAGATACGATCGTTTGAGCGATAGAGGAACTATGTGCATGACAGGAAAGTGAACGGACGTTCGTTCATCACGCATGCTCTGAACATGGACGATCAACGAACGACCGTACACACGAACGATGTTCAACGATCGCCGTCCAATCCGATCCGTCGGTCCGGTCGTTCGTTTCCAGCGACTTTCCTCGTTCGTCGGCGTCGTTGGTTACTTTTTTACGAACGATTTTTTGCCCAATCGATCGTTCGTCGTTCGATTGGAACGATAAAAATTGGAAGTGTGTACGCACCTTAAGGCTACATACACAGGTGCAATATTGCCTTTAGTAAATGAACGATTAACGACCCATAAACGATTATTCACAATCATTTTGAATGACCGTATTGTGAACAATTTTGTACATGCTGAAACGATACGATCGTTCAAATATAATCCACCAATAATGTACACACGCTATATACGATCATTTGAACGATGCAGGAAGTGACATGTACAGGAGAAAGTGTATCACAGAACAAGCCACAATCACTGAACACACAATAGATAGCGAACGATCGTCGCCCAATCAGATCTGCCGGGACCGTTCATCGGCGTCGTTAGCCAGTCGTTGTGCACTTTTTTTGTTAAAGATTATCAGGCAATCAGTTGTTAGTCGTTCGTTTCCAACGATAATTATTGCACGTGTGTAATATTAATAAATAGGTGTCCCAGGGAAGACATAGTATTCAGAAAATCTTTCTTTTTTTTTTTTTTTTTTTGCAAAACCAGACATTTCAGGTACGTATTCCATTTATTACAGTATTGTTCTGAACAATTCTTTTATTCTGTGCCAGTGCTTTATTCATTAAAATCGTCCTACACACAAAAGTTGTTTTACATGGTTGGCCATCATCTCTGTTGCAGAACCCAAACACACCAAATGCATTTTGGTGCATTTCAGAAACACCAGTTTTGTGTTTCTATTTTCCAAAACCAGGCTAGCAATTTTGTTTAACATTTCCTTCAATTGCCATGATCCAGAAATGCTCATTGTGATTTGTTAATACTGTGCATGCAAAGATTTTTTTACAGATGACATTAGAATTCTAAAAAGGCACTCCACCCAAAGGTGACTTAATTTTACCTCAGGATATGTGAAGAAAATATTTTACCATCCAAGTCCTTGAAAGAAAATTTGCCAGTGATTCAGCCAACAAGCACCAACCAAGTGATCATACTGCCTGTAATAGCCTTTTCATACCTAGTAGATTTTTCCCCCTTGAACTTTAGTGCATTATATTCCTTTTGTATCCCACTGATTACAGTGAGCAGTCTGAATTTATTTTACATCATATATAAACCTGTATCTCACAGGAATCACATTCACATTGTGCTATAATCTTCCAAGTTTAGAGTTGATAGCAGAATGTTCTCAGAGGTAATTTTATCGCTTAATAGAGGATAATGAAAATAAATGTGTTTCCAATATGTAAAATGATTACATATGTTACCAATAACGTTTTAACTGAGATTATTCAAAAGAAATCTCTTTGTGAAATATCATGCTACTGGCTTAGCAGAGAAGGCTAGAATTTTTCTTTGTTGATTTAATTTCCATGCACGCTCCGTCTAATGTAAGGTAATTATTATAGGTAGGAGCAGTAACAGAGTACAGCTGTCCAGACACAGGGAGATCTGATCATTCAGAGCCAAACTATTGGGCCCTTGAATGAACCATCGTGTGCATTTATTATTTATTCCATGTCAAGGATTTGCCTATCAGAGCAACAATATGTAAATCAATATATGTAAGTGATACAAGTACGGCAAGTCATGTTTGCAACTACCTATGCTGATATAAAAACACCAGTATTCATTAAAACTGTGAACATGTCCTCATAGCAGGGTAATCTAGGTTGACTTCATCATTTTCCTGTTAATTTGTAAAGGTCATTTTAGATCCATGGTTGACCACAGTGTTCTGACATAGGCTCAACCAAAGTCCCAACTGCTTCTATTCAAGTGCACTATTTTTTGCACGCAACTGTGTTGGATAACTATGTGGCTTCAGAAAGCAACAAGCCACTTTTAAACACAAAGTTGCTTTTCCTCTTCTAGAGGATGAACCACACTGCTGAGATTATACCAAGTAAAATAGTATGGATACTGTATAGTATTGTGATATTTTGAATCATGCCAAAATAAACTGGATGACCTTAAACTTTACAGGAAGTAAAAGATAATAAATCTGGTTATATTAAATCAGTTGAAGCCATCTAGAGAAGAATTCTTTAAGCTTTTTTTCGAGTAAAAAACAAATTATATAAGCTTCTGTTCTTACATGAACTTACTGTCTACCAAACTCATATAAGCTAATTAAAATGATGGTTTCTAAACTATGAGAGGAAATCAGGACACCCATAAAAAATATAGGTATAGGTAAGGTTAAAATTCTACAAATGTGGTAATCTTGGTGAACAGGAAACTTACGGTATAGAACTATTAAGCCACAGTGCTAGCAACTAAGTCATGATGGTGCCCAGGACCTGGTATGGTTGGCTACTGTGGTATTTTATATGCTCATAGACACGTGGCTTTGTGTCTTGGATAACCCTGGCCATATGAGCAAATATTAATAGATGAACCCAAGTTTAAAAAAAAATAACCTTTGGTGTGTATCCAATTTTTTTTTGAACAGTGATTTCATATTTACACAATTTCTTTAGTATTCACACAGATGTCAGTGGTCCATAATGAGCAGTTGATGTCATCTCTGATATGTACCAGTGGAGAGCCAAATGCAATTCTGCATTGTAGTTTTGGCGCTTTCACAAAGAACCATCAAAAAGGACGTTTCATTCTGTTCCAAACGTATCAAGAAAAAAGTTAACAAACTATGTCAAAAGGGATGGCTAAATAATTCATGAGATTAAACAGCTCGTACATAACTGTCAATACTTCTGTTCTGAAAGAGCTGAGACAAAGCCTCAGCAGGATTCATGAATCACCCACACGGAGTTCAAGCGAACACGTATTATAATGATTTACCATTTGGCCTTGGATTATTTATCCATTACAGTTACATGTTATTGTTGAGACAGCAAGTTCTCATTCTTCTTTGTTTTACTGGAATATATCAATACGTTGATTGCTAAATTGTTTTTTTAAGAGGAAATGTAGTGTATTCTTTTAAGTAGCATATATAATAAACTAACATTGCAATGTTTATTTTACCTTTTTTTTTTAATTTTTGGGGCAATTACATCTTGGTGTAAGACAATTGTAATATTGTATGATATATATTCCAATTTGTCAGTTCTCCCTCTAGTGGCTATTTGTATTTAAAGCACTCTCGGGAGTATAGTCTGAAAATGCCAGTGTGGGTGTGTTTGGGAGTTATTTCCTTGTATTAAAAAGAGGTGGATAAAAGGAGTTCCCACATAACCCGCTTACTTACAGAATGGAATCACTAGACATTTGTACTACAATACCTGTATTATAAAAAAAAAATAAAATAAAAAAATTGAATATTGAGAGAGTAGGCTGATAAGGCAGCTAAGATTTATAAGTGCATTATTATACCGAGTAAGAACAGGTGGTGCTAAGATATATAGTTTTTGCATAAAATCAATACCACAAAAAAATTTGTTGTGAAACACTGTTATGCAGGATCAATATTGAAAAATTATTTTTTATTTTTATTTTGTTTTTACTGTTTACTACACTGCCCCTCATTTAACACATGATTTTTGTGACAACAGAAAGAATTAAAATACACACTAAGGCCCATAGATCTAAGATGCTAAGGATAGGTATACTTAGCTGGAATGTTGGGGATAAAAATTCCATGTATCACAGAAAAAGTCCTGATCCAAAAATGTGCCTCATTATCTCTAGCTACACCATTGGGCCTGATTTAATAAAGCTCTGCAAGGCTGGAGAGAATACACTTTCATCAGTGAAGCTGGGTGATCCAGCAAACCTGTAAAAGATTTATTTAAAGTCATTTTAATGCTATGCTATGCTATTGAAATGTTTTGAATCCTGGACCAGAACCATTCCAGGTTTGCAGGATCACCTAGCTTCACTGATGAAAGTGTATTTTCTAAATAGCCCAATGTGTCAATGGCACACTTATGTGTCAATGTATCAATGGCAAACTTATACCTGAGACTTTGGGCCGGATTTATTAAAGCTCTCCAAGCCTGGAGAATATAGATTATCAAGGGAGAACATGGGTGATCCAGCAAATATAGAATGGATTTTTGAAAATTGTTTGCTATTAGTTGGCAAATGTTTTCAATCCCAGACCAAATTCATTCCAGGTTTGCTAAAACACCCAGGTCCTCCCATGATAGTTTATCTTCTCTTCTGTATTGAAGAGCATTCATAAATCAGACCCTTTGTCAGTTTAATACAGTTTTGACTACTTCAATGGCTAAGAAACCAACACATGGTTGTAAAAGTTGGCCAGATCTAAAAGTTTAGGTGAATCAGATGGTTAAGTGAATGAAAATGCACCTGACTGTTTACACGTTAGCCCTTTCCTCCAAAAATACCGTATCATGTAACAATCTCATTGGTGTAAATTCTGATGGCAGTGTTGTTTTCTAGGTTCTGTATATGCCAGTGAAGAATGTTAACATCATAGAGTCCCCAAGCAATATATAACAGCTATTTACAAAAAAGCAATATTTATAAACACATTTCACAAGAAATGGAAGAGTTTGGTGAAAATATCAAACATCTGCTCATACATGCCATTACTTACTTTACTTGAGTGATGTAGAACAGGATGTAAACTAAAATGAAACTTACATCTGGAGAGCATACTGTACATAACCGGTGTTTGTTTTATTAGCTGTTTATATATTTTTTATATAAACAAGGAAGATTTGGGTATTAGAAGCATATGTATCGACAATGACTACATTCCACCATGTACGATCGTTCTTTGACGCAATGAAAAGAATGCATTATATGACCAGCACAATAGAGCATTTGTTAACACTGACATATTTATCTGTCTTTCTCCAGTCGAATAGGGAGGGGAAAAAAATTATGTCAATTTTGCCCAGTCTGCCTTTCTATTCTGTCACACACATTATTTCATGAAATATGAATCCAAAATGTTCTGTTTCTCTTCAATTTCCTTTCACCACAAATACCAGAGTCCTCTACTCCATGGGATTTCAGTAACAATCTGTTCTTTCTATTCTAATGGCAAAATCCCAATCCTGCTGTCTTTAATCAAGATACTTCAGATATGTTTTCAATACCAGGCCCAGTTTTCGGAGTTGATGTTTGTAAAGGCGTGCGTTTGAAGGAAACAGAGCAATGCTGATGATGATGTTTGATGTGGCTTACTGCCAAACAGATTTTATTAAGTGAGTAGATAAGCTAGGCCTTTATCAGAGCCTTTCATTGTGTTTTCATTGATTTGCAAATGTTAACATATCAATGGACATGAGAAATACCTTCTGATTTTTTGAGATCAGAAAAGTATCTAGGCAAAGGATATACACCCCTGCCACACCTCCCTGGACCATGAAGAATTATTACACAAAAATCATGGGTAAACCCATATTTATTTATTTATTTTTGCTATTGTGGTTTTGTTTTACAACTACCTTTACATTCTACTGGGTTTAAAAAAAGAGAATATCTCAATGGGCCTGATTTATTAAAGCTCTTTAAGACTCGAGGGGATACACCTTCTTTTGTGAAGTCTGGAATCGATTTCCTAAAAACATTTCCTATTTTTTTAGCAGATTTTCCTAATCCCGGACCAGACGCATTCCAGGTTTTTTGAATCACCCAGATCCACCAAAGAAATTGTATCCTCTCTAGCCTTGGAGAGCTTTATTAAATCAGGGCCAATGACTCAATGGAAGGTTTAAAATAAGTATAAATACGCAGAATAAGTTTATAGTAGGTTTTACATTAGACAAGAAAAAGGGCAGCTGAGGAACAAAAAAAGAAATTTAGTTTAAAAAGAGGGACAATGCATCCGAATGAGGGACAGGTGGGACCTATTCATGTGAGGAGATACCAACAATGTTTTATGAAACAATCCTCATGTTTATGAGCACCAGTAGACATTCAAATAAACCCCCTCTTTCCAATTCTAAACATTGCTCAAGAATGCAAGTTAGGACCATGTAATATTCAGACTCCTATTGATGGCTGCAACTTAACCTGTAGATGGATCTGTGTATATGTATTTCAGTAAGTATGTATATTGACTAAATATATTGACCTCAACTGAGTATGATTAAAACTAAAACCATGAACAATGGAAAGCAGAGTAAAATAAGAGCCTCTGTTGTTTACAAAGGGGTAAAAGGAGGGGGACCATAATAAAATACAAAGGGATACAGATTCTGGTTTCTGGAACATATCAGAAATGAATATATAATGCTTGATTCTATAGGGTGATGTTCTCCTTTTCCCATCTGTCTTTGGTTAGCAATCAAAATGAATGACAAAACCTTCAGATACTTTATCCTCCTTTAGCCTAATATGGCTACCACCAGGGAACACTGTGGTTGACCCAACTACATGGCCCATAACAGCACAGTATTGAATATACTATACTCTATAAAAATTCATATGAATATAAATGCATATAAAACTGTTTTATCATCATACTTTCATCCAAGGTAACATGTTTTATAGCTATCAGACCTTTAACCCAAGTCTGATAAAAGCAGAAAGGTTTTTCATTGTTAATTAACAACCTACAGGAATTGGTCTTCAATTTATTCTGGTCCACTGACTACTGCAAAATGCAATCTTGATTACTAAGCATTTTGAGCCATCCTTGGGAATTACAGGCTACAGATAGAGGGCTATGAAATCATTTCACCACTTCAGCAAAATGGATTAACCCATGCTATTTTTTATACCTGTAAACTGCCCATAGTAATTGGCTTTTTACATCACATACACCTACATTTTTATAAATTCTTTGTTAGAGAAGGATAGCTTTATATATATAGCTTTTACCTCCCTTTTGAAAATAAATTTATGGCTGCCTTTCAGTGAACATGAATATTAGTCTGCATTGTGATTCAACACTATTACTTTACATCGATCACTGGAAATTGTTTATACATTATTTTCAGTCTGGTATAACAACCGGAGCATTTGAACACACACCATATGTTTATCTGTAGGCTAATGGCTTTTTTAATAAGTATAAAATGATATGGAAAATAAAAACAGTAATTCACAGCAGCCAATAAACAATTATTTTTCATATTCCTGACAGTTCTAAACTCAATTTCAAAGTTATGTTGCTTGCTGCTGGTCACTGTGCTCTCCAATTACAGAGCCTCTAAATTTCAAAAGAAAGACATTATTGATTTTTAAAGCAAAACTTGTTATGTGCCTTAAACAAACTGAATAATTGGAGGTATGGCAGCGCACATTTGCAGCCTTAAACAAACTGATGAATTGGGAGTATTGCAGTGCACATTTCCATCCCCTACTATGCATGCCTACCACTGGCTACCAAGTCTTGCTAACTTGTGCACTTTATTACTTGCAGTTTATCATCTATTAGAACAAAGTTTCCTAACATTTGTACACTTGGAAACCCTTGAAATAACTTTCAGGTCTTAAGGAACACCTCCAATAATTGTTATATCTTCAGCTCTCAGTATAATAGCATGGGAAGAATGCCTCTTACTTTGTTGACCAATGATATAAAAAACAAAAATAAATAAAAAAAAACTTATACTTGAAAAAGTAATGTATCTAGACAAATCTTTCTCTTCAATGGGACAAAAAACACACAAATGGAAACAACCATTTTGGCTTTAGAAATACTTTAGTCACAATAAGCAATTCTGCTAATAAACAGCATATTTTTACCAGAACTGCACTGTGCCTTTGATTTTTTTTACAGGTTCACATTGGGTTTATCTTTTATTGACTTAAAGAGTCTAAGTCCTACAGGTCTAAGCCACTCATTTCCACTGCAAAATTGTTACCATGTTGGTCTTAAAATGGAGGTAAGGGTTGAACGGACTTGCACAAATTCACTTCTTGTAAAGGGTTTACATGAAAGAGAGAGAGAGAGAGAAAAAGGTATGTTTTAGGAATCCTTTTGAAGTTATACTAAATGGTATATCCTATAATAGTAGTAATTACAAGTTACTATTTCCTACATCTTCGTATGCAGAATGTAATTGGCACATGTAGATTTACAAATCTTCTAAGGATTGCATAAAAAGGCCAGCTGTACACCAGAAACAGTTCAGAGGAGACTTTTAGACTATTCTGTCTTATCAACTTACAGTGAAGCGCAATGTCCTTATGGCTAGGAGAACAGTCAACAACAATGATTATGGTCACCGAGGAACAATAGCAAAGAACTATTTCAGCATCCTCATCTTAATCTAGACCAGCCAGTGTTTATAACAGGCCCTTCCAACTCCAAACCTCAGGGACCATACATTTCCAGTATTTCTCTAATGGATAGCAGTAACTAAATTAGAATATATATTTAAGTGGCCAGAACATGCTCTGTTTATACCAAAATCTAGCCTGTATGTCATCCTAGGGGACTAGACTTAAGGGCCCCTGTTGTGATAGAAAAAAATGACTGCTCACATCAACTAATGTCAATTAACTTACACAAAGTAACACAAAGTGTTCTACTGTTGAGCTTGGTTGTCCTTCCCACAACCATATATTTCTCTCCATCCATGTTTATTAATTTACTCTGAAAACTGATATAGCAAAGCTTATATGTAACAAAGGCTATACAAAGTAAAAATAAGTATTTCAAAATACCAATTGCTAATTATATACTATTATAAATGTTGTTCTGTTCGGTTGACATGACCATTTCTTCTTAGCTTAGTTGTGATATGACAGTGAATGACAACCAAATGGCAGCATTATTCTCACAACCTTTGACCAGTTGATTGAATGACCAAATACACTCAAACAAACCATTGTGACCTTGGTGAAATAAAATATATTTGCTAACACATCTTAAATAGATACTAATGTTACAGCAGGGTCAAAGGATCACTGTTTTGAAATAACTCTTCCACTACTGCAGCTTCCAGTGACCAGATCAATATACTTGTGCAGCGTGACCTGAGGTGAAATCAGTTGAAGTTAGTAGATGCACAAGGAATTTGTTTCCAAATAACATCAATTCTAAAACCTAAATATGATTTATATAAGTAAGGCAAGTAAACATAGAAAGGTTTAGTAAATGGACACATACATAAAGGTGACAAACATCTGTGTCATTTAAATTTACAACAACAAATGGCTGTGTAATGATAGTCAGCATTCAATAAAATATTTCTGGAGACATGCACATTGAAGACCTACTTTTTGTTGTAGATCAGATCAAGGAGCACCATCTGATGCCTGCATGATGAGTACACTTGACATCAGAGCCAATGCAGATGTTAAGGTTTGGTGCCTTTTTGTCATTTATACCAGGGGTCCCCAACCCACGGTTCGTGGCCCAGCTGTCTAGAGAGCATGGAGACCACTGGTGGTCCGCGGCTCTGGCTGGTGCACCCACCAGCTAGCTCAGAAAAAGGACTCCGTTTGGGGGGGGGGCACCGGCCAGAGTCTCAGACCATGTTACTCGTATGCATTGTAGGCACTGGCTCTGGACACAACCCACCCGGTGGGCAAGTTCTGGCATCATGACATCACTCTGGGGGAAGTTTCTTCCCCTTTGAGTGACACACCGCTCCCTGCACATGCGCAGTCCAGAGTCTGTAGATTTAGTGGTCCGCGAGCTCCAAAATGTTGGGGACCACTTTTATATACAACAGAATGGCTAGTAAATAATAAATTATACTCTATATATTGGATTTTCTATATAGTACTCTATTATACAGAGCCTCCTATGCACTGGCTAACATTGGTCCTGCTTTGAGTTAGTAGCCACAGAATCACTAGTGAGTTTATATTACAAATCCTAAAAAAAAATCCCTGTTGTTGTTGTCGTTATAACCTTGTACATAATTCATTAATTCACACATTAATTAATGTATTTATTCTATGAATAAGTTAATATAATATTTTTTTAGTTTAAATTCAAACATTTTAGAACCAAATTTTCAGGTGTTCAGATTTTTGCTAGACTCAGTTTCTCTTTTTGTTCCCTTTAAAGAAAAGTGTTGCTTAGTGAAAGAATTCCACTGGGTTTCCATTCTTTGAAATTATTTTGAATTATGGGACAGCCTCTGCTTTGGATGAGCAGCTGAGACAGCAATAGAGATGAAAGTTTTGGAGTTTGGAGATCCAAGGGGAAACACAGCTGCTCCAGCTGGTCGCCTCAGATCTTAACACATTCAAAAATGACGGACAAGGCGATAATGTGCTTTGCCCCTCTGACTGAAAAATGTGTACATGAAACCGTTCCCAGAATAGACAGAGATACTTCAGCAAAGGCTTGTATATTGTCTTTGACAACAAAGTATTATCCTAAACTCCTGCTGAGCGATAGAGAAAACATCGGTGTTCAAGATGACAATTCTGAGGTTTTCATGCGTTTCCAACACTTATTAAATGTTGCGAGTTTGGTAAATCCTTTACATGATAAAAAATTATAATAATGATTAAAATGATAACACTGATCACACTAATATTCGGCTTATCAAAGGAAAAAGGATCCTGGCATGACTTCCCCATCAGTTGCAGGTGGCTAGTCTTGAAACAAATCTGACATTCTACATGTCAAAACTGACACAAGCAGGTGTTAATCCTTGCAGGGTGCAAAAAAACAAGGTCACACAAGAATCGGTTATGTGGCCTGGTGTGCCCAGTGTGTCTCTTGAAAGTTTGAGACATCTGCTGGCTTTGAAAGAGAAATTGTCCTATAGAGTTATGAAGCCAAAATAATGCATGGTTTTTGATAGCTTGGCCCTGTATGTTAACGTTAAGAATGAATTTACAGACTACAGGCCACAGACTACAAGATTGTCCTTGTAAGGTCATCCTTGATAATAATTATACAGATTGCATTAAAGTGACAGGTTATTTTCAAAACATGTCATGTCCCCCAATCACCCATCTCCTATTGGTTGAGATAGCTGCCCGATAAACAAACTGACAAACAGGAAGGTTTAGGTAGAGGTGAGACAAAGCTAAAAATTATAGTCAAGATTTGCATCTATGGATCCTTTTCAGAGGTGGTCTCCAATGAAGATATTTGTCTATGATTTTTTCATCATATGCACAGTCTGAGTTTCCCATGTTTGCAACAGGTATATTAATAACCTCCATCATATAACGCTTTATGCAGTTTTCTGCATTTTTAGGAGTTTATTGGGAATCTTGACTTTTGTTCTCTAGTTAAATTATAGCTGTGTTGTTTAAGTTCAATGTTAAAAATTCTTCATGCTAAGTGCATTGTGTTATCTCTTAGATCCATGTCACAAACATCGTAAAAACGCTAGTAAAATCTGTTTATACACCGAGTGGATGCCACTGATTTGTTTACATTTTTGTGATGTTCAGCTAGTTTATAGTCTTGGGAATTCCTCCTTTACACAGATTAGGTAAATGTCTGTAATAGTTAACAGAGCATTCTGCACACTGATAATAAGTAACACATGGCATAAATGACACAGACAGACCAGACAATGGCCCCTACAGTTAAATCAAAAATTTTAACAACGTGGCTGTGTATAGTTGGACAAATGATGACATGCCAATGTGATGTCAGTTCTTTATAATTCCCTGTACTCTATTTTTTTTAACAAACTCTTGATTGGTTGTTATGGATTTGTACACTGGAAATCAAGTTTAAAATGGTATTAGGTCATGCATGTTCTCTAAAAGCACTCAGGTGCTGGAGAGATGGTATGCGGGTCGGGAGAGAGATATCTTCATCTTATCTCTGTTTAATTCAGCTTTGTATAGGTTTTGAATAGCAGACCAAATAAAGGGCTACCAGTAAATTTGCTCAGGTGTTGAATCATTGAAGACCACTACTATACCACCTACTGGATATAAGTATAAAATATTTCTAGATAACAGTTCAAATGTATCTAGAAAATGGAACATTTAAAATGTAAGGCTCAGATTGTGGTTTTTACAAGTGGTTTTACTCTTTTTTTCTAGTTTTGTGATGTCACTTTATCTTGGTCTTTTCACAGGAAAGTAGCGAAAGCTTTGATGCACTGGTCTTACAAAGAGTCGGCTAAAATCTGTGGTCATCATTAAGTCTGTTGGTCAGTGCCATAGATGGGGTAAGGTTAGCAAATGAAAAACCAAATTACCTTTTGGTTTTCAAAAGCATTTTGTGTCATGAACTACTTTTTTTAAATAATTTACTTATTTAATTTTGTTTTCATCCTTTGTTGCATATCATCTTCTACAGCCTTTTTATCGCGATTTTCTGTCTGCTTGCATACATTTCAACAATCGTATCATGCCTTTTATTGTAATTGGCATGCAGCATCCTGAGTGGACAATGTTTAGGTCATATGAAAAAAATTCCAGCAACCATAGTTTGATAGCACAGCAAAAAAAAAAAAAAATGATATTTTCATTATGTATTAGGTTTGATTACTAAAGCTCTCCAAGACTGGAGATGATTCACTTTCATTAGTGAACCTGGATGATCCAGCAAACCTGAAATATATCTGGTCCAGGATTAAAAACATTTGCTAACAAATAGCAAATGACTTTTATTAAATCCATTCTAGGTTTGCTGGAAAACTTAGGATCACTCATGAAAGTGTATTTTCGCCAGCCTTGGAGAGCTTTAATAAATTAGACCCACTGTGTGATATAATGGCCATGTGTAGTCTTCATCACAAAGCTGTGCAATAGGGTAGCAAAGCAAGATCACAACTGGGTGACAGAAAAAGAGCATTATTACCCTTAAATAGAAAGTTCCCAAATCCATATTCTTCAAAGCATGATTACCAGGTATCATTTTTAAAACTGCAACTTTAAACCGATCAGCATGCTAGAATGTACTGACTCGGTTTAAAATATTTTAAGAAAAACTGAGCTATCATGGCTTCGTAACAGCAACTTTTTTTTTAAAACAAAAGTAATATAATATATACATTACTGCTTTATTTACTAAAATATAATTCCTTCCTATATTATTTAGAATAATTTCCTATATTATTCCTTCCTGATTTATTTGTCTTTTAGATTTATAATCCAATATTCCTACAATGAAAATGAAACTGTCTTCTTAACTTCTGTTTGCCATTTCCAAGACTTGCTTTCATCAGCCTTCCTCTGAGTATATCAGAAATGTCTCCCCCAATAAGTTGATGAAAAGTAGAACATTCTGCCCACATCTGTCTCCCTGATAAGAAGGGTGTTCAAGCGTCAGTAACCAAATGTATCTATCACAATGGCAAGTCGTGACACAGCCATTATCTATATTTTTACTTGGGAGTATGCTTATTATTTCAGTGGTTAATGACGGTGAAATATATCACATCTATAATATTAGAGCGTAGTCCATTGCTCCGCGTTAATAATCCCCTGTTGCTGCACACTTGGTGGGTTAAAAGCCCAGCAGATGGATCCCTCTCCTCTCTAGCAGGTCATTACTGGTCAGCCGTGACCAAAGGCTGCTTTTCGGCTTCCATATAAACATTTGTCTGTGTGCTATTTACGCGTAGTGCATGCACTGTCATTAATTTCCCTATGACACTGAATTGTAATCTCCTTTCACTTTAGACCTCCTGCCACATTCAAAATCCTTTCACAGAAAACAGGCTTCCATTTTTTTTCTTTAGGCCGTACAGTTCCTATAGATCATGTGATGTGGATTATAGCTGTGTGAAGCATAAGGGAACATTAGGAGGGAACAGTTTTTTCATATGCCATTTGTTGGATGAAAATGACAGCTTAGATTGGTGATAATAATACAACAGATGAGAGAACGCAACAGACAGCCGCTCGAATGAAGATGCAAAGGTCAACAGCTAACATATTTCAGCGTAATGTAAATTCTGGAAACAATGAATGACATTCTGGAAAATAAAACAGAATATTGTTGTGTTCTGTATCATATTGCTATAGATTCAAATTATACAGCAGATAACATCAATTCACTTTGGTAAATAATTCAAAGCAATAATTTAAAGCCAAGCTGAAGTCAAAGAAATAAATAAGTATTGTGATATGACAATGGACTTGTGAAGAGCTGTGTAATATGTTGGCTATATAATAAATTCTAGTTTATAATAATAAGCAGTAAGACAGACAAATCCCCATCTCCCCAGTTTTCATAGGCCAATTTAATGTTACAGAGGTATACAGGGTGTGTAGGTATGTATGTACTGGCACCAGGGTTAAACACAGCGCTCTCAAGAATCAGCATAAAGGCTCATTTCAGATATAAACCACAGCAGTTTATTACTTCCATTGCTCAGCCAGTTCTATTCAAATGTATGGGAACAGTTGGGAACTATTTTGTACACTTGTTTGCAAGCAGTTGAGTTTAGGTTAAGGTGGTGTGCGGCTATGTTCAGGGACCCTGGAGCAGCCACATGGTTTTAGACCGCAGGTCTGAAAGAGGTCCAAAAACCAGAAAAAATCTGATACATTCACTCTCTCCTCTACAATACAAGTCTTTGTAAGAACACTTGTGATAAGGAGTATTGTTGTTCAACAGATATGCCACCACACACCACTGGCACATGAGTGCAAAAATAATTGTAACAGAGAGAAAATAGTTTTTAACAAAAAAAGTTCTAATCCCCTCAACTCTTATGTATTTGTGACTGTAGTCACTGTATAGTCACTGCACATTGCTTCAGATACCAATCAAAGCTTCTGGAATAAAAAACTAAATACTTATATTTTGTATTCTATACAGATCCAGTGGTAGATTTACCAAAATTTTTCGTTTACCCCTAATTCTGTGGCTGTTACTAGAGCAAATATTAGCATCGATTTCCCCTAGTGCAAAAAAAAAGGCAGAAAGGCACACATTTTAAAGGGGAAATCATAACAAAGCAATCCTTTTCACGATATACGATGAAGTCAGTAATATCAGCGTTAAGTGGAACTGACCTTTAAATAAAGACCAGTGTGTTTGTATTTTTTTCCCAAACCTTTGTTTAATTTCCTCAAAAGTTCTACCTTTTTTCAATACACAGGAATGACACGTAACTGTGAATAATGAGCTGTGTGAGACATAACTGGGTGTGGCAAAATTAGTTTAATGTTCCCCCACTTAATCACTCCTTACAAGGCTTCTTTGAAACAGTTTGATTAAGTGTCGATGATCCAGCTCAATGCCATGAGGGAAAATCCTCCTGACAGACATTTCTGGGGATTCACACTCACTATTTTCTTTCTGGCTGAGCAATGAATTTTCCCCTTAGAAAAAGAAATGAACTGCCATACCACGTTCGACATGCTCCAGATTAGGATTTTTTGTTCTTTTTGAATACACTTCTACTTTAGACTTAGTCTAGAAGTCCAGACAAATTTGAGTTCATGTACCTTTGCTATGGGAAACTGTCTCCCAAGTGCTCCCTAGATGCCAGGCTCAGAAGGGTGTACATAGCAAAATCGATCAATGCACACCAGCGCTTATTAAATAATTTGGCTCATTGTACCCTTTGAGAAACAATAACTGTAGCACTGGCAGGCTTCATCGTTAACAAACTATTTTCTCCTAATGGTTACCTGCTGATAGGAACACAGATGCTGTAGTCATGTGTATTTCATGTGTACCTTAACTTGGTTGTCTTTATGCATTTCCTCCAGATTTGTACAGTAATATAACATGAAGCAAGTGTTGCACTTTTCTACTGTGCAGACATTTTCCATAATACAGGCTGGTCAACCGCTGCTTCCTCACTTTGTGCAGTGTGATTGGCTTTGCAGTTTTCTGCAGGCATCCCCAGTGGCAGGACTTGCTGTGTCTCACCCATAGCTATGTACTTGCTATATGCAGCCAAGTGCTGATCAGGGGTGTAGTGGGGCGGACATGGGTGGGAACGCCGTGCCCTCACTTTCTTTTGCAATAAATTGTTTGGTGGTCCGCCACTCTGGCTGGGTTGCCCCCAACCCCCCACCACCACGGCAGGGTCTCTCTGAACACAACTAGCCCACTCTCAGAGTAGACGGGTTTGGGTATCATGACGCCACTCTGGGGGAAATTTCTTCCCCTTTAAATGACACATAGGCAGGGGTGAAGTGAAGCAGGCACCATGGATAATACCGTGCCCCCTCTTCTTTTACGACTAAACCCCTGGTGCTGATGTATCAGCTAATAATATCATGAGGAATTATATACAAGGGACCTTCAAAAAGTTTCCAAACATTTATTTTCTTGTTGGAAATAGTGAGGGGAAGAGGCGTAGTAATTGGTTTTGTCATGTGACTAATAAAGTCCACCAGATGCACATAGGAAGGTGACTATGTAGAAAAGTAATGCAATTTGTTTTTGAAATTCTTAATAAAATCTTTTTAAAGAGTTAAAAAAGTGTGGAAACTTTTTGAAGAGCCCTCATACATTTACAAAGAGGATTTGTATCATTTGTGGCTACTGAGAAATAATTATAAAATGAGCATATTTGTGTCTACAAACAGTTTGTATGAAATACCTTCTGGTGCGCCATTTTCTTCACATCCTTGAAACATACCAGTAGGTCAATTAGCATCTTACAAAACCAGCATGTTTCTGAATGTCTTATTCCACCATACCCTGTCTTGAGTCCATGCTGAGAAAAGAAAAGGGTTGGATGCCAAGCTAAAAACCCAGCTCTGTAAAAACTGCTACACAAATGGCAAAACTAGTGTCCAATGTGCCGTTAACAAAGGTAAAACCTTGGTCTTATAATAAACCTTTTCTGGTAATGGTGATAAAACCCCATATTTTGTTCAGTAAAGTGAAGTGACAAGGGCACATCTACAACAAGAGACATGCACTAGCCTGCAACCATCCCAGAATGCACTGCATACAGGAGACAGCCTATTAACAGCTTCAACTTTAATACACAGAACGCACATTAGTGTCCCCCTCCACCATCACTTCATCTAGTAAACTATTTCCTCCTGTCATTTTACATGTTACACACAAGTCATAAATCATGGGAGGAAGCAGCTATTTCTAAATCTGCAAATGACTTTTGCTTTTCTTGTTCCCTGCGGTTTTCTGCAGGCTCCTGCAAATGGTGTTTTTTTTTTTTTAGCTTATGTTGTGCTGGCTCACAAAGCATTAGTTAACTGTATACAGAATTACATGTGAAGCTCTGTTTTCAGCTGCTGTTGCAAGCTTCGCATATCTAACTGAATTAACCATTAAGTGCAATATTATTGTACCAGCAAGGTTTCTTATTTTTTACTTTGTAGTGTATTGCCTATACTTCGTTCAGCATTTTACGCCTGTCAGGATTAATACTACTGGGAAACTCATAATATTATCAGATGTAATACAATATGAGGTTTGGGTGGAATTAGCCAAAGAACTTGCAGACCATTTCAATATAAAGCATTGTGCGTATTCAACTTAATGATATTGTAAGCTCTTTTGGGCAGGGTCCACTCCTCTTCCTGTCTCATTGTTTGTATCAGTTAGTCATTTGCAACCCCTATTTAATGTACAGTACTGCTTAACATGTTGGAGCCTAGTAAATACTTTTTATTAATAATAATTAGGAATATTGATATAACATTCTTTCTCTCCAATAGCCTTACATGTGGGAGACTTACCAACAAAATAGATCCTTTGTTTGGACATTCCACCTTCCAGAATTCACAGCTAGGCAATCGGCCCCTCCATTAGACATAATACTCTGGACTAAAAATGCTGGTAGCATTTCAGGAAGTACATCCCAACCAGAAAATCTTAAATGATCATTTATACAATACAATATTGTTATCTTGTTTCCGCTCTCCTCTGACCCAAAGGCCAATGGACCACATCTCTCTGTGCTGTATGACTGTCAGGAGACTGGTATGCTGTATTTATAGGCATATATATATATATATATATATATATATATATATATATATATATATATATATATATATTGTTTTTCAAGGGGTTACATTTTGAAGGGGATTTTATATTTTATTGAACATCTAAAGAACTAAGAGGAACATCAGATTAGGGAACTCTGACTTTTGGATATTTCTCTTGATTGAATGTGTCTAAATATTATTACCAATATCAAAAAGGTCTAGAGGTTACAAATGATCAAATCCAGCTTTGATTTTAGTTCATGCAGGCTTTTAAGAAGCAACAGCAAGCAGACAATGCTTTTAGCTCAGTCACAGTTGGTTGGTTAACATTGAATTCATAGATTACCTGTGAATGCTGAATAGTCGATAATCACTGTGTAGGTGGCTTTATGCCCCAAAAAAACTTAAAAAAACATAATCAGATCCTATACTGCAAAAAAACTTCCTTTCAGACTGTAGTGAGAGCATTCATGAAACACAATGGAAACTGTATTTCCTGCAAGATAAGGGAATTACCAGGTTTTAATTACTTTTCAACATGCTATTGAAGTTATCTTGCTGATATAATTTAATATCACTGCCTTCAAGCATTATTAGTTTTGCAGTAACACATAAAGCAAGATTTAATTAATTTTGCTGTTTATTTCACGCTTTGATATTCATGTTTCTTATCAAATAACCAATATTTTTATGCATGTTTTGTATTTTGTGCAGTAAAGAACACAAGATCAATGTAACATTGTATCTTTTTTAGTGTAGGAAATGTATTCTTTAGGACACCCTGTGTCAGCATAATGCATTTCCTGAATAAGGTACTGTATTTGCACAGTTTTTTTGTTAAGGTGCTTATGTATAATAATGGAATAAATCAGGAGTTTAAGTGTGGCTCATAACAACCTAATTTCTGCCATGAACAAAATACTTTTAAGGATAACATTTTTTCTTTTTAGACATGGGGCTGTGAATGTATTGGGACTTTTTAAAGACAACAATGAAAATACAATAGGGAGACAATATTAACCCCTAAAACAGGAAGACCAAGCTTTAATCCAGCAGTCTTGTTCTAAATTGGTTGGTTTTTGTTTTGTTTTTGTTTTTTTGTTCGTTCAAATTTAATATCGGGTATCATATAGTGCCATGAAAATTAAAGATATTGTACATTAAACAATACACTAGTGTCCAAGGTTTAAATCCTGGTTGGGGCACAAGCTGCATGCTTTGAATTTGCATGTTCTCCTGGTTTGGTAGTGGAGGGCTGTATAAATGTTGGGATTATAACCATCAAAAGCAAATGCAAGGGAATACTGGTATTTGGGCATTTTGGTTGAAAACACATCCATGAGATAAATTTGAGGATTCCCCCTATCCAGCCCTTTCCAAGTCTAATTGTTCCAGCTGGAAAGATGAAAAGCTTTTTTAAGGCATCTTCAGCAATAAGAACCAGTGGAAAGCCAGTTGTATCAATCAGTGCCTAGATAAATTGATAATTCCTGTCTTGCTTTACAGGCACAGAAAGGGGAGGATTTTGACACTGTTGATCACCCCTTCTAATACAAATCATGCACTCCATTGGTATCTGTGACACTGCTCTCTCTTGGTTTGCTTCCTATCTGTCTGACCGCTCCTTTCAAGTTTCTTTCAATGGTAACTCCTCCTCACCCACTCTCCTCCCTGTTGGTGTTCCCCATTCCCCATATGCTGATGACACTCAAATTTATCTGTCCACCCCTGACCTGTCTCCCTCAGTCCTGGATAAGGTCTCATGCTGCCTGTCAGCCATCTCCTCATGGATGTCTGACCCATTCCTGAAACTCAACCTGGATAAAACAGAACTCCTCATCATTCCCCCCTCAAATTCCAAATCCCCCCCTGACATATATCTAACTGTTAACAACACTGTTATTCGGCCCTCTCCTCAGGCACATTGTCTTGGTGTCACCTTTGACTCGGCCCTCTCATTTACCCCCCATATTCAGAACATTTCCAGGTCCTGTCACTTTCACCTACGCAACATCTCCAAAATCCGCCCCTACCTGTCCCCTGAGACCACCAAACTCCTTGTACATGCTCTTATCATCTCCCGTCTGGGCTACTGTAACATCCTTCTCGCTGGTATTCCACTAACCCGACTCTCTCCTCTACAATCTATCATGAATGCTGCAGCCAGACTCATCCATCCTTCCCATCTGTCCTCCTCCGCTGCATCTCTTTGTAGTTCTCTCCATTGGCTTCCATTTCACCTTAGAATCAAATTTAAGCTCCTGTGCTTTGCCTTCAAATCCCTACACAGTTATTGTCCCACTTACATCTCTGACATGGTTAAAAAATACTCCCCCTGCCGCTCTCTCCGCTCCTCCAATGACCTACTAATGACTTCCTCACTCATAACCTCATCACACGCACGGTTACAAGACTTCTCTAGAGGTGCTCCAACTCTCTGGAATGGTCTTCCTCGTCCTATTCGGCTTTCTGCTCATTTAAAAGAGCGCTCAAAACCCATTTTTTTAAACTTGCCTACCCGTCTTCTTCTGTCAATTGAAACCACCACTACTTCCCACCACTACATATCTCCTATCCTATTGTGTGTAAATTCCCCCACCTACTAGATTGTAAGCTCTTCGGGGCAGGGTCCTCTCCTCCTGTATCACTGTCTGTATTAGTCTGTCATTTGCAATCCCTATTTAATGTACAGCGCTGCGTAATATGTTGGCGCTATATAAATCCTGTTTATTAATAATAATAATAATAATAATAAAAAGGAAGGGTGGCAGGCCACATTGGTCAAACTATAGGCACAGGATGATTATTGCTCATCTTAGCTCTTTAATAACCATATGTCTATAGAAAAATTGGATCTTCTGCAGGCACATAGTGGCCAAGTGACTATTGTGGCCGAAAAAATATTTCCATTGCACATGTACACTCTGTCAAAAATATTGAGTGTTTACACAATGAATATTTGAACAAAATAGTCTTTCTGAAAATGTTCCAACAACTCGCTGAGATCTGTGGTTATCCCTAGTCCTAATACTCTTCAACCATGGCATGTTCCTAGAAAGGAAGAATCAAAGACAACTGTAACCTAATCCTGGAAAATGATAAATTCACCATAGGAGATACATGGGGTACACCTTCTTTGCATATCAGGCTCCATGACCTAGGTAAAGGGCAAATAAAGTTCAAAACTGTTTGTTTAAAGTATCATAGTCCTCAAAAGAAGAAGAAACCTCAAATGTCTTTATCTTTACTGACAGGCAGCGACCCCTACACATCCCTTGACCTTCTAAGACAAGATTAGTCAGTCCAGAGAGACTCTCACACCAACATCACCTGTCATCTGTCTCTTCTTTCAAAGTATTCCAGCACTTTTTCATCAACACCACACCAACTCTTCATAGTATACTGTCATGTACACAAAAGATATCAGCGATTAGAATGCTCCGCATTGAACTGCCACTAAGACTATAATAAAATACTTTGGGAGAAATTGTTAGTCTTGTCCTCGGAAAGGGAAAAAAGTTTAAATTTATTACATACTGACAACTGCTATCTCCGTCCCACTATTTCATTTCAACAGCAGTATTCCTAGACAGATATACAACATATCCAAATTGTTTACATCGCTAACTGCTCAGACTTCTACATCAGATATTCTGTACTCTGACAGTAATGTTTTTACCTACATTTTATCATGTAGAAAAAGAAGAAGGAAGGGAAGACTGGAGTGTCAGATGATTGAGACTTTTAACAAGTTAAAAGGGCTTTCAGATTATTTTTATGCCAATTGTTTTTTAGCAGTATGGGGGTAGGTGAAGAAACCTGGAGATCATTATTTTTTAACTGATGATCAATATGTATTGTTGGCATAATGTGCAACATAATTTGTGTCAATGTGGAACAGTTTGTAATAACCTTCTTGGGTGTTGGTACAATACCAGAATATTACAAGCAAGCAATATTTAGCCAGGTTGTCTTTTCTGTGAACATCTATGTTGTACAGTTGTAGACAGCCAGGAACATCACTCTAGGTACACCTTGCACCATTTGTATAAAAGTTGTTGACAGTTTATGTTTATATATATGTTCAAGAGGTTCAGCCAGTTGTCCATTTATTTTAGGTGTTAGACGAGTTACGAGCAGGTGGTAAGCTGCGCCCCTATTTGTATTTGACATGACAAAGTACAAGAAGTGCTTGCGCAGTTGATGTTCTTTGTAGAGGTAATGAGGTGGTGAATGAATAAGAGCTGTGAGGGGCACCAAGTGGTTGAGAGTATAAACACTAACTCCCAATTTCCAATTTTCAGGTTCACAAACATTCTAAACAAGAATATGCCTCCATCTAGTCTGTTTTGAGCTTATCCACAGCATGCCTAAAACAAAGGTAAGCCACAACAGTAACAGCAAATTTGTAAAAGCCTGCTGTTCATTACTTCCCAATGAGCAGGCATGATGTGAGCCCTTATTATATAATGATGATGTCCCAGATATTTTCACAGGTTTGGTGAAAAGGAATGCTTCTCTAACTTCTGAGCATTCCGCAACTCCCTGCTGACTTCTAGAATTCTTTTGGGGTTGCTAGGCAGCGTACAATATTATAACATTCCCATAAGTAAGACAGCAAATATTTTTATCACGGCTGCATGTTAGAACCCAAAAACTATTTATGTGAGCAAGGTATAAGGTGTTGCCAACATACATTAGTCTTGGACTCAATAGTCTTTCTAAAAACTGTGATTTATTATGGCCTATAGAAGACATATTCTTACAATAAACATGGCAGTAATTGTACTGGAAATCTCTACAAGATGAGAGGATATCCCATCTGACAGTAATCTCTTGAACAAGTGTTATTATTAAAAAAAGTATCTCTACATCCGCTATGGTGACAACTATAACAATCTGGATTCTCCCTCTAATTTTCTCCTATTGACATTGGCCCCAGAACAAATAGGTTGTATCTTCTTAACATTGGCACAAACAGCACTAAACACCAAGCATTGTCTTTATCTCTTCCATACTCTGTTCAAAGTTGAGAAAAAAGGTTTTGGCTGGAGCCATACTTTAAGGTCCCCATTTTATGCAGCACTTTACATATTGCCTACTATTTGTTTCCAACAGAATCAAAATGACAGGGACAATAAAATTGTCATGTGTATAGGCATCATTCCACTTTTGTTCCAAGATTCCATACCTCTCTGTTCAGAAAAGAGGCAAGTATGAAGCAAATGCCTTTATTCTTTGTTCCTGCATTACGATGAGACGTCAGAAAAAAAAATGACAAATAATAAAATGTGAAACCAGCCATTACTTTCAAGGCCTAATGTGCAAGTACTTAAGTAAAACGGTGCACTTTCTGGTAATGTCTGTTTTCAATTGCTCCCAACCCATTTAATGCATGTCATTTGAAAGGTAAAAAATGATTACTGTATTCTGCAGGAGATTAACAAGAGACAGTCGCATAAAACTGTTGAATGCTTTTGCATTTTAAATATTTATTTACCAGCATGTGCTTTTCTTTATTTTGCTACTTATAGGAAAACTCTTAAATGGAATGATACAAAAAGTTGATAGTAATGCAAAGTCAGCAACTGCCACTGTGTTTATTTATTTATTTTAATTTATAGAGAAAGTAGGAAGAAATTAACCTTGGAAGATAGGTCTAAAAAAGATAGGATTGGTCAACATTTTCGCCTGCAGTCTCCCTGAAACTTATCTTTCCCCAAACTGACTATTCACCCTGTGAAGGTGTCCATCTTTGTAAAGACAGGGCTTTGCTTCCTCATGTCAGAGCCTCTAGCAAACAGAACAGATAGCAGCAGAGTTGGAACCTCATTTAATCTTCTTTCAAACTGCTCTGAATGAGTTTGAGACAAAAGTTGCAGTTTCATTAAAGCAGGAATAGTTTAAGCTTAGCAAGGGCTGGTGATCTACTCAAGCAGTATAATTTGTTATCCACACAGTTGAAGATTTGGATACTCAAGAAGACGTAAGTATAAAAACCTATTTACAGTGAAGTTGTATTGATGAGTGCCGTACAGAACGTCAACCCTCTGTATCTTTCTCTGTCTCTTGCCATGTGCATATATGAATTTCTTTTCCAGAAAAACAATGTTTCTTGACTCCCAGGAGCCTTTCCACACTAGGTGTAGGGAAAAGGCCCTTGGAAGTGGTAGTTGTGGGGAGTGGGGGAATCTATATCAATAGTTGGAGACCTCTCAGCAGCTGCCCCTTCAAGAATTTTTTTAAAAGAATGATAATGATATCACAAAAATAGCTGTGCCTCTCTAAAAAGAGAAGGGATGTGAGGGTTGCAGGTACATTTGGATAAATTGTGTACAAATCCTTTAAATAAGTTCCTATGCTCTCACTGCATGTTTACACAGTTACATGGGGTTGCTCTTCAAAGAGAATTCTGAGCCTCTTGTCTCCATTATAATGTCGTTCTTCAGATAAAAACTGCTGGATCTTATTAAGCTTTTTGTGTAATCAAGGCATTTTGTATTGTTCTCCAAAAAGAGAACTGATTTAACACCATTTTAATCAAAGCGAGATCATTTTATCTCTTCCATTCTTTGCCATCTTCACCCTCCTCTGACATGAACATGATTCTTTGACTTTTTAGAAGTCCTGCAATTAAAATGATTGGAGAAAAAAATTCAAATATTCCTGAGCTGGCAGTGGAAAGAAACTCCCATAAATTATGCAAAATGGTAAAAAAGGAACATTTGGCACATCAGAAGCAGCCTCCAGTTTAGGTAATTATCCCTCTGAATAAAAGAAAGGAGAGCAATATCTGCAATAAATATTATAAGAGCTTGCTGGTTGTCTGTATCTCTTTTCAGACAGTGCATCTATTATAGAATTCTAATTAGTTCAGCCAACAAATTAACAGCTATATAAAAGAGCTTAAAGTGGACTTATCGTTAAAATTCACATGTCAGGGAAATCAATAGGATGTCAGGCTTACTAAATGACAGTATTGTTTAAAAAAAACAGTCTATTTTTTGCTATGAATAAAAAAGAACAGTGCTACTAAGGAGGTTAGTGGCAGCTAAAGATTATTATTGTTAGTAATATCAAACAGAAATGATAAAACGCCAACATTTTACGCAGCACTGTACATTAAACAGGGGTTGTAAATGACAGAACAGGTAAAACAAAAAGCTCAAAAAAGCTTACAAACTAAAAGGTGGGGGAAAATAGCACACAATATGGGGATACATAATGGAGGCTAAGAGATGAAGGTTAAGAGACAGAAGAAGGTGAGTTTGAAAAGGGGGGTTTTAAGGGCTCTTTTAAATGTGCAGAAGGTAGGAGCAAGCCAAAATTGATGAGGAAAGAAGTTCCAGAGAGTTAGGGCAGCCCTAGAAATGTCTGAAAATTGTGAATGTGATGGGGTTATGAGTAAGGAAGTGATAAAGATCACATAAAAGTATTTTTATAAAAAAAGTCATGATGTAATAACAGATCATCAATAATGTTTTCGAATTTAATAATAACAAAAACAATTGAATCATCACTCATATAATGCCTAGTACTTTGATTGCCAAACCATAGTTTAAACTAACGAGCAAACTGTCCCCATCAGCTGTGTACCGCTACATTTGGAAGTAGAGATCAGTGGGAGCACAATCATTTCTAAAGGCACTTGAAAAAACAAATGCTGTGCACATGTTGTGTTCTTCAGTTCTTTAGAGAGAAGATGGGAGAGTATGAGCTGGAGGTACCTGGCTGTGTCCTCCTCTATAGAAAATGACAAGAGTTGTCCCCGGTCGGTTGTTCAGCAAATCGCCAATCGATGTTCAGAGACCACTTAAAACACTAGACTTGCTCCCAAGATGTAAGATTGTAATCATCTAGTGTGTATACATAATATACGTAACCCAAGACAGAGCCTGTCCAGTAGAATTCCAGTGAAATAAGAGGATCAGGAGCATGTTAAACTTGTGTATGTAATGACTGAATATAGCTGTCTACATTTACTTTTAACTTTTGGGTGTTAAGTTCTGAAAACTTTTCCTATGAATGCTGGATGTTCTCCAGCTTTGTCAATAGTGTGCAAGAGTACCAATTCAAACGGTAGAAGATGGAAGTCACAACATGTAAAGAAAGCTTCTGCAAAATTATTTCACCATACTAGACACTAAACAATGTGTTCACTTGCTGTACCCTGTTGTTGGTTTCAATTCCATGTAAACTCCATCCTGTTTGATTTACCAAGTTGATAGCCCACTAGTTAAGACAGTCTGAAACTGTAATCCACAAATAAATAACTGTTCCCTGATCCAACCATTATCAGATAACGATTGTCTTACTTCTATGTGTACCTGAAAACTTTTGTGTGTATTAAAAAAAATCTTGAAAACAAAAAATCCCAACCTGGATTGAAGTTAGGAGTTTTCCGAAGGAAAGCAGATGTTGCAAAAGCAGCGTCTGTGTTAAAGTAAACAAAACTTCAAATTAATGAGCTCTTCCTTGTCTGTAATTAGTAATTTTAAAGGCAAGCAAAGGACAATGAACTCAACTTGTATACACGAATGTTAATATGCAGCAAAAAAATAAATTTCTTTCTTCCCTTCTTTCGTAGGAGACATAAAACAGCCTTGAGTGAAAAGCCTAAAAGAAAAGTGATAACGGTTTTAATTGGAAGTCTTTTTCCTTCATTATGAACTTGATTGCTGAGCAGACATTTAAGGGAGAATATAAACACATCGTATTCTATCCCACATGGAAAATGTAAAAATGTAAGATCTTATAAAAATTCATGAATATGACTACCACATGCCTTCCTACAAAGAAAGTGTGTCTGAATGCCATCTGTGCAGGACAGTCTAATTAGGGGATTAAACCAAGGGAAGCTCCTTGTGCTCACATGTGGAAGCACATGCTCCTTACCATTAAGGAAAGGCAAAACGTAAAAAAAAAAAAAAAAAAAAAAAAAAAAAAAAAAAAAGATCAAGAACACGATGACAGGAAGGGAATTTTGCATTCCTATATAATACCATAAACAAATAACAGTGGGCCTTAAAACTTGCCTGAATGGAGGCAGTTTGTGTTGACTGAAGCTGTGATACTTACACCACAGTTCAAAATAGAAAAACAATATGTTAATAAAATAAATTTTGAGGCTGCTTACAATCCAGTGGGATGTAATAAAGTAGTGGAGAGAGTTCCTCTGCTACCTTCCATTGCTGATTAACAAGATGTAGCCTGTCAATCAGCAACTAGTCACCCCTAGTTCTATCCACCATTATCTGAAATGATACGTCTGGAGCCTGTGAGGAACAAATGAAAGAGGATTTAGCTCATTTATTTAAGGCTTTTGCATCACATAGACACTGAACTTGTAACTTGCCTTAATATACACATAAAAGTGGGCCTGTAAGTTGTGTAAATTGCTATGAATTCTAAGGGCACTCTTAAACAGGTATTAGGAATTAGTAGAGGCCAGAAACCTAAAAACACAATGAAACTGGGAACATAGAGGACAGTTTTCAGGATAGTTTGTATCAGGCATCCTATAATGTTTTTGCTGTTAGGAAGACTTAACTATACTTTAAAAGGTTTATTGTCATGTCCCTTACTTTGAAGCAATGATTTTTCATTGTCATTGAGGGTCTCTGTCATTGTATAACCTATATCAGCTATGATTACATAGAACCTATACCTGCTTGGATTACTGTATGCACAACTCACAGAAAATGAATGTAGTGGTCTGTAGGAAGAATGTCTCTTATATTGCTGGCTAGCTGGAAGAATGTCACCCTAACAGATAGCCTAAAAGGTCATTGGAGTGATCTAAACTGACCTGAGAAGAACTCATTTCTCATTGCTTAAAAAACCCCTAGCAGCCTCCATAGGAGACATTAGCCTTAACCATTATTTAATGGAATTCAATCTTTTAATGCACTAACCAGTAACATGAATTGTATCCAATTAGCTCATGCTAAATTTTTTTCATTAAGTAGGAAAAACTAACTCTAATCATTGGAAAGTCTACATGGCTAGGCCCAAATAAATATGCCATATCAATAAACCTATAAATTTTGTCACTTATCATAACCACTGCTTCCTCCTAGCCCAGTCCGTAGACTGGAGTGAATAAACGCTGGGAGTTAATAAGAGCTTTTTGCTGCCAGGAAAGTAAAACTGTGTGCCACAACCAAGCTACAAAGGTATTACCGAATATCTGATGTATGCTTTCAGTTATGAAGGCTTTTGGGTTGTCTCCCTTTTAACTGGCTTTTGTGCCAATTTCATATTGTCAACAGATGCTTAAACGATGCTTACTCAGCTTGTGAGCTGCTGCCAGTGAGTGTTTGCTGCTTTAGCGGGATGCTGCAAATTAATCCCAGAAGAGAGCAGTTCTCAAAAAAGAGAAAAAAAACACTGATGAAGAAAGATACTAAAGATCAAAAAGCCAATGGCATGACACTGGATGGTTTTAATGCTTACCGTATCCATATTGTTGTCTTGCTTCCTGATTAAAGGGGATTTCTGGCTTATAGCATCAAGAGATGAAGTATGCCATTTCAATTCATGTAGAATAATGGGATAAAAGACCCTTTCGTCACAGAGTGTGCTAAATTTTATGATCTACTTAAATATTTTAATGTCATACAAAGTACCTGCTAAATAGTTTTTCTGTGACTATTAGAAGTGGCACTCTAAATAAAAGTTAAGCAGATACAAATGGTGATAGATATGGACCTGCTTTTTGGGTGCACAGCAGTCCCACATAAAGTTTTAATATATTTTTTATTTTCTGTATACTTATATTTTACAGTGTTCCTTTTTTTAAGTTAACAGGCCCATTATGGAAGATACAATTTCTGACTTCTTACTTTAGGAATGTGAGTTTCCTGACTTATGTTGAGTCTGTGTCTTGTAACAAACATACATTTAGGGAATCCTGGCATGCCTTTTTGGGTTTACAATCATTGAATAATAAATTAATAAATACATTCCATTTTATTTTTATGATATTATATTGGTATGGTTCTTTAATGCCCCAATCTTTACCTTTTTGAAAATGGAAACATCCACGGAGAGTAAATGTTTATTTTCAGTAATTTTCATGAATTGTAAATAAAGTTGTATTGTAAATTCATGTGTTGGAAATAAAAAACTGTTTAAAAGCAACTTAACTTTTCATATGTTGTATCTATTCAGATAAATGTAAATGTGGAACGGAGAGTTTTAGCACAAAGAGTTCATATACCTTTAGAGAATGTCAAATGTGGTCTCATTTTGCTGATTACAGAAAACCACCCAATATTTTTGGAAAGTATCTGACTGATTACCTCAGTCGGCCACATCAAACATCAGTCTGCACAGATCTGTACAGGAAGTGAATCAAAGGCTTTGGGTACTTCACTGTACACCGGCTCCTATTTCCAGATGGTTGAAGCCACAAGATGATATTACAAAAAGCTAGTTAGAGCTAGTTACAAAAAGCTAGTTACAAAAAGCTAGCTTATTAGACCTCTAATATTGTCAGCCTACAATTCGAACAAAGGATTTCTTACTCGAGATAAGGACGGACAATTAATTGTTTCCTACTAAGTTAAAGACAACCATGTATGGAGTTTTTTGTCCAATAGTAGCTATACAGACTTGCAGGATCATATGAAAGATAAGCATTGCACAAGCATAAAGTTGAGAGTCTGTGTTGGAAACGTTTAGATATTTGCTGCCAGTAATGCCTAGGCATTATTATGGCACTTTCATTGCTACCTGACCAGTTAGAGGACTCTATCTCTGTAAAGATGACCATACTCATATCAATCCAGTGATAGGCAACTGAAGGCAGTATGAAATGTATATTAAGGAGGCATACATACGAGCAATTTTAGTCACTGGAAACAATCTTTTGTGACCCCTTCTAGGGACAAAGGAGTGACTGATAAATGAACGAATGCTGTACACACAGAGACAATCTGTTTTAGAGGTATAACGAGGTATAACGAGCGAGCTGCACCCAACTGTGCTCTTCTCAATGTACAACGGTTGTTCTTGGTTGGTCATTCAGAATCTGTCAGGATGGATCCCTGAATGACATTCTGCAACCGCTGTGCACAAGTCAGATTCTCGCCCGAAACAAGCCCGACCATTCATATCGGGCCAGAATCATGTCACGTGTGTACATAGCCTTTTACTTTAAAGTGTTCCCTTATCTTACGGCCAGATCACATCAGTGCACGCATGGTAATTCACAGGTGTGGGTATAAATGGGCCCTTATGGATTTCTTCATGCTGGCTCCACACCATTGCTCTGCAGTAGCAAGCCTGCAGGTACAGGTACCGGACATGTCCTAGTAGTCCCATTACAGTTTGTAATGCACTGGGTAATGTGGTTAAACACTGGCTCCTATAGGTCTGTGAAGTCGTATTTACATGTTTATATATTTAAATTCAAAATCCTATAGCAATAGAATGGAATAGAATGGAAGTATGGGCGCTGGATATTGTGATATCAATTAAGCTTTAAGGAATTTTTTTTTGTGAAGATTTAGAGACTTGTGACTTTTAAAATTCCATTCCTGAAAATATATGTGACTTAGTGTCATATAAATTCAGAAGCAAGTTGAAAACTGTTATTAACAGTATATATCCTGCAGCCTACCAGCTGCATATTATGTAGCATAGATCATAAGGGGGTGGACAGCTGGTTTAATGGAAGAATATAATGGAATACACAGTTGGCACACAGCCTACATAGTTATTATATGGTACAGTAATGATCACTTTAAACATTTTCTAGTACTAGAATAACCTTAATTTGAGGACAGACAGAGGCCACCCAAAAAGCTAAAATGAAAAGAGTTGGAGTAGCTCCCCATCCAATGTCCTAACCTCATGAAGAGATGGGCTGCTACAACAGCTGCCTGCGTGCTGGTGAGTAACGCGACAGGAACCCGAAAATAAACATAACACATCAAAGATGGCTTTGTGTGCATTAGCTCAGTGGATGCTGAAGGTTCAACTCTAGTTATCCATTTCAAATAACAATTTTTTTTACATAGGCCTATATCGCAGATTACTATCCAAACACATCAAGTGACTCTAGTAAGCATGTGTTCTGTAACCTGTGACAGAGCACAAATAAACAGTTTTCAAGACAGCAACTTAATGGACTAATTCTCTTACAATGATCGACTTTCTAACTTGGATATAAATCATTTTTAAGTGAGATACTTTTAGGATTGTTTTTTTTATTTTGCTGTACCTAAAAGCTAGGAAAACATAAGAGTATATTTTGTAATATTCTATTTGTAATATATATATGTATATAAAACAAAGCAGTAACTATATCTATAGTATATAGCATGGTAAATCCATATAGAGACTTTCTAGTCAGATCAGACGAGAGTAGAATATATAAAATATATAAAAAATTGATATATATATAGAGCCATTGCCTCCAAATATACAGCCTAATTGAAAGACTAATTTTGTTTTTTCAAGTTGTCTGTTGCAAATTTACATACTGGTTTTATTGTTTCATACAAATATAAAACAAACCCAGCATACACATAACGTAGCCAGAGATTGTAGATATTGAAATTATGTAACCAATGACAGATATATAACAGTCCTTGCAGGTCATAATTTACGAAATTTAGAACCCTATTAGTCGAGGTCTGCATTGCTACCTACTGGCAATAATTAATTATTAACTTCTTTTATAACATAAAAGTCTGTAATTATAACTAGGCTTTTCTTTAAAGTCACAGAGTGCTTTATGTGTCGTGTTAGCTACATAATCATATCTGATCATGTTACTTGTGTGTCTCTCAGAACTACTTGGCCATATTAAAAATCAGAGTCTGTGCTGAACATTTGGAAATTGTCACTCAGTAAACCGAAAGATGAAACACATATCCACTGAAATGCATATTTGTAAGCCATTTGGTGTAATGTAAGGTTATCTCTTTTGATTTATTGAAAATGGAAAGAGCCAGTAGCTACTATGGAAATGGCAGCTCAATATACAAGATCTGCTTACAGGTCTCCTGTGCTCCTCAATTAACAGATTTAGGTTTTTAGTCATGACAGCTATACTCTATGCAGCTGTTGGAGAAGGATGAGACTACATCTTTACAACTGTTGAAGCTAAGTTTAGCAATATGTACATCAAGGTCAAGAAAAAAAAATCAAAGTGTAAAATACGGTAATGCACAGCAACCAATCAGACAGAATCCTTTACCGTTCTGGCTTATGGCAAGAAATATGAATCCGACCACAGGTCAGGTTGTATACCCTTGTTGATTGCTTGCAAGCAAACAGAGCGAGTTGGAAAATATATACCGGTATATATTTTTCTACAGCAGCAGTCTCTTTTAAAATAGTAATTTTCTTCGGTAACAGCAGTCGTTAACAGCCTCTTGTAATATGGACGTAGTTTCAACCATGACAGTCCCTTGTCATAGGCATTTCTACCCAGCAAACCATTATTTTGTTCAATGGCACTTTCACAAGAAGCATTTTCAGAAATAAGCTTAACAATGGCAGACCACACATTTCCCTCAGTTGAGATTTCCTTTTATTCCAGACTCCAGCTATGATAGGGAATTTCAAAGCCAATTCAAATGAGAAATTAGCTCCCAATAGATATAAGAAGCCAGTGGCTAATTTACACCACTCCATAACTGGAATACAGAATGAAAATGACCCTTTAAATGAAACAGAAAAAAAAGCAGCCAAAAGTTCCTCCCCTCTAAAACTGCCAGTTGTGGCCATGGTACAGGAGACAGCAGAAGATAAAATGACTTGCTTCAGGCTCAGACTTTTGACAGTCATTTACTATTCCTCTTCTTCAGTAACCATTCCTTTAATGCCAGGCTATAACCGTTCCCAATTAAAGCAGAGAAGCTTTGAGGCAGATCCACCGGAGGATAGTGCACAGTCACAAAGTCTTTTGTTGTGTTTTTTTTTCTCCAATGTCCTATTTTAATATGAATATTTAAGATAATGCTCTGTTCCTCTGTGATGTCTTTACTCACACCGATGCTAAGGCTTTAAAGTGTCACTAGTAAAAAAGCTTCTCCATGGCAGAGCAACACCATAAAATGTTACTGTGAGGTGCGCTGCTCCTTTGTAGTGCTCAATTAATGCTGACACATTTAAACATAAAACGCGGACATCTGTTCAATGCAATGTTAACGCACCACACTGTAGATTTTAGTTTTCTTCATTTACATAGAGTTTTAACTTGTCTCGTGCACAGACAAGCAAATGCATAGGCTGCTGCGTGAGAGCCTACAGGGAAACACAGAACAAAGAAATGATATGGCACTTTTGTGAAAATAGGCCTTTTTTTTGTTCCTTTTGTCTAATGCACCATAGAAATGACAAGATTAGCAAAGAGCTATTAACAGCCAATTCTATATTCATTTTATTTTCATCCATGTTAAATTTCTTTTCAGGAAACTGTATCAAATGTTTTGTATGTGAGAATAGCAGCATTTGCTGTTATGTTATAGGGTTTACAAATGACAGCTATTGCAAATTAGATTATTATTATTTATGCTGTTACAGTAGGAAGATCATCATTTTCTATGGGTTTGATAATCTTTCAGCTATTTAAACAGACTATTATTTACCAATCTGCAGTCACAGAAATAGATTTATTTTAAAAAGTGGAGCTGCTGTTGTGATGAGGGGGGGGGGGGTGTCCCTGTGCTTACTTATAGAAGAGCCTTTCTCAAACTTTTCTTTGGGGGAACCCTTGAAATAACTGTCAGGTCTTCAAGGAACCTATTTAATAAATACTATACCCACAGGCTCACAGTACATTAGTGTGGTGATCAGTGGGAAGAATGCTTTTTACATTGCTAGCCATTGGGAAGAATGTCAGCCTCGCAGATAGCCAAATAGATTACTGGTGTAATTTAAACTCACCTAGGAGGCACAAATAGATTCTTTCTGAAAAAAAACCCACTAGTAGTATCTGGGGGAACCCTAGGGTTCCATGGAGCCCTGGTTAGGAAACACTGTTATAAAGCGTGATTTTTGACACAAAGCAGGTTGGTCAAATAACCATGGTTTAAGTGGGATGAAATGTGTGATGAAGTGTGATGAAGGTGTCCTGATAAAGGAACTAAATGTAAACAGCATCCAAACTGTAATTGGTGAAGTATTTTATTTTGCTTCTGGGAGAGATTGCAGCTTCTTGTCACACGATACAGCACAAGGCAAAAATTATCCTAAACACTAGAGGAGATTTAAGGGTCTCTGCAGTAGTGTGGTTTGTTAAGGCAATGTATTCAAATAAATGAGCTGGCAATTCAAAACAAAGTCCCAAAAAAATAGCCATGCAACATTTTTGCCAACACATGGTGCCATGATTAATGGTAAGCGATGTGCTGCAATGTAAGTGCATTGGAGATGCATGTGTTGGGTGCTATTTAAAATGTGACAATATTGTACCTTCTTCTAGCACAGGTATGACCTACAATTGGGCTTCTTCTAGCACAGGTAAGGCCTACAAGCAAAATAATTCAAATGCACTTTAGCCTCAAGTAAACTCTTTGCACAACAGAACATATTTATTTCTAAAATAATTGACAAACTCTTCACCTTGTCTATCTATCTGTTTCTTTCTTTCTATACATGAAATAACTTCTTACATCACCGCAGCAGGGTAGCACTTAAATCAGGTACACATTTAAAAATAATAAATGTCATACTGCTATTTTTATCTTTATGCTGAACATCAGAAAGGTAAGGCCTCTCAGAGCTTCCCTCTCCCTATGTGACTTCCATGCTCACCCCCTTACATGTTTGCTTGTCTCAGGTGCTGTGTTATAACCCACAGATATTGGCAAGTCTCAACAGATTACACGGCTTGCAGCCTATTGACTGACTTCTATTGATTACACACTGGAAATCCAGGTTTAATAGCATAGATACCCTTTAATCTGCTCGGAGCTTGCTCCACTTCTGGCAGGAACTGTAATAATGCCAAAACAGGTATAGGAGATGCAAAGCATAAAAACAAAGAATGTCTTATTCCACAACTCTCATCTATGCTTTCTTTGTATCTTTTTCACAATATGTGTCATTGCTGTGCATTCAAGGGAGACATTAAGGATATTGAATATCGCAGATCTGCAATGTATGGATTGACAAGCATTGAAACCAAATAGACAAAAATTCCAGGGGCCCCCATGAATATCTAGATATGGAACGACTGGATTTCAAGGCTGTGACCATTACCATGAAATATACAGACAACATAAACCAGACATTTTACTATGGAACATGTAACAACAATGTGTGCTTTCACTAAACAATGATTTTATGGATTTTATTGCTTCTTATTTAAAGCAAACTAATCCCTCTTAATCGCAAGAGCTTAATTATCCTTAAATAGGGTGCGGATTATGCTGCCTTCTGTCCTACTCATGTAGATTCCTGCTTCTATGCAGCAATGATTTTGCTGGGGAAAACACTTATAGGTGCTCATTTGCTCTATCATAGACTTGGTCAGCATTAACATGTCATCTAGTTTAAAAGAAACTGAATGGACTGAGAATGTGCCCACCATTATAAGCTTATTAGAACTCCGCCAAACCATGAGATTATAATTAGTAGAAGGCACCTGTTGATAAACCTGCATCACATTTTGAATACATAATAAATTCAGGTATGCCCAAATGTAATAAATTATGTCAACCAGTCCTTAGATTTGGTGGTTGCATTTGATTCCTTTTTTCAGTCTGTTCTCTTTTATTTTTACCTACACACTTCCTACTTTAGGGTGGCAATGCTCACTCAATCTATGAAGGAGAACTGTCATCCTAGGCTTCCTGTCTAATGTGGACTAGAAACATCTACCCCTTTTAACACCAAAACTCTACGCATGGGAGGGGGGGGCTTGTATATAAGAAAAATTAGGAAGAGTGATAACAATGTTAACAATGTGCTAGCATAATACATGCTTAACTTAGAAAAGTAAACCAATGCAGACATCAGATTTAAGCTGCGTACACACGTCAGATTTTTCCCGCCCGATAATCGGCATCGGCCAGAATCTGGCGTGTGTACAGTCTGCGTCGTTCATCGTCCGTGGATCCGTCCTGGCGGATCGACGGACGATGAACGACGACTGATCCTAATGCAAGGGAAGAGGGAGAGCGCGCAGCAGGGTGCCGCTCCATTGTTCTCCACCTCCCCTCTCCATAGAGCAGAACGGTGCTGTATGTACAGCACCGTTCATGCATCGTGTAGTCCTTTGTCGTTGGACAGGATCGTGAAAGATTCTTTCCAACGACAAAAATTGCACGTGTGTACGCAGCTTTAAATACTGGTAAACTGCAACATAGTATATGTTTGGTCTTGGGTTGAGATGCACTTTAAAATGTTGACACTTTAGCTTAATCCTTAGCAGTAAAAATTATGATAACTTTGGAGCGTCAAAAAAAAAAAAAAAATGGTATGTGTCTTTCTGTTGAAGTATACCTAGGAAAAAGACCACTGTTTTACTGAAAAAAAGATACAATTTTACAATACAGCAATAATGATGAAAATGGAAAGGCGGTTTTGCAAGAAAGTGCAGTTCAATGAAATTCCTAGATCACCCAAAATTTCATTGAGGCAGCACTACCTCTAGATTCCTCCATGCTGGGAAAAACAACTTCATCGCTGCTCACTACAATTGACAGTCCTGTCAATTGAGTGACCTTATTTTTAATTAATGAATGTAAGAACAAGAGTTCAAAACCCAACCGAAGAACAGCAGCCTGTGTAGCCTGTAAAATGCTGTAGGGAAAATAGATAGCAATTAAATAGGTCTTTATGCCTCACAAATAATTAAGGGAGGAAGACAAATCCGGGGAAGCATATTATTCTGAGTCACGGGTAGAGTAATGTGATATCTATTGATCAACCCACATGTATATAGACTGTGGGAAAGTGCACAGATCAACCTCTAAAAGCAAAATAGAAGTGTTCATTCTAATAATGTGATGCATACAACTCAATTAAATGCACTGTTACTTTATCTTTAAAGTCCCTTTTGTGGGTCCTAAAGGATCAGTCTATCTAAACAGTTTTGGAAAGTCTTGTAGACTTTGCAAGCCCGCAATAATAAATTCTATTTATGTAATATAATTCAGTAACATTACACATTTTTCAGAAAATTCTCTAGCTTTCATTAATCATTAAAAAGGAGTCATTAGGCTACAGTCAGGTGACTTTGCAGAGGAATGGTATCAACTTCTTGCAGGTAGAAGGAAGCATATTCTCAATTTTCTTTCCCCGAGTCAAAAAATGGAAGACATTCTTGTTGCACACTTGATGCATGCTCTTGTTTATTCATGGGCTAAGCTCTGGCGCCTTAGTGTATTTTAGGGTTGGGTAAGCACTTGCCACTGGACCTATATAGGGATAAAAAAAGAAGTGGCCAGTAAATAAGGGACATTTCTTCTCTTATATCACCCATAAAGTGCTCTGTCTTTCTTTCCATGCTTATGGGATCATCCTTGGTCCTTAGCATTTATATAGATACAAATAATAAGGTTGATTTACTAAATGAGATCAGGCTGTTCACTTAGCAAAGCAAATTATCACTCTGAAAGAGAATTAGTGCTTGATGAATGAAGTGAAGCTTGGCTGACTTCATCCATTTGAAACTGAGCAAGCAAAAATTTTCTTTCACATGATTGAATATTATTTTCACCATGTTCAATAAGGGGTCTATTTATATGTATCTGACAATCACTCCTTGGTGTAGAATCAATTACTGCCATTGAAAAACATAGACCTAGCAGATGTCCCACCAGGCAATACTTTAGTGAATGTCAGATTCACTGCTTTATAAATTTACCTCTAAACAAATAATCTTTTGCAGAGTGATGACGATAAATAATCACTAAACATATTTTTTTTTCTTTAAATTTTTCTCATTATTTTAAATCTATTTATTTATCATTCATCATACATCTATGTAGCAAACATAAACTTGTATTGCTTAGAATACAGAATTGTCCTTTTCTTTGATGTTTGAAAATGTGAACTTGTTTCAACCTCATTGCTAAATCTTGGGGAAGTTTAGGGTTATGATCCTATTGCTTTTTTTGAGAGTCAACAACAAAGCACAGCACATATACAGCAGGAAGTATTTATTGTAATAGCAGACTTTTATTTATGGGCAGCAAAATATTTAACAAAGCTCTTAGACTTTTAAATGTTTTCTATTCATGTGGTAATTGTACAGTGAACTGTTGTTTTAACCTGGCATTGGTCCAATGTGCTTTGAAACTGTATAAAACCATTCAGCATATGAAATGACTGTAATGAGAGAGCTTTAAAAGAAGCAAATTGACAAACTCTTTATCTTAAGGGTTTTTTACAAGGATACCAAAATCATCCTATTAGAACAAAAAGCCTTTAAAAGATGTCAAAAAACTGGTAATTAGTGTTAGATATTTGCAGGGCAGGGCAGAATCAAGGACAGTGTATAAATGCAAGTGAATAGGATAAAAGTATACTTTCCTATATATTTGTGCAAAATTTCTTAAAACATTCAAAGGATTGAAGGGGGGTGTGGGACCTTGCTGATACCCCCTGCTCCCAAACATTTGTATTGGCTCACCTCAATGGGCTACCACACAGACCAGTAAGAATGCAGAGAAGGCAAAAATAGGTGGGCAACGTTTGGTACTATCAGCAAATGCCCAATCTTTGTCTGTTGAAAAGCTACATACCTTTCTAAATAGTTGTAATGTGAGTACTCTTTTTTATTTCTTTTTTGGTTTCCAACTGGCACACACGTGTAAAGTCTAAAGCTAAAGCAAACTATTCTGGTCCAGGAATATCATGTACCTTTAAATATGTCATGGGGTTATAAAATACTTCCCAAAAGTCCCTGATTTGAAGAATTCCTATCCATTTTCTCTTTTCACCAGTCTTCGAGAGTTGAGAGGTATGCTATTGTTTTCAGTCATTCATTTCTGTATGTGTCCCATGGGGGTGCTCTTATAGATCAGGGACCAAACTTCATACAGAATACTTTGACATCACCATAGCTGTATGGAAACATGGACCTCTGTGTTCAACTAAATACTAGAAACAGATTTTGATTAGGTCTCTTACACTGGCTATGTTTTGTATGACCATATATTTGGGCACTTTGCCCAGAAATGTCATCCCTTTGGTGTAGATTTGCTTTCTCTGTACCTAGGTCTGTTTTCTAACACTGTGGTCACTCCTGTTTTCTGACACATATCTCATCTCTTCTGTATACAGGACTGTTGAGGTTAATCCTGGGTTCCTTCACAACAAAAGACAAGAAGCACATTTATAAATGCCTGATCATTTTAGTTTATTAGGTACCAATACATAAAATAAGCAAATAATAAAAACATATACATTTTGTTTGAAAAATGAAAAAAAAAAGATCTACAGCATGTTGAGGTATACCATCTGGATCATCCAAGGCTATTTCCATGTGTGATTGTTCAATAATCTCATGTCACAGAATGTACACACTCATTAATGTTGAGAGATTGCCCCTAAAAATACAGTTTACACCAAGCCAATGATTTATTGCTGTGCTGTCCAGAAGCAATTTTGTGGCTTCTAAGTAGCTTGGTTTGCACTGTATGCCACATCCTAAAAAGGGCTTGTGTTTACACTGATAAAATCCAGCCTTTTACCGGCAGATCAACACAAGCAATACGTCCATCTGGGTAATATTTTTGAAAAATCTCTCACGTCTTAGCAGGAAAATCCCACATTAGTTAAAACAAAAGTTATAGATTGTCACACAAACATGGGTGACTGGCCAGTATAAATATTTGAAACATTTTAGGTAGCACCAATTACTTTTCAGCTACTAGGGCAAAGCACTACAGGATGGTGTTAACATTAACACATGGAATTTCTAAATACTTATACCTGTACAGGGTACAAATATTTTTTCAGTCTTTTATAGTTTTTGTCTTTACATTTTCAATTTGTTGCAAAGAAAAAAGGTCATTTTTGTACAGCTGTCTTTTTAACAAACTAATTCAGACTCCTGAACTCCTAAAGTAATTTTAGGAAGTTAAGCTACATTAAAAAATTAAAGTTGTGGGTGACCAAAATATGTCTCCTATATTGTCTTTGAGCCAGAAAACCCACTTGATTGTGTTTCCTTAAACTAGTTTATTTGGGGAATTCCAGTTACATCCCTAACTATGGTTATTCCCCTGTCCTATAAGGCAACTGGCAGGGTAACTTGTTTCAAAGAAAACCCAGAGGAGGTAATATCGGACCTATAGTAGCCCATTGGCAGGATTTTTATAAGAAATTCACTAAAGGCCATTTGTCATTTGAATTAGGATTTGACTCTAAATTTACAAACCATGTTTAAATTTTAATTCCTTCTCTGCATTTTTAAAAAAAGTTTTGTATAATTCACTTTGTCCTTACTTGCCCATACCACAAGTTTTTATGCTGGATTTCTAATAATAAATACTTCATACTAAATATTCATACCTAAAATAGCTAAACCAATCTAAAAAAAGCCTCCCTGCCCCAGCCTGTAATTGGCAAAACATTTATGAGGTCAAGTCATTCCTTTGTCTTTTCTGCTATCATGTTCCTCATTGGTGCTTGTGGATGCAGCAGACACTGGTTGGTTTAAGCCAGTGTTTCTCTACCAGGGTTCCATGGAACCCTAGTGTTTCTCCAGGGATTGCTAGGGGTTTCTTGAACAATGAGCAATTTGTGCCTCCCAGGTCAAATTACATGACATCAATGATCCTGTTGGCTATCTATAAGAATGGTATTCTTTCAAATAGCCAGCAATGTAATAGACATTTTTCTCAATGACCACCACATATTGTGAGTTGTGGATATAGTAAATAAAGTAGGGGTTCCCTCAAACCTGAAAGATATTTCAGGAGTTAACCCATGTTATAAAGGTAAAATATGGACCTGCATTCCTTTAGCCTACTGTAGTTCTAAAGATTGCAAAAAAAACAAAAATACTTCAAGAGGTTCATATGAATATGGATACTTTCACTGATTACATTTAAAATTACATATAAGGTTGAAAAAAGACACAAGGCCATCAAATTAAACCAAACATATGTGATTATCTTTTTAAAATATAATCATTATTTGATCTGCCCAGAGTTGAGTTTTAGGAGTAAGGGGCTCATCTATTGTTCCATAAGAACATGGCTGAGATTACAAATCCTAACACTGGCAACAAAGCAGTGACATTTCCAGGCCCTGTGAGTGAGTCAGACTACTAAAAAAGTGACTCATCCCTTTGCATCATTATAAATAAAAGCTATACAAATTCAGCAAAGGCAGATAGAGAACTTTTCAAAAGTACAAGCTAGAAGAAAAGATTAATTAAGCTTAATGGAAGCCCAAAAAGAGAAACACAAAGAATATTCCTGGAAGTGGTTAAATGATGGTCAAGGTACTTGCAGTGTTGTTAATTTGTGTATGAATGACTGCTTACAGAAATGAATACACAAGAGGACTCCTAATTAGTTCCAATTAAAACAGCTCTGTATGAATCTAAGATATCTAATCATCTTTATGAAGAGGGATTCAGAATATTCTTAAGATGTGCTTGCTTGTAAAGCCGAACTTTATATTTCACTAATACATAATTAAAGCTGCCAATCAGTTCATGTGCTAAGAAAAAGCATGCTGATAGGTAGAAGAAGCAGAGTGACAGGGGGATTGAGCTTATCTGCCTATCTTTTTACTGTCCAGTAACAGACTCAGTCCTGATGACCTGGATTTTAAAGAAATGGGTTGAAAGATGTTGGCAGACAAAGTCACCATAGTGAGTGAATGAAGGTCATCTACCTAATTTTTATCCCAACATTCTGAATGTCATGCTAAGTGAATGCTTGTGATTGACATATTTATGTACTAAATTACCCTAAATTTGAGTCTGCAAAAAAGTAGATAAGTGTGGATAGCCCACTATGGTGGTGGTAGTGCGAGAAGTGGGATTGCAGGTACTTGGAATCGCATCATTCAGGCACATAGTACAAAAAAGGTTACTAGAAACAATTTCCGGTTTGGTATGTGTATTATAAACTAAATTCAAGTTATTATTTCTAAATGTAAATGCAATCAACCCTAGTATTTTGTTTAAATTAGACACACAACATATATAAACTTATTTTTTCAAAGACATTTTGGGTCCTAATTTGTGTTATAGTGATCAGCTGCTGCACTACAGTTAGGGTTATCTCTAGGCTAAAATCTCCAAGGGATGATTCTGATGGATCGATAGACCACCAAAATCATCACACAGAAACATGACCCGTACTGTTTACATTTTTTACCCTTATAAACTTGAAGTTGATTTTATTTTTGTGTAAGGTATTAAAAAAATATATTGTGGATTGTGGACCGTATATAGACAAAATGCCAAAGCCAGGTGCAAAATCATCGACTTGGAGATTGCTGCAGTGGTGTCAGATGAGATTTTCCCAGCTGCTGGGATTAGGTTTTATCTTCTATTGCTTAAGCAGCTGCAGATGACGTCAGTGGATGTGCTCTGAAATCATTACTTTAGTATCATTTTACAGGTAATATTTTCTAGCAGGAATATATCCACAGGGCAAATGGTTGGAAAAAGATGTTCTAAAATCAACTCTGGGCAATCAGGAAAATCACCTAATAACTGCTAATGCTATCCAGTAAATACCACAATTGGTCTATTATTTTTACCAAAACCAAACCTGAATTGGTTTGCAAAGTATGCTTTAAAAGAAAAACTTTAATTGTATAGCTGGCATGCTAAGGTGCTGTATTTTTCCATCAATGCAGGCATTTCTTTTCAATGCACCAATGCCGCTCTTTCAGGCCATGGAGCACACTATCCCCATCTCACAATATGGTGCGTCAACTGACCTAAATGCTGTCATGGGTGCGGGGAAGTGTCTAGTTCTCCACAAATCTATTATTTACATAGGATCTTTAGGGGTGCCCACTTGCCTGCTGATAACCCTAACAGATCTGTTACTTGTTAGTGCCTCCTGTGCAGATTGGCTTTGCTTGCTTTTCCCTAAATGTGTCAGTGCAAAATGTTCATGTTTGATTTGAGTGCATCTTTAAAAGCAAGACCAAATGATTTATAACCTACTTGTGTAGTTTTCTTCTCCAGATACTTTATTAGCAGGATTTCTCCACAGTAGTTTGGCTTTCTGTCTAGCTATCTGGAACCCATTACAGGTGCATGACATGATCATCTGACTGTGTGGACAGAAATGGTAATTCTGCTTGGGATTCAACTTGCAAGCAATCAGACAACCTGATTTTCCTTTCAAGCCACAAAATAATATTGTAATCTTCAATTGTATTGTTAGGAAATGCTGGAAAGGTAAGTAAAATGTGGTTGTCTATGTTGATTTTTAGACTGTGTGAATCTAGAACTCTTAATGATGTTCCTCTTAGTGGTTGAAGCAAAGTAGTTGTGAGTGCAGAATGGAAAGGACATTGAAAAGAACAGCAGCCGCTGCTGACAGAATAAGTAAGTGTAAGATGAACTGACAGAGCAATGTATGGTTTATTTCACTATTTCTTCTGGAAGGAATACTATGCGCTATGCATGTATGAGTGAAAACAGCTTGATTCATTTACTTGCATCATTTATTGATTTTTCTTCGTAGGAATTCTTAACATTGATTGGCCTTTGCGTAATGCCACTGCACAAACACACAACTGTTGACTAACCCAATCAGTATTATTTGTTACAGGTGTAAATGTTATATACATTTTGTGATCAATTTAAAAGCATTTACAAGCAACATCAGAGAAACTATATACCACAAGATGTCATTTCGTTGTAACATGTATCAGTTGTGAACAATTGTAAAAAACAGTTTTGAGCAACAGAAATCAATAAAACGTTTGCAAGAAAACACACCACCAATAGATGGCTTGTAAGGATAGGGATTGATTTACTAAACTCCAGTCTCCTCCATGCACCAATTTTAATGGAGAGGGACTCTCCTAATCTTTCATTCAAAGTAGCTGGGCAGTTTCTTTAGCTGATTTAGCATCAAGTTCTTCTCATACTACCATGTTGCTGTGTGTTAGTGATGCATTTGTCTGTGTTGCCACATGGCTAAGACTATGCTCACAGGTCAAATGATTCAGATGAGAATCTGACGTGTAGAACAGTAACCCAACGTTGTTCATGGATCCATCAGGATGGAAACGACCGCTACAAGTCAAGGGAGGATTGCCACTCACTCATCTTTCTTCCTCTCCTCCCCATAGATCAGAACGGGGGTTGTGTGCATAGCATTTGTTCGTTCATCTGTTTGTTTCCATTATCGAAAATTGTACATGTGCACACAGCCTTTGTCTCCATGAACTTCAGGCCACAATGCGCCCAAAATGTAGCATGAGGATGAATGTCTTAACACAATGCCCTTTATATATTCTCTATGGATGTATCAGGATGCTTTGCCTTGCTTCAAATCCAATGCAAAAGCAGCATCAATGGAGTCTACCCATTTGCCTTCAATGGAAAGCTTTGGCAGTGCGTTCAAACAACCCGTGTTTGAAGAGCTTCACATGCGGATATTTGAAGCTTGTCTGAAGCCAGTGGAGACTAGCCTTATGTGTTGTATAATTGAAACGAAGCAAAGCTGAAGCATGCCACATTTTCCTCACTACCCAATCTGAAGTTTGATCAAAGTCAGGAGGAACTGGGCTGAACAGAGCAGAGACTGTTTCTGTACAATAGGGAGTATCCCATTATCTTTGGGCATACGGATACTCTATGTTTATATTTAAATTTGTATTTGTGAATACTCAAAATAAAATCACATTTTGCACATGACTGAATGATTGTGAATCATAGTTGTATCTCAATCTGAAGAACAGTGGACTATAATAGTTCAGTAATGTTTTATTTATATAACATGATAAAGGAAACCGACTATAAAGCCATCATATAAAATAATTAATGAAATGACATCTTTCTGAAGTACCTCCAAGTAAATAGAAATAGTGTTAATGTCAAGTTAAACTGTCAGCTCTGCACACTGTAACACAGCTTGGTTTGAAAGCCAGACAATAAAGCCTGTTACTGTCTAAGCATTAGACATTAGCATTAGCATTAGCACTGGCAGCATATACAAATAACATGAATTATGTGCAGAAATCTATACAACACACAGATGGAGTCTTTTTTATATTATTTACTTCTCTTTTCCAAACAATGTACAATTTGGTTCTTTCAAAAGACATTTTAGATGTGATTACATAAATTGCTGAAAACTGGGTGATATAAGTAATATAATCATGTCAGCCTTTAGCAAGTAGGGGTGAACTATGGCCTGTTGGCCAGGTATGACCCCTTGTTTTCCTGTATCTGGTCGATGGACCACTGGAACCAATGACTGTGGACTGTTCTGCCCACTGTCACCAAGATGGCAAACTATTTTTTTACTGACACCAATGATGGGAGACTTTTCTTTCCATTACCATCACTGATATATAAAGTTCACTCTACCCACTAGATGGTATTTTACTCTTATCACTCACCAACACACACACACAGTCCACTGAGCCTAGAGTATTTTCTATTCCAACTATCCATGGAATACACCCCAAAGTCTAAAGTATAGTAAATTAGCCCTTGGTTTAGTAAGTTTAAGGACCACTATATATTAGTTGATTGGGTGTATATTAGTTCATTGGTGATCTAATTTCCAAGTAGGCCAGCCTTTAACAAATTTGTGAAACTGGGGGACAAAAGCACAAGAAAAGAATCTTGCCTCCTGAACCCTAACTGCCCCTTAATGATATTACTACACAGTTTCCAGGGGATCTATAGGAATAGGCATGGATATAATACTAAAAAGATGGAGCTTAGGTATTGAGTTAGTTATATCCTAAAAGGACTGGGACAGGGTTTTTCATTGCAAGAAAGAAATAGGACTCTCAGCCAAAAGAACTGGTGGCACACAGTAAAAGTCAGTTTGAATGTAGACTGCATACCCTACACGGTTGCCAACTCATCCCTTTAATTACTGACACACATGAATAGCAGAGGTTATGTGGCTCATTTAATCTTAGTGAGACACTAGTTGAATGAGTTAGCCACAGAACCTATACTGTATAATATAGGTATGTCAGTAATTACTTAGACATGTTGGCCACTCTCCTTTCTTACTAGCAGATGTATTTTTAGCGTTATTCATTAGAATTCATCTGTGGTGTGACTGATTCAGGCAAATTATCTTAGTAGCAGTGATGCAGTCATGGAGAAACTTTACTTCTCTCACTATGAAGATAACCTAAAAATGCCTCCCAGAAATTCTATATTGGATTTTTGAAGCAAAAGTAGTAGAATTTCTAAGATGACTCTAACTTTTCATATTTTTTTCCCATCTTACTATCTTACTAAACAGTGGGAATACAGAAGTATGGTTGAAGTAGACAAAAGGGACCAATATGGATAAATAAAACAAATAAAAGAATGACATACTATCAATTAGTAAATGTGTAATAATATCAAATATAAATACTTTTATTAAGACAATAATTTCTTTTAGATGATGATTCTATTGAAGTATTGTGTGCATTAAGCTGTCTTAAATAGAATTTACCTATTTAAACAGCTTGTCTTCTGTTTTTTCTCTAGTGATAATTTAAAAGTTTGTAATTTCCCCCACTTTCAGTCCTGCTTTCAAAAAGTGAATAATTTTAATGGAAACTAAAAATGTAAAAGGGGTCCTACCCCCCTCAACTAGTGTTAGAGCAAAGTATTCAACTTTAAAAGACCAAGTTGTGCCCCACTCGATTAGTGGTAAACTATTTAAACAGCAGAACTTGCAGTTCCAGCCCTCTATGCATCCCATTACCCGGTGAACCACCCAAGGTGGCCATATTTTCTGCCTATTCTTTGGCCCAGCCCTGTACTTTATACAAAAATGGCTTCAGAAGCACGTATATACACATATTTATATTGCTACAAAGTAATTTTATATTTCTCTCTTGTCTTTTATAATTTGTACCTCTGCAGGCTAAACAAATGACTTCACTTTATAGGCCTCAATTAAGAAGCTTTGATGCACAGTGGAATGCTGTGGCAGGTCTGATGGAAACCATTACCGCATAAATCCTTCTTATTAAGCCGTTTTACCTAAATATCAGAGGTTCATTAAGGCATATATCGCTAATCACAAGTCTGCTTTACAACACAGTCAGAGAAGTCAGTCTGCCTTCAAACATTCCTGTGCAGTGAAAATCCCATTCAGCGGTGTTGGCTAAAGCTAAGCAGATACTTTTCTAAGTCCTATTTATAACTTCTAGAACAGCCTCCTTTTTTGTAGCTTTCCTATTAGACGCAAACCTCTAGTGATTTCTCTGATCAAACCCATGTTGACCAAAAACCAATGCAAAGATGTAAGAGAAAAAAACACATTAAACCCCCACCCCTAAACACACAATATTAATTCCAAACCACATTTGTCTTTTTAGCACAGTTTCAAATGACAACAAAATTAAAACTGAGAATAGGTGCATTTTTTCATTTATTTTTTTTTTATTCTGCACATTGGGAAGTGTACATGTTATTTTTTTTCTGCAGCTATGTAACTCTATACACACAGACACCTCAAAACATATGTTTTAAATCCTGCCTGACTGAACAAAAAAAAAGTTTAATGTTCCTGCATCAGGGATTGTTATACACACTACTGGAAAGTAAGATAAAAAAAATTATTTCTAGTTTTAGAACACTAAAATACAATTGTTAATTCATGTATTTTATGCATTGGATATGCATCATTCTCTACAAATCTACTAAAAAAAACAAACCAAAAAAATCCCATCAACCACTGAGATAATTATTTTTAAGGGTGCTGATTTAAAACTTATATATAAAATGTTTAATATGCTAAATTGCAGCAGTTTAACAATCCTGAAGCTTCAGACAAATACTGAGCCTCACAAAGCACAGACTGAATCTCAAGTGGCCAGGTCTGTAATTGATTTTGGCATTATCATATTTGTATGTATTTTGCATACCTAAAAATCCCAAATTGTTTAAGCGAATATACAAATACTTAAATGTGGATTATGTATGAAGTGGAAGTACTTGGGAGGCTCTGTTGGCACTTCGGCAGATTAGAGACAATGTTTAAATAGTTGCTATATTCTTCTTCTTGTAGTTATGATGCATAATGTCATTGGCCTGTTACAACAAATAACAACATAACCTGATTTTGGATGGTGAAAAGAAGACTTAAGTCTTATCCTATTCCATCGTTCCACCAAGCTCCTCCTTTGTACCACCGGTTTGCCTGCAGCCTTCTCTCTAAGGCACAGTGTGCTGCAAACATAGGCACTGATGTTACCTTCTACATTGCAGGGGTAAGTAAAGATGCTATGGGAACACTTACAACCTAGAGCAGTGTTTCTCATCCAGGGTCCGTGGAACTCTAGGGTTCCCCGGACACAGCTAGAGGTTCCTTGAGCAAGGAGCCATTTGGACCTTTCAGGTCAGTTTAGCTGACACCCATGATCCTTTAGGTTATCTGGCATTCTTCCCACTGGCCAACAATGTAAAAAGCAATAAAGGAAGTGTGGACCACTACACTTATATAATATGAACTAAGGATATAGTAAATATAGATGGGGTTCCCTGAAAACCTTATAGGTATTTCAAGGGTTCCCCCATGATAAAAAAAAAATTGAGAAACACTGATATAGAGCATGGAAATGAGAACACAGCATGCCAAACACCAGGGAAGTTAGGAGTGAGATACAATGCATCCTAACTCCCCGGACAAAAACAAGCACTTAACTAGAGTTCAGATTTAAGTTGCCTTCAAGAATCAACCTCCTTCCCTCCTCTCCTTCCTTAAAGATACTGCCTCTGTGGTGAGCTCTTTGTCTTTCACTGAAATTCTTCTTGATAAGAAACCTAAAAATCAGGATTAATTTTCTACATAATGCTTACAAACATATTTCCTAAGGCTATTACATTTTGTAAAGAGTTTATACCTTTAAGGCTTTCTGAAAACACAGTGAAATTAAAGAGAGCAAACTTCAAAACATCCCTTTGTTATAGTAACTTGTGTAACTTCTTGAAAAAAAGAAAACTACAAGGGCTGCCATTGCTGAACTCATTTAGAAACATCATGCTAATCCTCTGGCTTTAATACCATGCCTGAGTCGATGACCCAAAACAGTTATGCAGATCAGGTGATCTGACTTCACTTTTTGCATTACTAATTCTAGGTCTTGGAACTCTAAAAATTTTAAAAGGCCTGATCCATTGGGGTTGTCCAGCTTATAACTTCTGCCAATCAACAGATTAACCAGTAGTGATAAATAGCTCTGAAGCTACTACTTTTCAGCACTAGATGTTTTTTTCGGCTACTTTTGTAAATCTTTTTGAAAACTAATAGATTTCTGGATGTGGGTTTAAATTCTGAAAAGAATTGCAAGCAGAAAATGCAGATAGAGAAGTGGTTTTACACAGAATGTGCAGAAAGTTTGGGGTGTAAGTAATACCCCTTATTAGATGAAAAAATTTAATTAAAGTGGAAGATAAAATATCCATTATATGGGCCAATTGTGCTTGCACAAAGTATTGCAACTATTTCCTCTAATCTCCCCATTCAGCCAGTGAGAGGGTCAGTTAGATGTGACCATAAGATGGCTAAAATCGAAAAAAAAAGACCAGACTACATTTTCCAGCATCCTTGTATCAAAATGAAAACCATGTGTCTATGTGACTTGTAGCCACAGAATGTAGACGAGGAGCAACTGTAGAACCTTAAGACCTTAACCTTCAGAGGTCCTGGCTTGGTGGATGGGTGCACTTACATTTGTAAAATTCACTTCCAGAAATAATTTTTTAAATTTATTCTAATCAACCTAATTGCCTTGTTTGATTTTGGGTTTAGTTGGAGTTAGAAGACAAGGAGAAATTCTGGCAAAATCCCGAACTTTCTGCATTAATCAATGGCTAACATGGAACATGACCCACTTTATTATATAATCGGATTCAGAATCAATACAGATGACATTATTTCCCACTATTGTAAGACTTTTTCAACGTTACTGTGAGCGTTCTAATCAATCAATCAGCTTTTGCGTGCTGCTGCTAACATCTTCAAGGACTGAGGACAACCAATATTTCAGGACACCCTGTTCACATATCCATGAAAATAACAAACTGATTAGTCAGTGCGGGCAAAGCGGATGCAGACATCAGCCATTCATGGGAGAAGCCACAGAGGGTCCAGTGCAATCAGTTTTCTCATTACCCCTTCACTTTCCTAATACCCTGAGTAAAAGTCACTGCAGAAGAACTAATGAGATGCTAAACATAACCAGTGTGGAAGAAAAAGCATGTTGAGAATTAGCAATTTTGCACAATGGAACGCAGATAACTGATGATTCCTGTCAGGAGCTGCGGCCCAAGATTAGAGCCGACTATGAGATAACAATTAACGTTGAATATATTAAGCTCTGGTGATGGATAGGAGAATCATAAAGCATGGCTGATTCAATTGATCCTCTTTATTCCAGCCTGTCACAGAAAGTGCAATTTACTAGAACAGTATTGTATATCAACTTTCCCCACACTCAACATAGAGCTGCTGGTTACAACACGTATCCCAATTCATTGTGCAGGTGAAAAAATACACATTATATTTTCATTCAGACATTCAGATATGTTTTACCAGCTACGGAGAGCATTGATCAGAGGTTTGTGTAACATGTAAAAGTGATGGGTTTACTTTAAATCATTCTATTATTATGTGGTAATGTTTAAAAGCCTCTATGTATAATGTGTAATGACATTTGTGCACAGTGGCACTGCTTATTTAATACACAGGATTCTTGTTCTGCTTGTCAGTGCTTTACTGCTTCCACCTACAATGCAAGTCAATAGGGACAATTTATTAAAGGGGCAGATACCGTTCCCTTTGCAAGTGCATATTCACTTTACGTAATAAAATTAGCTTTTTGCAAAGTGAACAACTTCTTTAGAAAATCAACCCCTATAGTTCAGCGAACTATTTGAAAACTTGTACAATTCCTATGGCTGATATCTCAACATCAGATCTGAATACAGTTGCTGTACCCTGGCACTATGCACTACCATCAACTCTTGGGTAGATCATCTTTTTTTTCTTCAACCATTGGTGAGCCACAGATGACATATTTCTTGCACACATGTGCACAAAGTAAATTGTTCTGGCACCTGGTTCCTACTCCCAACATCTTTAAGCAGTCTGTGTACCATTAAAAAATTGTAAAAATATAAAAGCTAGCCATTAAGTTAACATTTAAGTTTAGTTTTACTTTAAAAGAATTAACACAATTACAATACTCCATGATGAGTTCCCTCTAGTGGCTAAATTCCAAATATCTCTCTAAAACATAATTAAATATCTGTTGTACATATTATGAATATACATTATTAAACACTTAACACACTTAATACAAGAATAAATAAATAAAATGCACATACAATACATCCATACAAACAGATAGACATGCCTGTATAAAGTAGTCATTCGGTGACCTTTTCAAATGTCTATTGCTTTGCTTTATGTGTTATTGTGTTACATATTTGTATGTACATTGTTGTGTTGTAATTTTAATGTTGCAGGGGTATTGGGCTGATGTTAAACCTGAAGAAACACACTGATGCTTGTCATAAAACTGGAAATGCTCCTCAATCTTCATATAGGTGATGGGAAGCATTTGAGAAGCATCTGTTAGTTGATTTCCAATGATTCTTGAAAAATCCCTAAAGCTGTAAAGGTCTGTAATGAGCTTGCTGAGTGCATTTGGAACATTTGTCATTGCTTAGTAAGTGCATGGGGATTTTAGAAATCTCTGATAACATTACACATGACATCTAAGTTATGTAATGAATACAGAAAGGGTATGTTTTTTTTTTTAATTCATGAGCACATTATTGGGGTGGTGGTGAGGAAGGGGATACCAGTGATGAAACAATATAGGAAGATTAAACTTTAGCTTTAATAAAAACATTTTAATGTGGGGACGTGTAAGAGGAAAGAGGGGAAGATGGATGCTAAAAGAGGAACTGTCCTTCCAAAACGAGAGACAGATGAGAAATATATAAGTGTTTGTATGTTACATATACATGTGCACACATGAGTTTCATAATAGTTGGACATGCTAAATACGAAAGTGCGTTTTCTTCTTTTAAATGGAACATTTGGACAGCCAGACTTTTCCTAAAAACTGGGCTGATGCACGACTGAAAATTAAATGGAAAATGCCTATTTCCTGTTGGGTAAGCAAAAAAAAAAAAAGGAACTCAAAATAAACTTGGTGAAACCACACACATAATTACAGGCCAAGAGATCAAGTACATCCAAAGACAACAAAAAGACTACACAGCATGGCAAATACAGATCAGGTATTTCCCCCACCACAAGAAAGAAAATCTGGGCTAAGACTGCATGAAAATTGGCAATTATGAATCCCATACATATAAGGAGACTCCAATAAGTTGAAGGTCTATTTTAATCATGGGGAACAGTATGGCTCATTATGCATATGTGTCAAACCATTACATCTTCTGTAAGAATGTTAAATGTGTAGGAGATTGTATCAGGTCACGGCTGATGTAGAGAAATCTCTGTAGTGTTGAAAGAGTACACACATCCTGCTCTGTATTCTGCAAAGTAATGCTGGGAGATACATGCCCTGTATATACAGCAAGGATGTGGTTTACTGGAGCAAATTGATGCACCTTCATCCACAGGTAAATAGGCTGCGTTGTATAAACATAAATGAGGTCATAAGTTAAAAACTGACAGAAGAAAAAATATAAAAACGAATTTAAATCTAAAAGAATAAAAACAGTTTTAAATAATTCAAAATAGTCTTAAGGCAAACCTGTGCTTGGCCCATCCAAAGAAAAGCAATAGGTTAGTTTTAATCCTATTGCTGTACAGGCTGTTACAAGATGTTCATGCCGAGTTAAATCCAGGTACTTGAACATTTAAAATAGACTTCATGAGGTTTTATAGAATACAAAACAATATCCATTATTTTATAACCGAAATCTGTTAGGTGTGGAATTGTTATTTCTTGGTGTGCAATTTGATTTGCCTCTAGAAATTTCAGAACGTTTTTAGGTAGCAATTTGTATATAACTTGAAATAATCCCCAGAAGGAATTTGCTTTGAATTACTTTCTTTTATAGTGTTACACTATTTTATAGTTCTATACATCTAAAGTTAGGAAAGTCGAAAAGTAGCACTAGGGTGGCCAAGGTGGCCTCAGAGCTTCAGAAACTATCAAACAGATACCTGGTATGTAATTCATCTATTAGGACCTTAAAGCTTCAATATACCAACTAAAATTTACTGCAACATAGCAATGTTGGTACTTTCGGTCTTAAAACATCAGGTATAAACTGTAAACTCTAAACTAAAGGCTTCTACTATATATATATATATTAATATATATATATATATATATATATATATATGAGCAATGTGCGATCATTTCTGTTAAAAGACATGGCAGAGACAGGAAATAGGTTTGCATATGGACAGTTATTATTATGTATGTTTGTATTTCACCAATGTAATGTTCAACATCAGAGGCCATAATTATGTCACATACTGTCAGAGGAGCTAAAGATCTAATATCCCTATTTCAGTCATATTCCAATCTCCCTAACAAAGGGACATTTAAAATACCAGATATCTCCATTGACTCCACAACAATCCAGTGCACCCTGGGGCACTCTGCACCGACACTGCCATGCACTCAAACATAGGAACCTCCAATTATAACCCATCACAACCTGGCACAACCCCACAGGTAAATAAGTCTTTATTTGTCTATCACCATTAGCACATACTATTCATTTGAGTACAAACTCATTTTTAGAGTGAGTTCACATTTTAGCTATTTTTTATGGAATTATCAATTTAAATTAGTCATGTATTATTAAATTAACAACACAATTCTAATTAGCGTTCTTTCCCCACCATTGATAAAGAACAGATTTTTGAGCCATGTTACTTTCAGTAATATCCTTAACCCCTTTTTTAATTTATGTAACAAACAAAAGCATAAAGCAATCTTCTATGTAAATGGAAGCATGCATATTCAATAGACAGCAATGCTGGTCTCTGCCCAGACTATCAGAAAATTGGTAGCCAGAATAATTTATACCTTTGAATATGTTAACAAGCAAAGCATCAGCTGGGAGGGAAGCCTAGTCTGAAAAACACTGCTCCAGCCAAAGAAAAATACCAGCTGTCTCTGCTCAGAGAAGACAGATTACCACCTGTCCTGCTCTTTAATGCATAATACCAGGAGCACCAGCCATTTTTTGTTGTCATTACTGTACCCACACGATAACGCTCGGACAATCCGAATAGCACACTTTATTTAAAAATAAGCATGGGCTGAGTTTGCTTTCCATGGACAAACAGATGTCTTACCAAGCAGGTTGGGTGGTGAGATATCAGTCGTCCTCATAACTATAGTGCTACAAACCAAAACTTTCTTGCCCCTGATTCCCTTTTCCCCAGTAAAAAGTGAATGGTGGTTCTTTGGTGGCATAGAGATTTTTAAACCCCAACTCTAACCAAATTTAGCTGTTGATTGGGTAATGAAAAGTCAGTACTTTTGTTAGGTTAGTCACAGAGTGCAATAAATGCTTAAAATAAATCCTAACTCCTCCTCATGATACTAACGTGTTTTTGCTTTTGTCTCTTTATTCGTTGGAAAGATACCCCATCAATAACAGGACAGAAGGTCAGGGGCAACTTTTTTCATTAGGGACACAACCAGCAATCAAAACCTGACTGTATCCAAAGTTTTAGGTAAAAGTCCTTGTAGACCCCATATTTTTTGTTGCTGGAGATAATCATTCATGATTGTCTGTGATGGATCAATAAACAACTGAAAGTTAATGAGGATTATTGTAGTTCTGCTGCAGGGTCCCTCCCAGCCTTTTCTTTAGAACAGAACACCCACCCTTTTCTATAGTACAGAACAGGCTGCTCAGCAGTAGCCATGAAACGTTCAATAACAATCGTTCTGAGCTACTTAATTATTGAGCATATGTATATGGCTTTAACGTTTTGGTTGTTCCCATTGCTAATGTCCGTTCTCTCTTTTATACTGTGTGGTGCTGCCAGCTCTGGGAACAAGAAAATACACGTTCAAGCCCCAAGCCTTTGAAAAAGCCATTGTTTAGTAGTCCATTTTCACCTCCATCTGATGCCATTGGCTAGATTTTACAGCTTGGTATTTTAGGTTTATGACTTTATGTATGGAACATTCTGAGGCTGTCTGAATAACCAAATCTCACACTAAATAATACATTGCTGTCAACTTCATCCAGATGGACATGTTAATTGAAATCTACGAAAAAAATGTTTACCCTTCCCACCTCTCTACTTACAGTTTAGGAGCTCAAATAACCAAAGTGCAAAGTCAACACTTCAGTACAGAAGTTGTTTATGGTGTTGGCTGTACATGTAACATTTTTAATGGCTGCAATCCAGGACCTCTTACAAATCTGAAGTTATGATGATCTGTGGCTGAGCAGCATAAAAATAATCTGTAATGGCCAACCAGTCTGCAAATATTTTTTTGGGGGGATTTCAAAAATTCAGAGTATAAAAATGTTTTAACTCACCATTAGGATGAAGACCTTCAAAACTCCAATTAGGGGACTGGCATAATGACACAAACAGAGAATATTTGTAAAGATTCAGATCTCAGTATTTAAAATTGTTATCTATTATACTTGGGGCCCTTGTGGGGGACCCCATTGGCCGAAGAGTGTCCTGGGGGCCTTATGCAGTGGCACACATTTGCACCATCCTTTTTCCCTGCTAGCTTATCATGATTTGTGATAATTTGGTACCAGATACTACCCATTTTCTTTAAACACTGCTATTGATACTTACAATAAGGAATACCTACCGTGTCTATGGCAGATATACCTAAAAAAAAAAACAGTCCAACTCCACACAGCCCTGGCATCTGGAAAGGAAACTAAAGAGCTCAGAGCTTTATCTCTCCAGTTACCCCATGTGTAAGTACAAAGATTAAAGTGTTTTCCATGTCAACCAATTTATATTTATCAAACATTTAAAGGACATTTTTAAACTTATTTATATAAACAGAAAACAAGCATATTTGCATTACAACCACACCAAACTATCTTTCAGCCATAACAAATATGTCTTTACTTCCAAGCATGGTAATTATATTCATCACAGCTGGCTAAGGAAAGATGTGAAGTGCTAAGCAAAAAGGAACAAGAGATTTGGGACCTTTGCCATGTCTCCTAAGTTCCTTATTGAGTTGTCTTGTTGTTATTGTTATCTGAACTAGTAAATGGAATATCAAGGTATCAATGTACAGAAAGCATTTGTATAGCCAAAAGCCCTTTTACTTAGTGGAGGCCCTTACTACAGACTTTTGTACTGAGCTCCATAAGCAATAATAGGTTTTAAATTCAAATAAACCATACTATGCACTGGGGCCGCAAAGGTGATTTTACTGTCTATACTAACTCAACATAACACCTTAATGCAGAGCATAACAGTGTGTTTCAGTTTCTAGTCCGATTGCTGAAAATGGTCCACTTTTAGATTATTGTTGCAATCTAATATGCGACAAGCATTAATTTGTTGCAAAATGATGAAAAAAAGTAGCAGATGCTCTGTGGACAATCCAAAACTGATTTACTTATTAAACAAATCATAATATTCCAAATTTGTTCAATTAGGTTACAAAATGAGCTTCTGCTTAATTACTCCAGTTCTCTATGATTAAGCGCTCTGGACAGATCATTTTTTGGCATTGGTAGGGGATGCTCTCCACCTCCATGTTTCTAATAGAATTCCATCTGCCGAGGATCTAACATTTTGATAATGAAACAATTAACACATTCAGACGTTGGCAGTGAGGATGATAATTATTGGCTTTATCTGCTAATTTTACAGTAAAGTAAAATTACTTTTAGCTGTATGGATGGTAAGTTTACATATTGTGTTAGGGTATATAATTGATAATGCAGGTAAATTAGTATAGGGCATTGTTTACATTAAATATAATCATGTTGAAAAATTTTAATCTTGTGTCAATGATAGCTGAGAATCGTAATCAAATGTAAATTTTTTCAATAATCATTCATTATAAAAATATATCAATCTACCCATTAAATTATTGCATTTTTTATGATCTGTGTAAAGGGAGCATGCCAGGGGTGTGTTATTTTTTTTTTTATATATATACCTTGAGTAGTAGTATACCCCTCTATCCTCTCTAGCAATCCTCTGTATAATCTACTAAATTTACAAATTTAAATTTACACAGGCAGCAGCCGTGCTCTTGTACAGCAGATGTACAGAATATGAGGATGTAGGAACAGGTGTACCCAGGTACAGTTTATTCCAAGAAGTGCATTGACACGTTTTTAGGAGGAACTGAAGTTTGAGATATCTATGGCAGGGTACTGCTTAAAGAGGAATTAAACTCTGCGTATACCCATCTGTCCCATTATTCCCATTCTTCTCCCTTCTCTTCCCCATTCTGATCTTTAGCCATCTTGAGTGGCTGGGCCAGGATGACATAACTCCTATACAGAGCCATGAAAGTTCCTGTGGGTGCACTCACAGAGGATGGTTTGGGCATCCTGGCTACTAGACAGCTGAAACTTGCAGAAGGGACATCGCCTGTCTTTTTTTTGCATGAAAGCCTTGCCCAATGCCAAACTTTAGTTTCCCCTAAAGCACAAATACCATTTCTAGATATTCTTTATGTCATTAAATATTTGCAAGCACATTTCCTGCACCCAGAAGCACCATTCCGATATCTTCAACCATCTATAGCATACCTTATGATGGATAAGTTTTCTGGTAGAAGAGTTTGTTTCTGTTGATGGTAAAATCCTTTATAAATAAAATCTTTTCCAAATCTGACAAACACTGTTTAATGTCTATGGTTAGCATTGCAGATCCAGCAGTTTTGTGTTTTTGTTACATTATATGTAAACACACAGCTTACAACAACTGTTTGTTTTACCTGGGTGCTACAATAAGTTCCTTCTGTGTGTACACCATAAGCCTCTCTGGCAGGCACCCCCACAATCACAGATAGAAAGATGAAAGCAGGCAACAGCACATATTAATTGTTTATGAAAAGCTGGCAGCCAGCGCCGTTTCTAAAGGCCATTTCGGATTACAGCAGATGTTCATAAATAGTTGAATAATCTAAAAAATCTAGGGGTTTGTGCCAAGGTGCAAATATACTTAAGCAAAAATTGAAATAAAACACAAAAAATATAAACTTTCTGCCATCAAATATAGTTTGTTATACAACTTATTAAACTTTTGTTTTCATTATGGGGTTCGCATGCCTTTAACAGTCAGACACATGGCTAAAAGTAGCCACAAAGCACCCCTTTAATAGCATTTTTTAGCACCGGAGTATGATACAGAATTGAAAACTAAGGCTTCTCTTATTCTTCTGTATAAAATCTTTGTTGTGGATCAAGATGATAGTGGAGGTGTTGCAGCTGACATGAAATATTTCAGGATGACAGGACTGAATATTAGCTGCTCTTCTACTGTAATGAAAGAGGAAAAAAATGTTGATTTTGTTTCAACAACTTCTCATTTTAAAACTATATCTTGTTTTTCCATTATTTCTAAGTTAGTCTTTAAATCTATGTTTTTTTTCCAATAGAGAAACTTCTGTTCATCTTTATAAGTTGAGCAAAGAACAAATATGTGCTCAGATACCCACATTCAAAGACCATCTCCAGGCCAAACTGCCCTAAAACTTCCCAATCTCTCAAATTTACCCCGTTTCTTAAAAAAAATGCATCACTTACTGAGACCACCTTTACAGCGCCTCTTTTTGTAGAGGACGCTGCAACGCCCGGGCCTGCTGGCTGCTGATCTTGACATAAGTGTCAAAATGTCATAACGTTAAAGGGTGAAGGACCCTGAAAAAAGGATCCTTGGGGACCCCTGTCATAGCCAACAAAAAGTGACTCCTGTCACCAATGAAGCAACAAGGGCAGAGTAGGAAGAACCCTCTGACACTACTAACCAGAAGAAAAGAAAAAATATTGTGGAAGTAGAATTGCAGAGGGTCAGATTTAAAAGCCCAGATTGGTTAACCTTATAAAAGTTGATTTCTCCCACTATTGATCACTTTTTATCATTTCAACCAAATGTTTGCTTTTACATTTTACATAGCTAGCACAGGTGGGATGCAATGTATTAATTCTGACATTTTACTGCATATTTGGTTTGTCCTCAAGCGTACCTGTCATCCTTTAACAGCAAAGGAGATGAAAATAGTTTTTTCAAAGGTATTGAAATACTAAGCTGACTCAGAACTAGTGACATCACTTTGGCTTGGCCTTACAAAGCCTTCCTCCAGTCACCCTTTATTCTTCAGTCAATACACTTACAAGACGGGAGCGTCCTAGATCATTTCCTGCCTTTTATTACCAACTATTTCTTGTGTCACCGAGACTGAAATTATTTATTAAAAAACAGTGCCTTTGTGGTTTGACAAGCAATGTAATGGTGGTTAGCAAGAATAATACCAATATATCATGTCACTGTTTATACTGTTGGAAAACAGGTCTAACCACTTGACAGATGGGCTGTCCTTCATGGGCCACAGATTCTGCAAGCACTGTACATACATAGAGGTAAATGTGTGGGTGCATACTGTATGTAGAACATTGGGAGTTGAATACTAGAAAGTTTTTGGACAGCCCCCAGTTTGCAATAATCCGAGCCATACTTGAAGAGAAAGTAGAAGGCCCAGATGCCTAGATTTACTAGAATTCTGTAAATGGACAAAACTATTACAATTGCAGAAAAATATGAAATTTGTAAAAAAAAAAAATAAGTGTGGTTTTGTGCCGAATAGACAAATGGCCTACATTTAAAATATTTAATATAAGGATGGGAAAGCACAGCTCACAAAGCTTCCAAAAAAGCTTACACCTAAAGTTTCTTAGCCCAGAGCAGCATTTCCACTTATTCCTAAATCTGCTCTAAAAAAATAAAGCTTTACTTTTTGGCATGTAATGTTTTAAGACAATCATTAACGTCTACAATTTACAAGAGAAAATGCATTAAAAAGCATTTAGAGACATTCCTACGATTCCATGAAATTCACTAAAGTCCCAACTAAATGCTTCCCAAAGAAAGGATTATCGCTTCTTAAGTTTAAATATAAAGCAAGCTCCTTTGTCTCTGCTACAAAAGACTACTCTCTTTTCTTGGGAACCACACCCAGGTACGAAGAGGTTTTCTTAGAGCTCCACAGATGTGAAGACATACAGATAATGATCTTGATCAACCAAGCTTATTCACTAACAAAGCTTATGCCCCCTCTCTCACAGGAAGAAAAGAATATCACCTACTAAAAGGTACATAAAAGGAGGGCAATGTTTTTTTTTTTCAAAGAATTAAGAGAGCAGCTGATTTCATACTATTCAAATAAAACGTAAAGCCCACTGTCCTCAAGCATTAAACTATTAAATTTAAAGCTGAACTAAAGACACTAAAGACAGATACAAAAGACATGCAAAATGCAGCATTCTCTCTCTCTCTCTCTCTGTCTCACTTTCCATATATATATATGTTGACCCCAAGGGGGCCGGACCGGCCAGAGCTGCAGTCCACCAAAATTTTCTGGCGACCCCTGATAAATCACACCCCAGGGCTGCAAAATAGGAGTGAGCATGCCCATTCCCTCCCCACTACACCCCTGAGTATAAAGGATCATATCAAGAACAGAACAATAAAGTGCAATGACGAAAATAAATAAAGTACAACTTAATCTAAACAAGCACTAAAAGTACCATGACCAAATCTTTGGACAATTTCAAGGACAAAAGTGATATCCTATGAGGAAGGAACTCAATTTGGAAGGTTAAGCATGGGAGGGTTACTGCCTATGATGCTCATTAGGTACCAAGAAGTATGCTGAAAACACTGGGGTAATCTTCGTTTGGTGGCAGGATGTAACAATAAAGCTTTCCAAGTGTCAAAGAAAATATGAGTGTGTGTGTCTTTCTCTACGGTAATTTCGATCCACTCCATGCAAAAACAATATTGCAACTTCACCAAAAATAGGTGCATAGTAAGTATTGAATGAGATATCCAACATGTATACATTTTTGTATCTGCACAGAACAAGATGAAAAAAATATCCCACATTCTCCTAAGATCTTAATGGTCAGCATGCATCTACTGTGATTTTATTTTTTTTTCTGTACTATGCAATCTCATTGTTACATAAATGTGTTATTCATTTAAATCATGCAACAATTTGACTCCACAAATAAGCACCTCTAGAGAATCTTTTTTTTTTCCAGTAATTGCTTTAAAAAAGAAGCAAAATACAATCATTCATTCCCAAGAAAACATCAAAGCTAGAGAGCTAATGATTTGTATAACAATGCTTCATGTTGTGATTCTCCTGAAAAGTACTGAATGTGAGCACTTGTATAAAGTGTTTTACTTTTTGCTTGCTGCAACGTGATGTCAGAATAGAGGTTATAGAGTTCCCATATATTTGATACAACCACAAAGTGCAAAAAGCACTTAGTGTCACAGAACATTGTTCTTTGTATTTACACACTGAACCATATAATCCAGTTGACCAGAGTTCAAGGGTTCGCTATTGTGCATTAACACGATGCTGTTATACCCACAAACCTATTTAAATTGTACGCCTTATTCCCCCGCTTTACCATCCACTGTCAATTTCTCTTCTTCTGATTCAGAGTTGTTAAAACAAATGGGCAGCCTGGACCATAAAAACACCTATTAACATTACGGTTTTTGGCTTTACAAATTGACTGTGTTAAAGGGCCAGCAAACCCAGACCGGTGATTAACATTCCCCAGTAACATTACAATGCAAATACATTTTCTTTCACAAAGTGTTTTTTATGTTTTGTGAAGGATGCTGTATGTTGTTATCAACAGACACACAACATAAAGGCATTGTGATCTCCAGAAAGATACCAAGAAATAGTATTGATTTTAAAATAAAAACTTAATACCCCAGAAAGTAGGTTTCATCTCAGCCTATATTATTTAAGTGTAAAGAGAAAACGTTGGGGTTTACTTCTACTTTTATTCAAACACTAAACAAGCAACTAGGTAAAAACACAGACAAAACTTTACTGGCTTCATACCGTGTTTTGCTCTCCACAAGGGATGTATTACTTTAATGAATTACAATATACAGTACTGGGAATTTTGGAAGTATACCAGCATCCATATCAGATCACTGGGTACAATGCATATTTGTCCATATAGGTTTGGCTGTCCTGGTTGTGCCTGTCAGCAATATTTAGTGTGCTATTAATCAAAGCTGATTGGCCCCTTTTACCTTACCCATCTCTGATTACTGTTATCATTACAGACTGTAGACATATGACTTGAGGAAAGACTAAACGGACAATGAAAAATGATAATACACAGCCAACTGCTTGTCCTTCCATATTCAAGTTCATATAATATCCTAAAGCAAAATGAAACGTTTCTGGTCACACCATGTTCATCATACACTACAGAAACACTATTACTTACATTTCCAGAGTGATTTGGTGAGGTTTTTTTTTTAATTGTTGTAGGTTAGCAAACTCTAGATGTTTCCTTCAAAACCAATACTGCTTTTTTATCTAATGGACTTGTAATAATGCAGTAAAAACAACTAGATAGGGTTGCCGGTATGAGAGAGGAATATATGGCCTTGTAGAAGTAATTGGAGACTACTGCTTTTGAGTACCAAGAAGCTGTCATGGTCTGAATTCAACTTACAGATGGCTACCCAAACCCGCCATCCAGCTTTTTTTTACTAATCCTTGTTTTATTTTCTAAACTTGTAAAAGAAAAATAATTCACCAATATAAAACTAGTGAGAGCAGAGATTACAATATGCACATTATATCAATATAAAACCTTGGTATACACAGATATAGGTTTACTCCAAGTATATATTTTGACATCTGTTAATGTCAGTACTGAGGCACAGTGCACACAGATGAACTTCTCCACATGTCAAAGTGCCTCACTGCTGACTTTTGCTGTGTGTATACAGCAGATTCTGTCTCCCATAGAGATGAAACGAGTTTACCAGCACAGAGACATCAAATCGAATTATACCTCATATTAAACTGCTTTGGAATTTATCTATGAAAAAGGAAACTAGCCTGGATTTGTTTCCTAACACTGAGCAAACATTGGGTCCATGGCAAATATTGGATAAAAGAATTCAGAGAGCAGCACCTAACCATTTGATAGCAGAGTACAACAATTTATTGAACAACAACAAAAAATATTGACATTAGCAAAGGTTTGGCATTGCTCTCTACAATTTTTTATTTGATATTTACCATGGACCCCCAGTGTGGTGGCCATTGATGTGGGCAACTAAAGCATACTAATAGCATGTCTAATAAACTTCAGCATACCTAGTCCATACATAAAAAAAAATCTTTGAACTTTTTTTATACAGCTGACTACTCTAAGAAAATGTTTACACTGGCCATGAGATTGTTGTCCCTTTACTGACTTCTTGTGCCAGGGAACCACTGCCTCTGTGGAGATGCTACATGTCTCCTAGATGGTAAGCTTTTCGGCCAGGGTCTTCTCCTTCTGTGTCACTGTTTGTATTTGTCTGTCATTTGCAACCTCTATTTATTGTACAGTGCTGCATAAAATGTTGGCGCTATATAAATCCTGTTTATTATTATTAATAATAATAATATTAATAATAAGGTAGTAGCAGCCTAAAAAAAGGAATGGGGGCAGAAGTGAATGGTACTAGTGCTGCTCACTGGTTCTTCAACAGCAAGCACTGCGGTGTTAATAATGGAGTGGCTGGCTAGGTGCCAACCATGGGGATCTGTGCAGGATCACTTGATCCCAAAGCAGGTCTGAACCTCCCCTTAAAGCTGACTTACATAAAGAAAAATGTATTTTTTTTTCTATGTAGTTATATAGGTAAATACCAAAAACTCTATTATTGTTGGCTGTTTTAGTGTTACAGATTTTTATCCCTTCTTGTGTAAGTTGTCTGGTTAGAACAGGAAGTGAGATTAAATCTCTGTAACAAAGCCCAATACAGCAGAAAAATCTTACGTGGGTTCTAACCTTTCTCCATTCTATCCTAAACTAAAGAGGTTTTGTGTTGTCACAGCACAAAAGAATGATGCTAAAATCAGAAGGGTAAGGTAAATAAGCCAAAAGTTGCATTGCTCCCTCCATCTTCTATCAGGACCTTGTTCTTAAAACAAAGACCCCAGCCAAATCTGCTTATTGAAATAATATACAACTTGGCAGTCGTATATTCTGCCTATCTAAACAAAAGTTTTCAAATGCTTTTAAACTCATCAATCTTACCAACAAAAGGGGTGTAATCCTGGGATGAGTTCAGTTGCTTCCTTTAAGATTCGTCATGATGGAAGAAGCCCATGGCATAGTTACGAAAGACGCAGAATAGTAAATGAGTTGAAGGTGAAACCAAACAAGCTGTCTTGATGGAACATGACTGCAGCCATGTAACTACTTCCATTGTTCAATTTCCTTCTTCAATTAAGCCAAAAAGCAGTGAAAGGGCCAATAAATGTGGTTGTATTAACAAAATTGATGAGATTATGATTTTGATATACAGTTTGATAAATACAAAGTGTACAACGAAGTTTATTGGCAGTGGCCCGAAAATATGGGAACTCTCACTAATCTTGGCAAGCTACTAGGATATTTCACTAATTTTGGCAAAGAGGGAATGTATAAACAATTTTTTTTTGCTCTGCTGAAATGTTTCTTGACTTAGATTGTGTTAAACCACTTCTTGCAGTTCCTCCAAGGGACTTTGTGCATAACTGGAAGAGAACAAAGGATGATTTGTGCTCCCTTGTATTTCACCTCGTGTTATACAGTACTTTTAATGCATAATTAAGCTGAGAAATGGTAAAACAGCATATTGCTGGCGAACAAATGGTATGTATCATTTATAACTACAGATGAGACGATTCCAGGCACATGTGACGCAATGAATGGTAAGCCATGTAGGTCAAATCAAATCTTGAGTAACAAAGTGAAGGCACTTGGGCACTGGGCATGCTGCTCTAATTAATTAAGGGAGTCACGAACTGAAAGGATGGTGCCAGCAAGAAAATCAGTTTGGCAATATTACCAGGCACGGTTTCAAAATTGGAAAATCCAAGCCAGACATGACAAATGAAAATGCTCGACTGGTTACGTGACATACTTGGAATCTGTTAAATATACTGGAGCAATATAATAATTCTGGGTTAAATTAGTGCTTGTTTAAGAATTTAAACCAAATAAATTGTTTAGTTAAGGCAAATGTACACTTATATGTACATGGATTTATGTACATGTCATTCACTTACATATTCATTCAATTATATATATATATATATATATATATCCTAAAAAAAACTAATAAAGCTACTACATTCAAGACCCAAAATATATTGCATGTTGGGTCTTAAATTTAGGTATACTTGAAAAGCACAAAAAAAAGGGCCCGTGCAATGAAATCAGAAGAACATCAGGCTGTGATGCATTCTTACTTTCCTTATGCTTTTCAGCTGTATAAGAACATACCATTGCATGGATGAAAATAAAGCGTATACTAAAAATAATCTGCTGGGACAAAAATATTGTTCCACAACTTGTTTGCAAAGTTTTTTTTTCATATATACATATTCTACAATTCCCATGGGTATTTTTACCTGCCCTATAAAATACTGAATAATGCAAAAGTTTAAATAAAGTCCACCATTTGGGCCCAACCCCCCCCCCCCCCCCCCCCCAGCCTACTCAGGAAGTGACATGGGCAGTCAAAAAAGAACACTAGCTCCAGTAAACAGAAAATGAGAGAAGTCTCTGGGGCTTTAGAGGGATTTAAATATGTATTTATATTTTAATGGTAGCAATCAGTTAGGGTAGGGGGAGACGGGGAGCTTCAATCTTCAAGCAAAATTGTCTGTTAGAAAAAAAAGTCCTTTATTAAAAAATCATGTATTTTTTTAAAACTGACATTCAGAATGCTGACTGAGGAACTACAATTACTGCTAATTAGTACAAAATAAAAGACAGTTTAACAAAATAGCGTGACGCCAGACACCTGGGGATTTGTTAAAAGCAAAACCTTCTAAATACAGTGTTCTAGCAAAATGAATCTATGGGTAGGGGTGACCTTTCATTTAACCTGAAAACACTTGAGAAAGGTCAACGTGAGCTAAAAAAAAAAAAAAATGTGTGTTGTTAGAGGTGTTGTTCTAGTTTATCATTCTTCATCTCAAAATTCTTTAATAACAAAAATGTAAAAAAAAAAATCAGGAATAAAAAATTGCTCTTTGCTTTAAAAGAACAAGACATAAATATTCCAGGAGTATTATAGCAGGGATCAGCTGCCATTTACATCACCTTCTCAGCAGGGTGGTAATTACTAGAAGCTAATCTTAGCCCAGTGCCCAAGGTAGCAGTGTGCCAGAGGGGCAAAATGATGCTTAAAATGAATGAACTGTAATGATACTTTTGTTATTTTGTTTGATGAAACTATTGTTGCCAGGACAGAAATAAAAAATTCTAATGGAACATCTCCTTTTCCAAACTTCAAAAACAGAGAAAAAGTTTTAAATGTACAGATACTTTCATAGCAGTTTCTTCTTGCGACCCTGTGGCTTCTACACTTTCAGGAGAGGGCAAGGCCAGGAGATTCTTATTTTTCGTATTGGAAAATTTACATTTGTGGAACTCTGAGTAGTCAAGGTAGTAAACTAATGACTGTAAGGCTAAAACATTTCAGTAAAGCTAAAGCCATATACAACAAGAAGCCCTATGAGCAGACCATACCGCTAAGGAAAAGATTTCACTGGGAAGGCATGGTTGTTCTGATTAAATAAAATGAGTTTTTCTCTTGACAGTTAAACAGGAATAAAATAGTCTTTCAAAGAGCTGACAAGAATACTAATGTTATGTTTCTCGCTTTGCTAATTCTTCACATAACTGTAATGTTAAGGGCAGTTTTCTGAACCATAAACTCAACAACGAACCAAGCTGGTAGTTAGTGTAAACCTGAAGCTGAAAAAGAATTGGTTTCTCTTGCATAGAATATGAACTGAGACAAACACAGGCCCTGTTATTTAGTTATTCATAGCGCCTTTGTAATTGTATTACAACACATAATCACATTGCATTAACTTCACCAATTATGCACTCCTTAATCAAGTCCTTAAAGGCCCTGTTGAAAGAGATAAACAAATGTGTGTTGCGTGCCTGCATTTAACTCCTTTTAAATCAACTCAGCTGATTTTAGATCAATAAGATATTGCTTCAGACTAGCTGAAGGCCAAATGTGACTCAAAAAGCAGCAATAACACATTAAAAAAGGTAATATTTATATGGACAAATAGTACAAATTTCTGTGCTGATTAAACGACAACTCATTTATTATTGGTCATACACGGGACACTTTCTACAAACTATGTGAACAATAAATGTATTTTCTTTGTTCCCTTTTGTTCTGCTAAATATATCATTAAATGTTTTTCAGTATATCTGTTCAACAAGTTTGAAAAACACACCTATTGATTTAATAAGAAATTATGCAAGCTTTTTGTGCTCTTTATCTGTGCAGAAAGAAGTGAAAAAAGAGATGCTATATGGAAAGGGTAAAAAAACTGTATTCTTTGTAATGGTTCAAAAAAGAAGTAATCTGAACTGACAACATATGCATTGGATTTCAGAGCTATGTTGTCATTTTAAAGAGGATGTTAGGCACAGATTCCATTTTTTTTAATTAAAGTTCAAGGTAGGATCTTGCAATGATGAGTTTAGGCAAGGGTTAAGCCACAGCTGATAACAGGAACGAATTTATGAACATCTGAAAATGTCTCCAGAACGTGACAAAGTCACATGAAGATATATTTTCCATCCTCATTGTGGATATACAGCATTCATTGTAGTTAACAGAACATTTTAAGATAACATTAACAATCTGACTTCCTGGAGATCTAAAGTGAGAAATGTTATAGTGACTCCCTTTGTTCTGCCTTAAAAAACTGGTAATTCACTGTGCTCAGAATGTGTCCTGACAAATTCTAGGGTACTAATGTATTTGTAACATAAAATTTTCCAATCTGTGAAATCTAAATATTTAGGGTCCCAATATTTACTTGAATATGCAAAACAATGTAAATATATATATATATATATATATATATATATATATATATATATATATATAGTAACAGTTAAGGGGGATCATAAACCACATTGACATACGCTAGTCTATAATAATACACAAACACATATCTCTATGGCATCATTAAACAATACACCTATTTTTAAACCTGTTTACATTGGTAATATTTCCCAGCAGAGTAAATCTACAGTGCTAAAGGGCCCAGAGACAGTCAACCCTGGGGATCATTTTTTTTTACACAAGTGAACAAAAAGACTATTAAGCAACACATGTGGATACAAAGCTCTGCAGGTGATTGAATTATTTTATCACACACACTGTCTAATAAACAAACAATGCACCAATTAATGTTACACAAAGCTGGGCGTAAACAAATATCTAAAGCTGTATACACACGTGCAATTACAGTCATTGGAAAGGATCTTTTACAATCCTTTCCAACGACTCCACAATGTATGAACGAGTGCTGTACATACAGCACCGTTCTGCTCTATGGAGAGGGGAGGGCGGGAACGGTGGAACGGCACCCTGCTGCACGCTCTCCCCCTTGGGCCCTTGCATTAGGATCGTTCGTCGTCCATCGTCCCTGGATGGGCCAGGACAGTCTTTCGGAAGATGGGCGACAGGTGCTGTACACACGCCTGTCGCTGTTGGACGCGTGTACGTAGCTTTAGTCTAAATTCCACATGGGCAAGATACAAAAATGAATATAAACAGAAGAAATAACTGATTTAAACGGGCATATCATGATCAAGAATCAAAATATTTGTTTGTAGCAGACGTTTTGGACAAATGAATATATAAAAGATAATTTAGGGGAATATACTTCCAAGGAGTATTAACAATAACAATAGCCTACTCATTACATCACCCTCTGATATGGAAATGATTGGGGGCTACATGTTTGATTTGGGAAAGTCAACTCTACTTTAATTAAATAAATCTTGAAATGAACTAAATTTTATTGTGTACATATGAGACCATATGAGATGCCTGCTGCAAAAGCATCCAGAATACACAGTCCCCACCCCAGAGGAACCTCTGCCTAAAATGGTTACTGTTGATGAATACATTTTGTCTTTGGATGGAGTTAAACATTTTAGGCAAATTTTTGCCATTTTTTTCTGTTGTACAGATTTCCCTCAACTTCCTATCTATCCTATCCTAAGCAGCAAATGATAGAAAACCTCCCCTAAGTGAGTAGCAATTCTATCTTTTACAGTTGTCACCACAGTACCCATTGTAAGATTTCAGCTCACTGTTAAAGAGCTCATGACAATTTACTTTTTTTCTTAGTGGTCATTAAAATTAGTGATAGGCAATATGCCTGAGCTCAGTTCGTCATGGGGCTGAAAACATTTTTCCCTCAAACCCGGCTCTGAAGCCAATAAAGCAAGCCCTAGTGTTTTCTAAATGGTGGGGACGCTGCCTGCACCACAGGCTCCACCAGCACCCGCCCAATTGCTAATGTGCACAGTAGTGTTCCCATTGGCTGATGATTGCAGGAGTTACCTTGTCAACTGCTTTGAAAATCACTTCCTGCAAATGATCATATTAGTTTTCAAACTTAGCAAGTGGCAAAGACTTAACTTTCACCATGAACTTAAATTGTGGTGAACTCTAACTCATTCCCAATTTGGACATGTAGAGGCATAAATCTGCCCACAGGTATACAAACCAAAATAAAGATGAAGGATCTAACATCCCCCATAAAAATTTTATTTTTACATCTTTAATCTTTTTGCAAATAGATTGTTAGTTAGTCCAGTAATATGGTTGGTAATAAGGGAATGTAGCCTGTAAAAAGTGAATCTTCATTCAAAAGTACCTAGGGCAGCAGTCCTCTATGTTGAGAGTATCGGAATCCATATGAAAAAGGTTTTATAGGTTAACACTTGCTGTTGTGGCCATGTCTAAACAACAGAACCAATACATCCATGTCTGTATTTTAGAACTGCTATATGGCACATCTCCGGCCCCTGAGACCTCTTACAAGTAACTCCGGAACTGGCTTTCAATGAGACAGCTTTCAAGAGCATAAGTGTTGTACAGTCTAGCAGAGCCCCGTCTGGAGTATCTCTCTCTTCAGCTGAATTCTCAGCGCAGAGCTTTGTTCCTACAGACACACACCGGCACTGTAAAAATAATTTTACAAGAATACGGCAAGAGCTGGTGAATGCGTTTTTTAGATGACATAAATTCACTCAGGCGGAGGAAGCAGAAAAACAAACATCGGGCTATTGAATTCTGTCACAACAGAAACATTTCACAGTAAAAATACAGAGAAAAAGAAAGACAACAATTTCTCTCAAGACACAAGCGGCTGAAAAGACGTGGGCGACACCCAAAAAGTGTTCACATTAGACCGAAGACAATACAGACATCTGCAAGAAGTTCTCAGCCAGGGAAGATGATCCGTCCTAAAGGGAAACAATTGGAGACTCCTGGAGCAACTCTATACCTAAATTTAAGGAATTCATTAACCATATATCAGAGTTCTTGAGGAATATTCTGTTCATTGCCAACTGACCACACCCAACCATGACCTGAATTAACTTTGTCAGCCAACCAAAGTTGGCCAAATGGTGTTTCCAATGTACTTATTAGTTAAAGCAGCCAAATAGCTAAATGCAACGCTGCATTCATCTGTGTCTATTATTTCTACCTAAGGTTCAGCTTTAACATGCTAGAACATAGTGGGGTCCATTTTTTTATGTGGGTAAAGATAAAGACTTTAACTCTCCAATCATGTTCTAGCACAAATCCATTTTTTTTAAATTCCATCACATTTAGATAAAGCAAAAATAGGCTGACAAGTACATACAAGCCAATAATAATGGCTGCAGAGTATCACACATGAAGAAAATTTGGACCCAGTGCCTGGAGGGTGGATCAGCTTTGAGATGTGCCAGTTCTGGTAATGAGTCTCGCAAGCCTCATAATAACACTTTTTAAATCCAGTTGTCACATCTGTTACAGTCCAGCAATCTCTTACAAAGCTGAATAACATCAGATTCCTGTTCAGTTACATGCATGCCCCAAAGCACACAGCTCCTTTTAAGATACAATGATACAGAAGGCTGACCACTCTCTGAATTTCCTGTTCTAATGTGGTATGGGTGATGCATTTTACAGCAGGCTGACCAGACGCAGTTAGTGAGGGCACAGAGCTGTTTGTCTCCTGTGCAGGACTCTGAAACTTATCTGACAGCTGCAAGTGCATGAATATCAAGTAGCACTTTAACAAAGGATCTTACCATACCACTGCTGGGGTCACGCCTGGATTTCTGGAAAGGCCAGGCTGACTTATGCCTTGGGCAACTCTGGTAACAAAATACTATTTAAAGGAAATGTTCTGCCAGACATTTCTGTACTAGTTCTAGTGTGTACTAGTATGATTGGTAAGAATCCTCCACCACCTTCATTTACTCCTCATCAGAGATATGCTAAATGAAGAAGTTAAAGTGTAATTCTGCTTAGAACAGGTAATAACATTTTTAGTGCTCACCAGAACAGAATAAAAGGGAAAACTTCCAATGGGGAAACTTGTTCTGTGACAACTAAAAGTGAGTTAGCCATCTCTCTTCCTGATGTGCCTACACAACAGATATTAGGGTTAAATCTTTAAAATGGCACACAGAATCAAAAAAAAACATTTATTATTAGAAAAAAAAAATTTGACTTAAACAAATAATAATGTTGGAACAAGGTTTCTATATAGTTAACACTTGTGTTTTTAAGATACTGAAGAAATAAAATATGCTTTTTGTAGGCCGCTCTCAAGACAAATATAGTATAGACTGTTCCTAAGCTGAAGAAAGGCCAAGAGCAGGGCAATACTGATACAACCTCAAATGTTTTGTAGTATGAAAGGGTTTGGCTTCCAGTTAAAGAAAATGAAGGAAGAAGAAGAGATAAGGGAAAAACAAAAAGACAGGAGAGAAAAATATAGAGAGGGGAACAAAGGAATACAATACTGTGGATATAGTGTTGGCCAGAACTATGGAATAAATTGTTTAGGGGTACCTATTTCAGATGATTGCAAAGTAAACAGTGTTTCCAGGAAGTATAGAACGTGAATACAATTTCCCAATAAATATAGAATCAGCATTAGGAAACATAGGATTCACAATATAGATAGAACTTTAGGAGAGAATAAGCAAGAAAAAAAAGTTCTAAATCAATACAAAGATAGAATTTTGGGGTGTACAACTAGATGGATCACTAGCTTGATTTAGGGAGTCATAATTCCTCTATAAGGATCTTTGGTCAGACCCTTTAAGAATAATCTGCACAGTTTTGATAACCACTCTTACAAAACAATATTGATAAGTTATATTAGAGATGGGAAATAAACATGTTCTGAGGGAGAAAACATATTAGGAAAGATTGCAGGAACACCTTTGTAGGAAAAACAGGAAGAATATTAAAGGGGGGTCTTAAAATACATTAAGAGTATGGTGAAGGTTCAGGAGGGCAGTAATTTCAATATAAAGTGAAAGAACTCATAGACTGCCATGGCAGAAATATAAGGATTTCCAGCGCTGTTCTACTGAAATGGTGTTGATGGGCATGCTAACTCACATGCACCATGGCAAGTTAGTCCTTTTCTGAATTACTGGATACATTACCTTAAGTACTGAAGCAAGAGAATCAGCATAACAGGCAAATAGCATTTTCAGAAGTGAACAATGGAAGCTTCTCCCATGACTGGATCCCTTTAAAATAAAGTTTTAGTGCTCTGCACACGAGTTCCATAAATACACACGTGACGATTTTCCGCAGGAAATAAAACGGATTAATGTATTATTACTAAAGTTGACATAAATATGCACAGTTATTGACATTTTACACCACATGCAAGCAGCAAATAATGCATCACCTGTATATTCCTGCCTTCATAACTATTGACTTGTCAAGCGATAACTGCAAATTCAATTGCGGAATACATGAACATAATGCTGTGATCAATAGACTTATCCCTTCACACTAATTAGCTTGTGTGCTCTTGCAGGCAGGGGGATTATTGAAAGACATGTTTTGTATAGCAGGAGACTTAATTGGATTAAGGCATTTTTGGTTAATAATTTGTGCTATTTATATACCATGTCTAGGAAGCCATAACAAAGTTTGAAGTATATATCAACATATCTCAGGGAGCTTATCTGAACCTTGATGCTCATAAAACAGTCTGGCTGTGATAAGAACAGGCTATAATGGAGGAATTATGCATTCTTTTCTCTGTGATATGAGAAATATTACCAGATAATATTCCACTAAAGCTTGTAAGAAGAGGCATATAACCCTGTTATATTTTCCAGAAGAGATTCTGACATAAGTGCAAATATGTAAAGTACCTACCATCAGCCTGTGTTTAACATGGAATTTAATTGCCCTTAAAAAATGTCAGTTGGAGGCACTTTATTGCAGAGTTCACATTCTATTTCCAAACTTACCTGCCTGTTCCCAATATTTTGTATCCTCTGTCCACATTTTTTCGGTACCGGAATGAATGAATTCCCATGCACATATACAGAAGTTACATCATTCCGGCCTGGTCAATCAAGATAGCTAAAGATCCAGAACCTGGAGTTGGACCAGGTGAAGATTACATTGCCACTGAGGAAGTTAAAAGACTGACACTGAAGCAGACAGTAGCATTGATGTTATCACTTTAGTAGACTTTCTACCACTGAAAAGGGAAATAAAAAGAAAGAGGGGGAAGAGGGCTTTGTGCATCACATGAATAGCCAAAAAAAATCATAAAAGTTAATAAGAACATATATATATAAATATATATATATATATATATATATATTATGAATTGTATATGTATATATGTTGCATTGCAACACTACAGCCTTCCATATCATTTTTTGTTATCCTACACTGGGTAACGTCCCTATCTCTGCCTCCCGTATGACCAATCACAAACTTCCAATATAGGTTTACTTCCCAACAGATGGCTTTGAGAAACTTTTCAGTACTGGTATTTATTTTTCACCAGGTTTCTATATTTTAGAGACAGCAAGGAGTATGAAGTGTGTCTTGCAGCTTAACAAGCAGATGTGTGCCAGGATCACCAGATTACAGACACGGGGGTCTGGGGAGGATTGGCATACTACCGTAGCACCTGGATGAAAAACCAACGTACTTAGCAGGTAGACTCCCTGTATGCATCTCAATGTTTCATTTTCAATTTCGAGTATAGAAGAGCTTGTGCTCTGTAATTTCATTTACAGATTAGTTTACCACAGTGCTTCTACGTGGGTTTTTCATGAACCGATGAATCAGGCATCGGAGAAGCAGAGTCTCATAAGCTCCTGTTAATTATCATCAGAGAATGAGCTGAACTGAGAATAAACACAGATGATTCTTATGCAATATTTAGTTTCTTTTAAACATTCTTTGTAGCTACAAAGATGATTAGTTGTTAGTTGGTGCAGTATAAGAGGAACTTGGGGATTTGGGAACAATATTTCAGAACTCTGCAAACTATATGATGACAAAGTAGCCTAATATATTGTACGCAAGATCTTATACCCCACTGAACTGCTGCATCACAGTGTTCAATGAGTGTGCATCCACTTTATATACAGAGTGCCTTATGCTCATGACTAAGTCATTGTAAACTGAATATGGCTGTGATGTTGCTTGGAAAAGATGCTGATACCAACCACAGGGGACAATCTTTATACATATGCATAAGTATTTGTTACTCACAGATGCACTGCTTTATTCAACTCTTATAAGTCATGAGATCTAGTAATCTCAGTCTGGAATCGACCACAAGACCTTTGCTGATCTAAATGAGTCATCGTCTACATACCATTTGTACGCCTGTAAGATGTGGGCCCATTAATGAGCCCCGAGGTGTAAAGAGACCCTGTCATTACACTGTATATATAAAATGAAATTTGGTTCTAGCATATTTTTTCCAACAATCCATTATATTTAATGCAATTCTTTCCAATAAATGGCCTACCTTCATGAGACACCTGCTCTTATCTATAGGAGTTGTATATTTTAGCATAGGTACTGCAGCGTATAATAAAAAAGACAGAAATATAGAAGGAAATCTGTTTTTATGGAGAATGCCCATGTTGCCTTCTTCTATTATTATTATTATTATTATTATTATTATTATAAATAACAATATTTATATAGCGCAAACATATTATGTAGCACTGTACATTAAATAGGGGTTGCAAATGACAGACAGATACAAACAATGACACAGGAGGGGAAGAGAACCCTGCCCAGAGGAGCTTACAATCTAAGAGGAGGGGGAGAAGTAGCACACTTCAAAAAACCTAATTGATTGCTCTCTGAATTGCATGAATGCAGCATGAAAAAATGGGAGTTGATCTTGTTTTGTGTTAGTATCTCAGAAAGAAATTAATTATTTGAAACAGAACCACAGCCAGGAAACTAGCATGTAAACAATTCTAGATAAACAGCAGCCTCCATTTTGCTTCATTAAAGGTATCTTCAGTACCCTTGAGTTTTTTATTCCAGATTTCCATTTAATTTATAGGTCTTTTCAAACTAAATCCAACTGCATTGTCTCAGAAAATATAAAATAAATGAAATATTTTACATGTATTTCTGATTGCTCTTTCAAAGAAACATTTTACTTGGATACAGACATAAACAATATAGGAGTGTTGATCAGAGCTAAATAAAGCTCCAACCACTAATATTTTCAGCGTAATTATAAATATAGTCTACTTATCCCCCTGAGACCTGTCTACATGGAGTCATTAAGCACCTGCAGCACTCAATTTAACAAAGCTTCAAATCTTATGATGCCTCAGTGAGCAATGAGCCTTTCCTTCTGATCCATCATTTCATTAGTATACACAGGTCATATACCCAAAATGATGCCCACTCATGACAGGCTCACTATCACAGCCAAGAGATAATAGGGCTGTCTCATGGCTCAGCGCCTGTGATCCCCCTGGACCCAATCTGTTCTCTGACCTGACATGTGACTGCGTGTGCTCTGACTGTTACAAGAGCTATTATCAAGAGCGTAACATGTTGGGTAGATAAGGGTTCAACTTAAAAGAGAATTATTTCTATAGCTGCAAAAGCAGTGGAAAATTCATGCATTGTTAATAAAATAAAGGCATATATTTAAAGTAAAAATAATGTATTCTGCACACATGTAGTTTACATACTAGATATTTATCAATAAAGGAACGCTTTTTATAATTTGTCATAGAAACAGATTCATGTAATACATGTGCTATATCATTTTGCATTCCTTGTTTTTGTTGAAAGTGATGTCCAAATGTCCAAAAATTGGCAGATTGCAGAACTGTCTATAGGCTTTTGGGAGTGGTGTTGACAGTATTTCTATTGACTAAAGGTTGTTGGAGGAAGCGCCATCCCTGACAACCACCATAAATCAGTATGTAAACTAAATAACTACCTGAAAGCAAGTTTTTATCATAGTGAGCACTATGATATTTGGCATTTGCCACAGTATTTTGCAAATTTTGGAACTACAATTACTAGTGCGGTCAGCAAACTTGAAAAATAGCCTTACAAATGAGTAATGGATGGAAATCTCTCCAATGGGGAACAAACAGCAATGAAAGAATAAGCCATTTCCTGTTCTATTCAAAGAAAAGGTATTAGATGGAGAATACACATTTAATGATTCACTCTGGAATGATCTGTGACCTCTTAGAACTAAGAGTAAGAATCCTCATTGCTTTTCCTCTATAGGAGAGAACGTTGATTGATGGCCAGCTCTATTTTTGTGTATTTTTAGCAAAGAGATTTAATAAATATATATACATCGTAAATATAACTTAAAAAAACGTATGATATGACAAACTGCATGTCATTTTATCTAAATGTTATCCTGAAACCAGGTCATGCCAAAAAAACAATGCTTAAGACCCTCAAAGTCTATTGTAGGTAACCAGCCCACCTATATGAAGGACATATAGGTATTTAGGAAAATATCAAACCGTCCGTCTCCCCTACAGCTCGCACGCTCTTTAAAGTCACCATTTAGGCTGCATACACTCAGCATATGGAAGCTCCTCTCTCGATTTAAGCTGTTTTCTCCAGAGAAAGGAAAAATCCCTACTGACCTGCCAGACATCTGCTGGTGTGCTTACCAGCAACACCACAAGGAAGGATAATGATATCTTCCATGTGATTAAAAGAGCTGCATCTAAAGAAAGCCCCTGGCTTCTGGCTGATTAATCAGACTACTAAACCTACAAAGATTTTCAAAAGTAATAAAAAGTTGCTGCAAATTTTGCTTCCAAAAATAAACACAATAGCAAGTCACACTTACTATGCTTTGTGTTACTTAGAGATAGATGATTGTTTTTATGTACAATACTCATTTAAGAATCAATCAAGTATTTTTAGTAATGGGCAAAGAGAATTGGGATTATAGACTAGTTACCTTTTATTTGCTCACCAAATAGATTTCATTATCAAAAAAAGTAATGTTGATGATGCAATTTTGCCTGTTAACCCTCTTACAGAAATAAAAGATTTGCCTACACAATCATACGGCCAAACACATTGGGCCTGATTTATTAAATGTCTTCAAGGCTGGAGAGGATACATTATCATCAGTGAAGCTGGGTGATACAGCAAACCTGGAATGGGTTTCTTAAAAGTCATTTGCTCTTTGGTAGCAAATGTTTTCAATCCTGGACTGGATCCATTCCAGGTTTGCTGGATCACCCAGCTTCAATGATGAAAGTGTATCCTCTCCAGTCTTGGAGAGCTTTAATAAATCAGGCCCATTGAACCCAGCTTGAGCTGTAATTTCAGAATGCCCTCACAAGTAGCAAAAAATATTCGGATATGGATCAAATGTATCATTTTGTATTAAGAAATTACATTCTAACATTTTCAATACTCATCTACTTAAATATATTATCATGCTGATAATTACCATATGCATATATAAATACTATGTTTACGCTAAAAGCAAAATCGCTGCCCAAATTAAGAAATCGCCTGGCTATCCATGCTATTCTGTTAGCATTTTTTTTTTGTATTTATGCACAATACATCATAAAATGTCATCATCGCACTGCATTCAAATGCTGTTCATCTTTTAACTCTGTTTTCTGCTCACTTTTATGCCCAATCAATCATGAAAAACTTTAGATCCACAACAGACTCTCTAACTCTAGGTAATTATCCGCATACTAGAAAATGCACTTTGAAGTTGTAAGCCAGGCATCCTAAGTGACATTTAAATTGTTATTACATCACTGTACATTTTTATGAATTGTATATTCGTTCCGACTTATGTAAAAATGTAGACAGAAAGATTGCCGAGACAAGTTCCTGACTTGTTCTAAAATGTGTTACTTGTTCAATTCCAAAAACAATGAGAGATATGTGAATAAAGTACATCTGTACCTCTATAAGTCATTTTATCTAATCTGAAAACCTTAAATTTGTCTGAGTCAGGTTTAATGGAAAGAGCTTGGATGGAATGTAGAAAATTATTTATAACCGTAAACATAATAACAGACACAATTTGATTACAGATAGCAAAGTAAGCATTGACGTTCTAAAAAAGAGGACATTTAATGTTTTTACTTCCACTGCAAATCTGAAATGCTGTATTATGCATTTAGGGCATTTGTACAGAGCTATACAAGTCATTCTATTATGTCTTAGTGGCCAAAGCACATCATTTAAACATATGTCCTGTTGTTTGAAAGTACACTTTAGTGTTCTTCCTGTATTTGACATTTTCTATTCTTTGACTTATTGGATTTGGACCTTGATCTGTTGTATGTTGTAGGGTTTATTTTAAATATCAGCAGCCTATTCCAGTGGTATAGATATATGCTGATAATGAGCTATAAGCTTTTAATTCCCCACCTAATGCTATATTTATTTATGCATTTATACAGCACTAACATTTTCTGCATCCATAATCATGTTACTAATGGGTTCTCAGAGGAGTTTACAATTTAACATTTATATGGCACCACCATGTTCTGCAGCATTTTTGTATAGTCATGCCACTAAGTGTCTCTACCATGGTATCTATAGAAGAAGAATTGTCTAAGGCCAGTGCACCTACCAATAAGCTTTGGGGATGTGATTGTAAGCTCTTCGGGGCAGGGTCCTCTCCTCCTGTATCACTGTGTGTATTAGTCTGTCATTTTCAATCCCTATTTAATGTACAGGGCTGCGTAATATGTTGGCGCTATATAAATCCTGTTTATTAATAATAATAATAATAATAATGTGAGAAAAAATGGAGTTTCCACACAAAAGCAAGGTGAATATAGAAGCTTTGTTCAAACAGTTTTCCTATCAACATTGAAATCTGGGCAGATCAGAGTGCTAGCCACAGAACTACAATTTGTATCCCCATCAAGAGATTTTATCTCTACTCTTTCTTCAGTAACAGTTGTTAAATTTTTACATTTCCCTTCACTTATTTAAAACACATTATTCATAATTAGTAATGCAAAAATAAAGGTGTTCTGGCACAAGTTGCTTTATTACCTACACGATTAGCATACATTTATATGCAACAGACATATGTTGCTGATCACAGAAATGTTTAAATGACTGTTTCAGGGTAAGAGAATAAACAGAAAATTTGGTCAGACTCTGAAGCTAGATGAGAGAAGCCTCCAGGGAAGAATGAGGAAGCCCTTAGTCATGAAGGTGAAAGATGCTAAATTCATGAAATAGCATCACAGCAGGGGGTGTGCTGAAGGCAAGCAACACATGGAATACCTTGGCTATATGGTACTTATGAAAAGAAAAATATTGAAAAAAAATACTTGGAATGGGCCAAAACGCCTTAGGTTCCCAAACCAACTGTGGAAAAAAGGGCACCATTGCAATTAGTCATTTTAACAACACCTTCTGTACTTTGTGAACAAATAGCTTACATTAGATTGATTATAAAAACTTCAAAATATAAAAAACAATCTTCTAGCTAATAAACACGAGATGAATTGTGATTACTGCCAACAGGGACTTCAAGGGATCAGAAAAGGTTGGCTTCCATTACCAGTAAAAGAAAAAGCTTAGAAAAATAATTTACCATACCTGAGGCTGTGTGTACATGGGACAGTTTTCACTCTCTGTCCAATATATAGTATTGATTTTGCTGATTGTAGAACTACCATGTCACATATTAATTAGCTGGAGTTTTTAAGACTTTTTATTTATGCATGCCACTCCTTACCCACTTCCACAATCTTCACATGCTTTAAGGGACCCAGTCTTTATGAGAGGGCCCTCTTTTAGTGGAACCATCACAAACCTACTCAGAATTCACAAAGTCTGGCTCTCACATACACTACAATGCATAATGTGCAACTTTTCTGTGCCTGTTGTATCCTTATCCATGTCGATTAAACGGAGCTCCATATTATCCTACTCCACATCTGATTTGAACCAATAAAATTATTTCAAGCAGAGAATAAAGTGCAGGATGAACTGATTTTGCCTATTTCGATCTTACTATTTTCCCTGTAAAAATCCTAATTTCCTAAAAGTCCATAGGGAACTTTGCAAAAAAGCTATAATCTTGCAGCAAACAGATTCTGGAATATATCAGAGAGTAGATATGGGAAAAAAAACTATGATATCCCTAGACAGGCACTTTACAAAAAAGGCCTGCAACATACAGTCAATTTAAGAGGTTACAAGGCCAACAGAATGCAGATTGGGTTTCTTTATAAAATAAAAGGCTTTTGCCCAGTATAAACAAAAATTGATTTTATTTAATTCACCCCCTGACTGTTATATCTTTGATATTCTTCTGTTTTGGCATGAAATGGAAAAATAAATCAAAATACTGATAACGAGCATAGAAGAATGTAATAATACAACAACCCAAAGAATAACAATGGCTGTGGGTAAAAAAAACTCTTACACAAACTCAACCGTGGCCTTCACAGTAAGAAAATATCTTTGAGAACTTGAGAAATAATTACTTCAATTTACACTGTAATGCTCTCATCCTCTACTGTTTTTCTAGTGCAAATGTGAAAAATAAATCAGGAACAGAAAAGAAAGTAATTTATTTTATTTTAGGAAGGCAGCATAATTTGGACCAAACCCAATCTGTCCTACTCAGTTAACATATCAAATATTTATTACATACTAAGTATTGGACATTAATTATAGCATTCGTTTTTGTTTTTTTTTGTTTTTTCACACTTTATTTGGATCACGTCAATAGGATAGTTTAGTTTGGCCTGTGTCAGAGTTATTACTCCACCATATTAAATTCACTTGACAGTTTCTAAATATGCAAGTGACTTCTGTTCCAAGTCAACCTGATAAGATTACAGTGAAAGGCTAAATGGAAACCATTACAAACACTGCAGCCTTTTCCTGTTCCCAGTCGATCAGACAAATACAATTAAATGCTACTGCTGACCCCTACCATGAAGTGGTTGGGTAATAAAGGGTATGTAAATTCAAACAATAGACTTCCTTTATTTGTTTTATTTTTATCTGTTAAATATACAATTTAAAGATTTTTGTACTATTTGCTTGGTACATGAATATAAAATTGACCCTGACAGGAAATCTTGTATTAATGATCTATGTTTGTCATTTACTGTTACAATGTTCCCAGGTACCACTGCAGATTGCAAAACAATGTCTTCTTTGTTGGTCTGTTCTATAGTTCTAATACCTTTCTTGTGATCCTGCCTTTAAATGATGACACTTGTGCCCTATAGGTTACTGGTAGAACCACCAGGTGAAAAATAAAGGCACAAGCTGGAAATAAGGAAAACAACTAATGACATCATTAACAACTTGAAAGCTGCAATGTGTTTTTTTTTTTGGTGTTTAATTGCCAACTAATAAGCCAAGAAACCTAAATAGCTGCCAAGGGGGATGGACATTCTTTTAAGTGTCATGTAAAAGAAGGCTGAATCTGTATGGGGTTTTAGTGGATTTAGGGGACAGAGCAACCTAGACCTATAATGTGCTCAATTAAGGCATTTGAAGAATTCATCACAACTGCATAGTTTTGTGTTATGACTACTTGGTGACATATTTGGCTACACACAGTTGACCTCTGCTACAATTTCTGGTGCAATCTCCCAGATCAGTCTGAAATGATTAAAAGGAACAGAGGAATGAAATGTTAGTGGCAGCAAGTCAATTGAAGGTAATTTGCCTTTGACATTTACCAGTCCTTTAACATTACCTTTAAAGTAAAGAAAGTGATAATAGGGGTAAAATGCAGGTGTGCCTGCATTTCTATGTACAAGTGGCATGGAGAGCACTTCCATTCAAAGCTGTTTTGCTAACATATAAATCTATTTCTAAACGTATGAAATTATTCTCTCACTATTGAGTGAATTAGTATGTTCATTAAATTGATTTATCTTAAATGCTAGAAAATATATATTGTAAAATAATGGATTTATGAATTTACCATAATTCATAATTAGGTTTTTAAAATCCAGTATACCTTTAGTTTACCTGTATTTAAGTTATAGCAAACATTTTATCAGCATTGAAAGTGTACCTAGGGGCAGATACATATGTATGGCTCCCAGTTCTCCAAAAGATCCCAAAACCTAAGATATATAAAATAGGCAAACATTGACTTCAGTTTCTGAAGCTGTGCCTGCAAATTAAAGCATCCAAACACTTCTATGGGACTGTCTTAGATCATCTCAAGCCTATGGACATAGTTCCATAGAATTCAAGTGAATTCAGTAAAGTGGCAATGACCTGGGTTGGTGACACAAACAGTGAATCACAGTTGATAGATTTCTTTATGTATGGATTTGTGTAGGATCAGCCTGAAGGTCTGAGGAACAAGGTAAATGTTCTTCTGCAAGACTAAAGAACAACTCCCACTTTTTCTTCATAACATAGGAGGCAGGATGTTTTTTACTCCACAAATAAAACTGGAAACAATGTAACTGATAAGAGTGCAGCGCAGAAAAATGAAGAAGCTTTTAACTTTTTTCTGGTAGGATCAAGGAAGCAAATAAAAAAAGTTTATTGCGAGGGTTTAAATACTATTTAAAAAAAAACAGATTTTTTTTTAATTAAATATCTTTCCCCACCGTAACTATAATACTTTTATAATAAAGCATATGTAGATATTTTCACTTACTTGCTACTTCAAGTGATGCATTGCGACTCACTGTCTCCCCAAGATAATTCCGAGCCACACAGACATAGACCCCTTCATCCGGCCTGCTCTTGCGTCCATGGACGATTCGTAAAAAAAATAGAGATCCACTTGGCAGCAACATTCGATGGGAGCGAGGGTCATCTTTATCTGTTTCTACCCTTTCACCCCCTTTGTACCACTCGATAGATGGAGCTGGTCTGCCCTCTGCTTTACAGTTCAATGTGGCGGGTTCACCTTTGGAAACTATGAGATCTGAGGGATGTTCCACTATACGAGGAGGGAAATCTTCTTGCCGGAGACGTGAACCTGGTAAATAAAAAAAAATACAAATATTAATGATGGTATTAAAACAATTATCAGAATGAAGACTGGGGTGAGGGAGATGGGAAAGGTGAGGGTGAGGTCCCTTTTCAAAGGTTTACCACTTCAAAATACTAACTAGCTTGTTTTGAATATTTAATGATTCACCTGTTATGTTGGTATATTGACAATAATGTATTCCTATAGAATATATGACAATATACACAAAGTAAAAACACAGGTGGTGTTCAGTTGCACCACCTACGTAATTGTATATCCTCTACAATGGGCTGCTGGATTTGAAAAAAACTATATGGTGGCCTAAAGGAAGCACTTTCAAGTAAAACATATTTATTTAATAACAGTGCAAAACAGCAGTGCTATGTAATAACCTGTGCCAACCAATCAGATTTAATCAGCTTAGCATCTGCAGACTAATTAAAGGTGATTTTTGGCTTACTGCACACTACTGTTGTTTGTACCATGTTATTATAGAACCTCAAAAATGTGTAACAAAAAAGAAAATTACAATGCAGCGCAGCATTCCAAGGCAACCAATGGAATTAGGGCAAACTCCTGCCAAAACTTGTTTTTTTTTTTTTCATTTTTTTTGAAAAGTGTTTTGGAAGGTTACAACTTCTACTACAATTTTACAACTATTTTTGTCCTGGATAATGTCAGTCAAGCAGTAAATATGGCTAAAAGCTATACTGTATATTGAATGTCAGTACTTACTTACCTACTTACCTAACTAAACCTGCGATACTCACCCACTTTCATTCTAAGATTAACTGTGATGGTGATTACATAAACTGATATTAAAAATAATCAAGGTATCTATATTGGCTGAACTTTATTATGCATACATTTTATTTATTTATTTTAGGGAAATGCCCAACTGTATTGAAAATGTGAGATCAGGCAGAGCTTATAGAATGGGACAGGTGATGCCCCTTCTGCAAAAAAACTTACTTAAATGCCTGATATTCGTTCTCATCTGTCAATAAATTGCTAAGCTGCTCATGTGCATATGAAGCCAGAATACCCGGCACATCCAGGCCTCCCCTGCCACTGCTGGGACGAAATGAACTCCTGTGCATCTGAATTGGAGCCATACTAGACCGCCCAATAAAAATGGCCAAAAATAGAAAAGATGCAGCAAAAAGAGGACAAGTGGCTGTATTTTTTTTTAAAAATCCAATTAGGCAGCTAAGTTTATTTTATTGAAGAAAGCCCATCTTCTGTCACATCTGCATTAGTAACAGCCCGAACACGATTTTTTATTTCTAAAGTTTAGTTCTGCTTTATTTACTTTTTTATGTCAAGAAATATGTAATAGAACCCATAGTTTAAATGCAGACGAAAAGAACCGTATTGGTGAAATCTGAGAGGATAGTATCGATATAAATGTTCACATCATCTTATAATGAATAGTGATCTTGCCCTTGTTTTGTAGAGTGTAACAACACTAGGTAGAATAACAAGCATGTCCATTACTGGCATTCTGGCTTTGCTTACTGTAACCTGACCTTCGATTTAGAACCTTGGAAAATTGCTAGAAGCCGAACAGGACAAAAGATCTAAAACGCTCTTGATTGGCAGATTCTGCGCATTAGCAAGAACGCCAGTGACATGCTCGCCCAAGGGATGTAATGACCTTGACAACTGAATCCTAATCCTCCTACTTGTGTACTAGTTATTAAAAAAAAAAAAAACACAACTCAATATGCATGCCAAGCTTGATTTTCAAGCCCTATTAAATGTGCATTTTGCTGGGAAGAAGACCATTTATTACGGGAATATTACTTAAATCCTGCAATCAATACCAATGCTATAATTTTCTTGTCAAAAGTTCTTTCCAGAGAAGAATATTTGTTGAAATAGGAATGTGCACCCATTAATTATGAAGGTTATCCAGTTCTTGGTCATATCATTTATGTATCTTTTTACTAAAGAGTCTGTGGATCACTTCAGCACTTCCCTCAAAGCACCCTGCGACATGAAATGGATGTATATAAAGCCAAACTTCGGCTAAAACTTTTCATTTGAATTAAATAGAGGAGGAGTAAACTTTTTAAAGCCTGCCTGACTTGTAGAAATCAGTTATACAATTCCCTATTTTACCTGTCATGTCTATCTATAATATATATTTTTCATGTATTGGTCATTTGTATCATTCCCTCAGTTCAGTGAGTGTGTTATGTATTCTTCCTTCACATACACTGTTTGCAAGGCCTAGTTGAAACTCATCTTGTTGCTCATCGCAACCAATAAGATACTTCATGTTCTATATGCGTATAAGCAAATATTATATATCTTTAATGCATCCTCCTGTTCTTCCATACAAATGCAATGACTACTGTAATTATTTTAGATAATAATTGTTACCTATTTAATGTAGAGGGCTGCATATTATGTTGGCTCTATATAGATCCTGTTTATTATTAATAATTATTAATAAACAAGGAGTGTGATATTTACTAGGGGATAAAAACACATAACAAGCAAAAACAAAATTGTCTCAGGCCAAAAAATGAAGGTTGAAACTGGATAAAAAATGTATATATTTAGGGAGCCTCCATACATGTCATTTACATGCAGAAGAACATCCATGTTGTGAGTTGAGGCATAGCCAGGCCTCAGAAAGAAAGACGGTTTCCATGGAAACGTAGCCATGATGCTTCATGTATGTGCTGATGGTGTGTGTAGTGAGCTACTAGGGCTGTCTGCAGCCAGAAGTCAGCTTTACATTTTGGCTTTGCTCAGTTTGTGGTGTATTTCAATTCCATTTATTTTAAAATGGCACCCTGAACACACAACAGACCTGCCATAACACAGCATTGTGGTGCACTGAGAAAAAAAGTAATGCTGGTGCTTTGAATTATACATATATATTAGGAGAAAATTCACTTGTAACAAGTAACAACCTTTGATTTTCTACTTTTGCATACTTTGAGGAAAAAAGTCACAGAATTTTGTGACCAAGAAAGGCATATGTGTGCCCAGCCTAACAGAGCTCTGAATACCATTAAAAACTTTACAGTGCTTCCATTTCAATATTTTATCTAAAAGCTAAAAAGCTATTTTTAAAGCAGTAAATCTGATATTTACTTAAACAGTCCCTTCTCCTCCAGGGAATGTATTAGTGAATGTCAGATTCACTGCTTTAGAAATAGACCTCTTAGGGCAGTGTTTCTCAACCTTTGTAAGATGGGTATATATCCACAGCATAGTGGCCAGTAGAAAGAAATTCACCTACACTCCTGTCCTGTAGAGAATGTCACTGCCAAAAAAATCACAGGTATCACAGGTAAACTGACCCAGGAATCACAAACATTAAAAATCCTAATCTGCAAGAAAGTAAACCCATGCTGTCATTTGTATTCATTGAATTCCTAAAAATGCAATTAGAACTACCACAAAATCACTACACTACATCTATATTCAATCGTCTATATATATAAATGTATATATGTGTGTGTGTGTGATACAGAGGAGGGGGTGCTTGTTGTCCTCATTAGTTGTGAATTTTTTAAAAACTCTCACAGGAAGAAAGGCGTCCTTTTTACAAATGCCTCCCTACACATCTCAGGGTACAGGGTTACAAAGTTCAGTAAAAGAAAACCAAAACCTTGTTTTGTTTCTTCCCATTACCATGCCCAGCTGGAAAGCTTGTCTCTGGGTATTCATCAAAATGAATGTTGCAAATTAGGTGATACTCCTCATTCTCAGTTCTCGGCTTTAATTGGACTATTTATTAAAGAAGCTGTGGCTGCATAATAAGAGTCAGTGAAAAGGACAACATGGAGAACAAAAAAGGAACTGTACATTTTTTATATAATAGTAGCATCCACATATTTATTATTCAAGAGAATTTACTAGTTGCTACATCTCTCTTTGCTAATTGCTTGGCTGTCTCCACCTTTAGTATTGGCTTGGTACGATATGCAGATGAAAATACTTTCTGGATAATTGTTGTAGGCTTAGAAAATTTTGGAGCCCAGCATCTAGCATTTTAAGAAGCAGATCAGCATTAACAGAATCCATATTTATATCTGTATTTACATGAAATATGAACGCTTTACAGATTTGGCATTGAGAATGAGAACTGTAGCACATCGCCAGAAAAACACACTAGAACATTGACCAATCACTGAAACATCCCTCAAGTCACTTGGCTTATCGTCAACATTTGGAAACTAAAATATTAGAACTGTATGTTTTATGTTATTTTTACGTACTGACCATGATAAAAAAGGGAAATATGTACAAACCACTATACCACTATAACCAAAGCAGCAAGTTGGACACATGTTTATATTTTCAAGCTTACACTTATAAATTGTAGAAGGAATTTTGACGGCTTGATTTGAGCATCACCTATTTCATCAACATTGTATACCTGCTCCCCCTGAGTAATATCCCTAAAATTAAGACTAATGTTATCTCTTAAGTAATGTATTCATTTTTTATTGTCAAAAAACCCTTTTCTGCTCTTTTTTAAAAAGTATATATAAAAGTAAGCTCAATGTTTAGGCATCTACATGAGGCTAAAGTTGTTTTCACTGCAGAAGAAGGAAACCAGTCAATAATGATGACATACATTGGTACACACAACCATCCCTTAGTCCAATACGGAATGTTCAAAGTGTAGAAACTTGGTTTACACTTGGACCACTGTTCACTGGTCAGCTCCAGGGCTTTTAGCCTTTGGAATGTCATTTGAGATCTTTACACTTTAGGAAGATAATTTTCCTTACTTTGTCAATGTTGAAGATGTTTCATAGCTTATCCAAGCCATTTTTTAAATTCAGAACTAAATAACTGTCTTACATAAGACTGACTATATTCCCAAAGACTCCCAGTTGAAAATGACTGGCTACTACTAACGATACCATGACTTGGATCAATAAAGACCTTCTCACACTTTCAACACAGTTCTCTTCCAAACTATTTCTGGAGCATACCTCAATTTCTTCTCAAACCTATTTTTTACAATTTGTGTAAAAGCAAAGCGAATATGGTAAAAATGTTTATGCACATTTTTCGGATAGGGTTTGGGGTTTAGTAAACCTCTTGGCCACATGCACAGAAGTCAAAAGATTTATTTTTTTAAATAATGTAATACAATGCAGTTAAATTTCTGAATATCCCCATTTATTTGTTCCTTTCTATGATTGTATTTCTATTCTATTAAATCAACACATAATAAAAAGCAGATCTAGGGAAAATTGTATTGGATAAGAAACTTTCCCACACTGGAGTTGCTAAAAAAATGCTGCTGACTAAATGAGCAACATCTGCCTGATTCACAAGTGTTGAATGAAGAGAACTGTTGATTGAAGATCTGTAGTACGAGGGAACATGAATGACAAGTCTCAAGAATATTATCTATTACAAGCAGAAATTTAAACAATCCAACAACAATTGCTCATCTCACAGAACTAAGCATTGTCTTACTGGATCAAACCATGTGCTGTATAAATCATTCATTTTTAGAACCAAAATGCTAGTTTAATAATTCATGCTTTCAGCTTAACTGATGAGACTCAAACATCTGCTGAAGGAGAACTCAAGGAAAAACTTTTGGTACATATTGTATTGTCCTGATACCGCTGACTCTGCACCATCAAGACATGCTAGAGCTTTTGTTGCTAAAACTGAAGAGGTAATTAGCACATGGCTTGATTAAGCCAACATATAATGAACACCATTGGGTGACTGGCAAGAGCCTTTCAAAGGCTGTATATGTGGTTATGAAAACAGGTGGGAAGATTGTGCCACTAAACATACTGTAAAGACACAGTGACCGTCAGGTGGGATCTTACCATCTAAACTAGTTTATTTGTCATGAGAGTGTTTTCTCCTGTAGTACCTGCTGTATGAAAGTGTCCCTGCAGGCCCATGAGGCATATGAGTATGGATATGGAAGAGGGCTACAAGAACGCACAGTCTCTGTTGGATCATTTTGGGCAGTAGAAGAGAGCTACTAGTACCTAATCCTCTATTTTACAATGACTATGCCACACGAATTACCTATGCCTATTTAACAATGCTTGCCTAATGTCATGTCAAGTCATGCATATTGCTTTGGTATTACACGTTTAAGTTTGAGAATGCTAGTAGGCATATCTGTGGGAAAACCATGGGCATGTTGACTGATATGACTAGGCAATCATTACATAGACTAGTGTAGATAAAGCACAGCAGCTGTATTTGCAGTTCCCAATGATGATGAGTAAAATCTGATTGTTTCCCAAAGGCAAATGCTTGTACCAAAATACCCAACCAAGGGAGCTCATGCATATGCTTGCTATACAAATTAGCTAATTGATTGATTACTTCACACCATTAACATTAGGTCTTCTGTCCATGTCTTTTTATCCACATTGGTAACTAAAACCGAAATGGACAGACATGGGAATAACATAAAAACAAGGCATGGATGGCTCCACCAGGCTTAACTGCTTACAGGGAAATGCCCTGTCGTTCACATGATGGGGCATTTATCCATATGTGAGTGCAGAGTTGACAGAAGAATTTTTTCTTCCATATGAATGTTAAAAACATGTTCTATAAATACCTAAACAGCTGCTTGACAGACCCTCGTCTGGCACTGGGAGACGGAGGCTAAAGTCCTAAGTGCCCGGATTTAGTGATCTGGCTCTAGTATGCACAATGTATCCAGAATCTATGGATAACTAGTGTGTAACAGTACCTTAGAAACCAAGATATGACACTAATCCCTTCACACACAGAATCCTGGACTTGGCTTAAGTATCTGTTCATTGACTGACAATACCTAACCCTCATTTCTCTCCTGATAATGCCATTACTTTCACCACTTTTAAAAACACAGAGAACGCCAAAAATGTACCTGCATTACAGGGATGGACTGTATTGTTTTTCTTTCTTTATAACAGACATATTTTTTACCAATAGCCAGTGGAAATGTCCAAGACTGACTAAAATACCAAAATGTAAAAATTCCTGTTTCAGGTAAATTATTCACATATATGTGTTTCAACTGATTATATACCTGCCTGCTAGCCTAGATCAATGCTGAATAAAATTCACCCAACAATACCCATCTCTCCAATATTATACAATGCACATCTACTAATATAGAGCAAACAAATAAAGAATGACACATCAAAGATCATTTTCTGCTGTATTTGGCATTGTAAACAGTTACTATAACACAAACAAGTATTCATAGCCATAGACCATCGTTCCTGGAAGGTACAGGCATTTCTATGGGATTAATTACATGCAGTTAGGCCTGCAGGAACACAGCTGCTTCATACTCTTACCCAATGGACTTGGCAAATAAATGTTTTATGTTTGACTATACATTAAAATAGACCAAAAATGCACAACACAATATTTATATTATTGAAATAATAATGAAGACATATTATTATTATTATTATTATTATTATTATTACCACTGATAAGTTATATCAATATTTTTAAGCAGTACAGTTTAGGAACATAGACTACAATAAAAAAATATATTTAAAGTGTATCTTTACTAAAAATTAATTCAAAAATCAAGGTGGATGAACTTTCCAGTCTGCAATGTGACCTTTTTTTCTACCTGAAACTCTGAATATTGTACTTAGAAACGTGAGGGGCTAGTAAGGGCATGTTAGAATTGTGACCTGAGAGTAAAGCCCAGCAAATAGCTAAGACACATATGCGTGCTGTTCTTGACAGTTTATACTTTGGCACTTCATGTATTAAATAGTATGGGTACATTCTGCATTATAACGAAACAGACTGAGCTTTTATGTAGGATAGGTTCTAGTCACTCACTTACCGGTACTTTAAATAGGTTTTTGCATTGATAAAGTAAGTTGGCTTTTTTCTTAAGGGTGCCTTTCTATTAATGAAAACACATCTTAGCATGTGATATACGTGTGTGCTGTCTATGAAATTATCAAGGCCCATTACACATGAGCAGATCTACTTCCACCTTTAAGCTTTGCCAACTAGTCCACTTGATTTATCAATTAGTAACTAGCTGACAGTCCCAATGCCCACCACACATATAATTATTATATTATATATAATAATTTCATTTCTGCCCTGCCTATTGTTGAGAAAGAGGATAGTATGAACCAAAGGATCATGCTGGGAACGTTCCAACCAATGGCAGCTCCAATTTGGATTGGTTTAATCCCATGGAAGCAAGCAAACCAGTGGGTACAGATAAGTATTACATTTGTCACCTCTGGGTGTGTGACTTCACTTCTGTTGTCCTGGTTCCTGACTTAGGTCTCCAGGAATACCACAGCACTTTGATATGCAAATACTGATGAGCTCTTGTGATCACTGACATGGGTCCACCATGTTCGTCACCTCATTACACATTGGGAAAGCCAACATATAGGCAATAAAAAATGTGTAGGAGGGGCCAAAAACCGCAGCAGCAGTTAGCATTACCTATCTAAGTGCCCCAGTTTGCAGGGCTTTAGGGTTTTCTGTATGAGTAGGTTAATTTTACCATTCAATAATGCAAATGCTGAATAATGAAACAACAGTGCTAGTTAGTGTGTGGGCTGGAAGGTTCAAGTTCAAGATTCCAGACTAAAATAATGACTAACAATAAGACTAACAGTTACCCAAAATAATAATATTGTTCTATAATAAACAATGCAATAAATAATTGTTGTGTATAATATAGTTCAACTAAAACTTCATATTATGAACCTGTGGCAAAAGCAATGGTCAACTTTTATAAACAACACATTAAAGTAAAAAAAATGCACACAAAGTAAATTAAACTACAGTTTGTATTTGTTCTGTTTTATATTTAATTCCAACTTCATTCTATTACCTTCCTAATAAGATGCGTAGTGAAGACAGGCATTTCTAAAAATAAACACTTCCAAGTGTCTGTGGTGCCTGGAACACTTCCCTACGACAGACATTACATTGTTAGGAAGATGTATGCCTCCTAGCCAGTAAAATATATCCACACTTGCCTGGGTTTACATTTTATGCCTGCTGGGAGATGCAGGACATAATTTAGTGGAATTGCTAGCAGATAAAACACTCAGTCAGAGATATGACACATCACCACCAGCAAGGCCCCTGCCGTGGGCTCATCTAGTCACTCACTTAATCCCAAGGTGCAAAAAAGATATCCTGGGATTTTCTGAAAGTAGCACTTCAAATTCTTTTCAGCATTCAAAATAATTACAAAAAGAATTGCATTAGATATACAATGGTTTTTTGCTCAACCATTGAACGAATGTAAGAAGGTGAAGGAGAAGGATTTACAAAGTGCATTAACTAACAGCAACTAGTAACATTTCACATTACTTACCTTTAGTTTAGCAGAGCTGTAAAGGATCCTCTCCTGTAATCAAAGTACTTAGTCTATTTTTACTGCACCTTGAATGCTTCTCACAATTTACATTAGAAAATGCAGCAAGTGGCTTGGAGGTGCAGAGGTATTCAGGTAAGCACGGACTTTTCCCTGACTTTATCTAAAGTGGTAAATCAAAAACTTTTTAGGCCAATGAGTTTTTGTAAGAGCCATGTTACTACCATTTTTTTTAGATCAGGAGTAGAAGCTTTGATATTAAATAAAATGTTTCAATAAATTTTTAGCAGTCTATATATACAAAATGGGAGACAAATGTGAACAAAACTATACCCTTTGCTGGAGTGGAATCTGTACTGCATTCGTCTCCCTGTCTTATTCATGATGTGGCCCTCTGGCTTTCTTTACCTCTTCTGCTCCTTCAAGAATTTTTTAATTCAATTTACCAGATCACAATACAACCAGGGTTCTGATTAGACATGATGAAGCAAAAAGTAGCATTTCTCTATTAAGAAGGCCACCATTTCAAACAACTGCACTGCATAAGGCATGATAAGTCAGTAATGTGAAAAAGATAATCTGTAGTGAACCTACAGGTCACAATGGTGACTAGTTCTATGCATCCTGGTTGCCTTTTCCAGAGCTTTCAGAGGTCAGGTCTTCTTTAACAAGGGCCAATACAAAATACAATAATGTTTCTAGGGCGCTAAAAGGCTATAGGACAGGGATGTCAAACTCTGGCCCGGGAGCCAAATCTGGCCCGCAACGTCCTTTTTTCTTGCCTCAAAGGAAATCCTAAATATGAATTGCAGCTGGCCCGCGGCTGCATTGGAATAGCGTCGCTACTACAATTCCCAGCATCACTCATGTCTATAGGCCAGCGGACTCTCTGCCTATGCGTGGTCCCGCATTGGACTGTTTTATAGACGCAGGGAATTGTAGTAGCGGTGCTATTATAGGCTTGTTCCAGATTAAATGTAAAGCAAAACCTCTTTTTGTATTCATTTGAAAAGGTTTTATATCTAATGAGAAGGAAAAACGTCCCCAATTTCTTCAATAAACTTCAGGTTTGGCCAGCGATTTTGTCTAAGTTTTTAATTTTGGCCCACTGCGTATTTGAGTTTGACACCCCTGCTATAGAATGAAGGAAAGAGTTTCCCTTGTGCCAACCATAAAGGTTGCCATGGGTCAATATTCTCACCTGCCCCATGCTAAGAATGACCCTCGCTGTCTCGTATTATCTCAATGTTCTAGTCAGGTTATTGGATGAAAGCCTGAGTAGCCACAGTACTTCCCCATTAACACACAAAACAAAACAAGTACCTGAACTGACAGCTTCTAAAAAAAATGTTTACAATGCAATTTACTGTTACGGTTTTATGAGAAGATTAGGTTAACTCACACTAAGCCCTCATTACAGGATGTGAAACAAGAAAATGGGGAAAATCCATTGTGAGTCATGTCTCCCGAAACACTGATTTAATTTTTTTTCTTTTAAATCTGTGGTTAGGATGGCATCTGAGTGACAAGGTAGGGAGGGGAGCTGTGGAACAATTAAACATGTCTTTTACTGTGAGCGAGACATTTATAAGCATGCTGCAGGTGGAACGTCTCACACAGGACTTTAGCTTACAGTACTGTTCGATATTACCACCATACGGTCAGCTGCCTGTACAGTGAAAATCAATGGTCGTTCGCATGTTTAATTGAAATTTTTGTCAGATCATCATCCTAATCTGGTTTGTAACGGCCCATGGAAGCACAGCATGATGCTAGCAAGCAATGCTAAGTGGAAATCTCAAATTGCTTCACGTTTCGCCTCCTAGGGAAATAAAACTGTATTTTCTTTATTTCTACAAACAGCATCCCTCCATAAAGCTGGAGGACCTCCTACTGATGTATCTGATTTATCCTCCTACATAGCCTGAGAAAAGAAATCAGTACAATGCCTCTAGGTAATACACAGTCACACCTGTTATATCTAGAAACAAGACCATACTACAGAAAGAAGACCTCCTAGTAACTAATGCATCAAATAGTATTACAATGTTCCAAGTAATAGGTATCTTTATTCCTCTGCAAAAGTAAAGGGCTTTCAAAGCTTAAATACAGAAACATAAAAAACATACAGATTAATATTGCTCTGTTTTATTAAAAGAGACCTTCCATGGCTTTTGTGTCCAGCCATATCGTTAACATATATCACTTTAAAATGTAAATACTACCCTTGGCCCCAGCTTGTGATGCTTTCAGAGGACATCACTGTGACTTTCGGCAGGGCTAGAAGCTCAAAACCAGTCCATTGCATGAACACATTCATGCACGATTTCCTGCTTCAAGTTCTGCCAAAGGCATCATGGCATTGTCCATGCCACCCAGAAATGGCACCAGGCTAGGGGAGCGGGCAATGTGTTTGCTTACATATTGCTTTTTAAAGCTATTGTGGTGGGAGGAACAAAGCTAGGTAAAAAACCTTGACCTTCTATTTGAGAATAAATAAATCATGAATTTTATATTTTAAAAATAAGCAATGAGCCTATACACTTGTGCTAAACTAAAAGTAAGGCTTGTGTTCAGTTTTAAATATTTACTAAATAAATACAACAATGGATAATACTTTGAATTGTATTATACTTTGTTAAAATGTAATCTACAAAATTTCACAGCATCATGTTTCTGCATTTTCCTTGTCCTCCAATGAGGATCTGAATATAAGCTCTGCCACATGTGAGAAGATATATGAACTTGATAAAGAATGCAGCAGCAAACAATAGACTAGCCCAGACTATTTAGTTGTTAATAGGCGTTTAGTCAGTGTCCCCATAAAGGCTGTCAGGGATGTTTGCTTTTGGTGGTAAGGCCAACCCCGCAGAACAAGTGAATTAGCTATTGACAGTAAGCTAATTCAGGTTCAGAGGTCTATTAACTCTTACAAGCATTTCATGTACAAACACAAGGCCTTTGTAGACACATTCAACATCTGTCTTACTATTAATTAGAACCTTTAGCCTGACTGATGACAGGTCTCTTTTAACTGTTCTACTTTGAGCAGCAAATGATAGTAATTAGTCTCTGCCTTCTCTGTGACTGTATGGCCATGTGTCTGTACCTATAACAAAATAAATTCATGAGCAAAGAAATACTGTAGTACTGAAATTATTCACCAGGGGTAATAAGATGCGCACAAATGCATTCTTATGAATATGTATACATTATCTTGTTAATTTTTGTAAAGGTTGGCATATCTTCAAAGGCTGAATCCACATTAAACTTTTAAAATATGTAAGTATGAAAAAGACACAATGAGGTCTTGAGTTTGACTTTCATTTGGAACATAATTTGCATATATAAGCATGTTCTGTAAGTCTACCGTATGTTTACCCATAGACATAAAAGGAGAAATGATAGGATTGCCTGTTGGAGAAAGCCAAGCACTACTCTCCTCTTCCCTATTGCATAGTCAAATACATACAGTATATCTAAGTCAAGTAATTCATTTATGGGGGCCAACCAAGAGCAGAGGTGGGATTATCATAATGCCCTTTTACTGACTGACTAAATCTTAATTATACATACCAGGAACAGCTTATGGGTAAATAATAATAATAAAAATAATATTAAAAAGTTCACAGAAGTTTAAAACCAAGCTAACACGTATACATTATTCTTCCCTTGCAATCATGGGGTGGGGTCGGCTGTTGAAGTCACTTTTGATCACATAATTTTTTTGGATCAGTGATTGGATCGGGTGTGAGCATTGTTCCAAATTTACTAAGTCCTAAAAAAAAAGCCATCATTAGTAAGAAAGATGTTTCTGTGTCTCCTGCTTGTTTGCTACATTACTTCACAGAGGGGAGGTGCACAGATTCTGCGGTGAATCACTTCCTAGTGATGAAATGTAATAGAAACAAACACCAGATCTATACCAGCCCAGATTTTGGGGGGTGTAGTTAGAGCTAAAGCATAGTACGCAGTCAAAAACCCTTTAATAGGAACAATTCATTATATTTCACCTTTCAATTTATATTGTAATATCATTGTCTGTGAAATAAAAATTCAAATGGTTTTTTAAGCATGGAATGAGCAAATGAGGTGAACTCAAAAAGACAAAAATATACCCAGCACAGGATGAATCAGAGAGGCTTTTTTAGCACAACAAACAAAACCTCCGTAAACTGATATCTCCGTTCCAAATCCCATGTTATTCTATGAGACTGACTGAGCTAGCTTCCAAGTCCGGTAAATACTTTACTCAGGAATTTCTTATGGTCAAATGTAGTTTACAGAGAGTTGAGAGCATGGTATTTCTACCCTACTGATAAAACACAGCAGAATTCTTGTATACTTAAAAAATCCCACATGCTAGATTGCTCAGTAATAATAATAACACCCCACCACTAACTGATGCTCCCTTAACCTGGGAATTGACGTAATACACTTAGTTATAGTTTTCCCACCATTAGTGATGTTCGATTCAAACTTACAATTTCCTATTATTTTAACTTTAATGTTATCAAAATGGCAATGGGTGCAGCTGGACTAAAGCTAACACTACAAATTTTTCTGCTTGATCAAAGGTTTCCTCATTTTCTGGTGGCCTGCCACCCTGATCATGTTGTGGTTGCTCTGGCATAGACATGCCTCTTTGTTATAATAGACTCTAGTATATGTTCTTCCATATAGGCTCACATCATTCCCATTTAATTCTGCCAATGAAAGTATCACAAACTGTGCCAGAGTTGACCCAAAAAGTACCCAGAATACCACCCCCCTTCCCGCTTAGGCCATCAAGTGTTTCATCCTAATTGAAGTCCTTGTTTTTGTCAATATCATCGGATCTTTCATGCCTAGTAAGGTGACAATTGCCCCAGTCTCAGATCACTAGCTTAGGCCCTATGTAGTAAAAAGAACTCTTTTTAACATAAATGCTCATGCTGCATTCTACACAGCTTTATGTTCTGTTCTAACATCAATATACTATCAGCCTCACTGAAATCCAATACTAGGGAATGTGCCATGCTAGGCTAGGAAATACCTGTAGATCTTTGAGAAATGGTGCGCTATTATTGATACTAGCATATAATATGTGCTTAGTCATTTATTTTTACCTTATTCCATTATAAACTTACACTTACATAAATGTGTTAGCGGTACTGTAAATTCTAGGCTGCTTGCACCTTTAATATTGGCATAATTAATATCCTCATCCATATGTTAATAAAAGAGCAGCAATATGTTAGTCACACCTTAAGATATGTCTCTGTCACAGCGGCATGTGCTTATAATGAGACATATGGTTCTGGGAAAGCAGAAGTGAACTGCAACCGAACAACAGAACGCTGCAATGCTGTCTTGGTGTCATACTTCTTCCTCTGTCGCTCACACATACAGGCATTTATCAATCACAGAAAGATGTCTATAATGTGTAATAAAAAATAAAAGCTCCCAGAACCTTAAACCTTTGTTTTCCACCTTTCTATATCAACAGCCACATGGAAAATTAAAAACAGCCATTCACACAGCAATTTGGTAAAGTAATCAAACTTTTAAATATTTTTTTTTTTAAATTATGAAGCCATTGGAGATAAAATAGTGGTTTTAGTTGACCACAAAGAGATTAAATCCCTTTGTGGAATCTCGTCTAGATACGATAGTATTGTCATTGTGTTCTTTCTTTCACATTTTGATTCCCTTTCAATCCAATCACAATTTTCCATTACTTTCAACAAACTTTAATGAAGCTGTCATTCCAACTGAATGGTGGTAAATGGAGAAAAAAAAAATCAATACAAATTTTAACATCTAAAGAAGAATTTGATCGAACCAAGAGTTCCTAGCCTAATTCTGTTGGTGATTCATACTTCTGGGTGGTGGATTTCTTGTCCTAGTAATTACTTACGTATATATCATTCCAATAGGATCAAAAGTGGTTAATATTAGATGATAAGGTGAATATGCTTGAACATCCTTATCCAGACAGCAATGAATCAGAGTAAGGAACTGAGCTCCCCTTTAATTCTAATTTATATAATTTACAGCTAATATAAGACAAAAAGGAGTTCTATGTACTGTATAATATTCTGTCCTTTATAATATGCTGACACAGAGAATTTTTATGGCTACCCTCCAAATGCACCTGGTTGCCAGCATATTGAAGCGGAAATAATGTGAAATTGTTCTCAATCAGCTTTCCAGCTGTTTTTTTCTGAAAGAAATTCAGTCATAGAAAAACTTTCAAAGTAACTTTTTAAAACATATATTTTTACAAAAGTGTGGCACTTGAATATATTGAAATCAGTCGTTATTTTGTGTATTATTTTTATGTGGTCTAAAAATCTTGGGGAGCTACGGGACTGTGTCCTTTGCAATTTTACCTAAATGTATGTCTCTTTCTCATCTCAGAAAGTTGGAAGCTATGTATACAGTAGGCACCTCCAGGGTCTACAGTTGCTATTATTTTATGTACAGAGCAATCTTGGAGGCCTAAAATCATATTATTCAAATGGAAAATGAAGTGTGAATGGATACAATATTGTTTGACCCCTGTGTTCCTATTGGCTTCTGTGGCTACCTACCCTGTTTCCCCGATTATAAGGCACTGTCTTATATTTTTTGAAATGCCAAAATATGCCCTAGGTCTTATTTTCAGGGGATGTCTTATTTTTCCATGAAGAAGACTACAGTACACATTTGTTGTTGAAAGTCACTCATGATCACTCATGTTCCATTGATTGTCCCCTTCTGATCACTCATGTGCCGTACATATTCCCCTTCTGATCACTCTATGCAATGATTGTCCCCTTCTGATCACTCTATGCAATGACTGTCCCCTTCTGATCCCTCTATGCCATTGATTGTCCCCTTCTGGTCACTCTATGCCATTGATTGTCCCCTTCTGTTCACTTACCGGTAATTAAGTGTAGGGATCTCCGTTAGGGCAGGGATCAGCAGCTTGCTTCCTGGTGCAGAATGCCGGCTTGTTACTTTCAGTTTCACTCTGCACTGCAGCCAGGAGCAGACACGTGCTGTAGCCAGCATCAAGCAGACACACACAGGATCAAATATCGGGGGATGTCTTATTCACGGGTGAGTGTCTTATTTTAATTATTTTTTCAAAAATCGGGGGTGGCTTATTTTATGGGGATGTCTTAAAATCGGGGAAACACAGTATTAAAATTATTACCCAATAGGGAGATTCAAGAGGTGTACTATAGCTAGATTATGCAAGGTCTGATTGGATAACAGTATGCTTGGGTTTTAGGACTCCTGGTTTGTAAAAAACAAAAACTAAATATGCATATATGCCTAAAGGTACCTGGCAGTGCCAACTGTATACTTTTAAAGATCCCAAAGATACATTTTTTTTATATCATATCACCTGAGATAACGTTGTTATCTCAGGTGTCATAACTGCATGCCTATCTGCGATAATGATCACCATTTAAATTATAAAACTTTCAGGAGTCCAAGTTACAGTTACCTGTTCAAATCTGGGCAAGATACCACTGTCAAATTTCTTGCTATTTCCAGACAAATGAATCATTATATGCTTACCAACGGAGGTGATTGTGCTTATAAACAGCGCAAATGAGGACTTGATGAATAAGTTTGGCATTAGCACTTTAAAATGGGGAGAATCATAATATTGTCCTGATAAACAGGCCCCTGTAGGTTCTCCTACATACTAGTTTACATACAAGTCAGCTTAGTGTTTCGGGAATTCAACTGAATGTAAACGAACACAGGAAGATTACTTAAGGTATTCCAGCATTAATTGGCAGAGCTGAATAATGGTCCCGAGAGTAAGTTTGTCTCTCACAGACGGACTGTGTCCCTTCACGTCTCACAGACTTTACTGCTTGGTAATTAGCTATTTTTTTTCCTTCTAATCCCTTTACCCCAACCAAAAGCAGGCCCGATCATGGCTGCTTCTGTATAGAGATGGTCACTTAGGCAAGGTTAAACCAGATCGCCTGACAAAGGCATCTTTACATCAGTCCATGTGAAATAAAAATGAAGGAAAATCCTAGCTTTTATCCACCACTGGCTTTTAAACTAATTAAAATGCACAGGGTCCGACTCGTATTTCAAACGTGCTGTTCTTCTCCGTACTATAGCTTCTTAGGCTATGTGGTGAAAGCTGTGAACTGAACAATTGTAAAGATGTAGACTCGCCAAAGGAAACTGTTTAAATATTCTTCTCTCCTGCAAAAAGAATGTCCTACCTTGGAAAAAAAGGTACAGTTGCTTCTCAAGTTACCATTCAAACTTTAGTGTGCTGAGCATTATATTGTGACTTCTGTAGTTCTGGGACTGTTTCATGTTATAAAAAAGTCAGAGGTAAAACAAGCTTTATATTCTCTTTATTTTAGCCCCTTTCAACTAATTTCTTTTTAAAATTGCTATTATTGAAACACGGCTATGCTGGTTTGTTGGTTTTTGGCTTTAAAGGCTATGGGGAGTCTTTTATTTTGAAATGTCTTACATAGAGACATTGGAAAGCCAGCACAATATACACAAAACTTTCATTTGAAAGGGCCCAAAAAAAAGTTCAGAGAACACAGATGAGTTTGATTTCACTATACATCATTTCTCTATACTATACTTTTTCATCACCTATTATATGCTGTCTACAAGACTTTAGATGTGAAATATTATCCAATGTTTGTACTATATTTAATGATAGCGCAATAACCTTTTAAAGTACCTGGGAATTTTTAGAGAGTACTTTAAATGATCATGTTTGCATTCACAAGACTTGAGATTAACGAAAAAAATATATTGACTTTTTTAGCTCCACTGATTAATAAATGGTCAAAATTCACCAAAAACTTAGGGCTCTATTTATAAAACCAAGAATCTGACATCCCCTCAAACATACCCTTGTAGGAATCAATTAATGCCATAAAAAAACACATTGATCTGAAAAATTTCCACCAGGGAATGTTTGAGGGGATGTCAGATTCCCTGTTTTATAAACAGAGCACCTAAAATATGCCTAAAGGTGGCCATGAATATACCTGGTCTTAGATGAAGGCAGATTTGTCTCCATGCTCCAGTGGCGCTAATCAATATGTCCAGCTAATCAATGTGTCAGAGAAAAAGCAACCAATCATGTTTGATTATTTTGGCTGATCGCTAATCTTTCCAGTGGAGGTATCTGGCCATGTTCTCTCTCCTGCTTTCACAGGCATGAACAACCAGATCCTAACTTTCCTACCTACTGAGTTACTAACCAAAAATGTTGGTTGGAAACAGTCAAGGACTCCAAGGCTTACATTACTATTAATAATAGGTCAGCAATGGCATCTCCCAAAATTTCCAACCATAAAAAAATTCTTAAGCAATATTGTTGGTTGGTGACATAATGGTGTGTTGGGGAGCATCTGCCTTTGAGCCAGTATTAGGTAGACATGTTGAGCTGGAAGACCTAAACAGAGATACCCATCATTGAGACACTCTGTTTTACATTCTTCTAGAAAAAAAAATCTGTAGAAATCACTGGTCACCACGGCCTGAAAGCACTGTAGGGGGAGGTTTAGTTCTAAAGGAAGAGGGTTGCACAGCCCATAATAACTGACACGGTGCTACTCTTACTACTCAAATCCCTTAAAAATTTGGTTACATGGGATCATGGGAAAATAATATAAATATGTATGATATTATATAAATTTATATATATATATATATATATATATATATATATATATATATAATATAAAAAGGTAAAAATCTAAATCTAAATACTTTTGTGCAATCTTTATCCCAATGCCTACTTGTTGTCCCATAAGGAGGGATTTCTATAGTTCCATAGGAAAAATCCCCAAAGTCAGTTATCACCAGAAAAAAAAATTGTTTTGGAGACAACCCCGAATTCTGTGATTTCTGTATCTTTCAGTACCATTCAAGTTGGCTTTGGAAACACTTTAGGGTGAACTAAATGACCCTACTAATTGTTGGATGGTGACAATGTTTCCTATATCATATAAGCAACCAATTTTAGGAATGTTCCAATGCCTGAAGTAGCGCTCATGTTGGTATTTATTAAATAAAAAGTACAACACACTAAATGAAACATTTACAGAAAAGAGAAAGGAAACAATCCTATACGAGTCTTACTTTCTCAGCACAGCTATAGAATACATCTGTTTGTTTGATGCACTGCTGCACACAAGTCAACAATGATGACGCCATTTAAAATTGTGTTGCACCAGTTAATTGCTATGTCTGTTGCTTTAGAGTGGGTCTTGGATACATTTTAATGCAAATGCTTCCTGTGCATAACTTAACTCTTTTCAGAGTATTCTGATAGACTGCTTTAGTACAGACATATAATTCTGTGCGACATTATTTCACTGCAGAGTTTTTTTTTATGCCACTTTTGTTGTCAACAGTCAGTCACCCTTGAGGTGATTTGTAAAGAGAAAAGAGAGAGACAGAATGAAATGAGAGAAGGAATTTACATATAAAGATTCCCATAAGAATGCAGTCCTTTGGAAGGCCTAATTTAACTATACAACAGAAGTGAAATGTGAAAAATGTCCATTTCTGAAGCAGCCGAACTACCCATATAAAAGGATTTTGATTATTCAGTCGGATTCTTTTGTGACTTTTTTAAATTAAAAATACTAGGCAGGTTTATAAAAAGCTAGGTGGGCATACTGAGACAGAAAAGGAGTCCGCCATGGTCGGAAGATGATTTTAGGCATTGGAAACTACATCAATATGACTTGTAGGTGGCTTCAAAATGATAACTATCTCTTCAAATCTATGTAATAAATATATAAACAAAATGTTGTCACTGAACACGTAACAGAGTACAATACATTTAAAGGTTGGTGGTTTTATTTGATTCCTATATTTTATTTCTAGGATTCTGGCAAACACTATTTTACATCCTGGGGAGAACAATGCAGTCCTTTCTCCCGAAGTCCCAATGCTGACCATGAACATTTGTTTTAGTATTATGGACTTAAAGTGGCCCATGATTTCTGGCAAAGTTAGCCCTTCATTGGGTGCTCTGCCTTGATATTATAAAACTATGCACAGGTTGGAAACTCTCAGCACCAGACAACATGCCATTATTAACTTTTTATCCCATGACCTTGCTTTCCTTGCACTGACAGAAGATAGTAGCATGGTAGTATTCTCCCCTGTTTTTTTAGCCGGGCACAGCACCCTAAACTTTTCAGTAACCACCTGTCTGTTTTGAGGTGGTTATAAGTTGGGTTACAATACATGAGCTGCCTTCCGCCTACAGCTTCTTCTCACCCAGTTTAAAAAAATTCTGGGGACAACACTGACATGGGCAAGCCAGCAAAGATTTATTGCATTTTTCATAGATATTAGTTGGCAGGGGGTGCTTGATACCAATTTGTTTTAGTTTCTTTTAGATATTTAGAATGTTACTAACATTAGTCAACAGCAGTCACATCAGACAATGGTCAGTTCATGTTCGTGGCACAAATACACACCTGCTAAACATTTTGGATCAAACATATGGAAACTTGCGACCCCTACTGAGAACTAGAACCTAGACCCCTAATGCTACAATCCCTTGTGGGTCGCTGTAACATTATAGATGTTATTTTAAATGTTATTCAATACAAATTGACTTGAGGTAAACAATAGCACCCAGTCAACACCATCCCCTGTCAATACAGAAGGATCTGTCTAATGTAAAGGGATCTCCTACTGGTTAAATTTCGCTGTTCTTTAAACCCTCTACCTACAAGTAAGTTCTTTTTGACTGATTACACATGCACAAAATTCCAATCACATCCACACAATATGGAGAAAACCAATACTCCCCTGTGTTTCATTATTCTAGCCATGCCTCACAGTGAAAGCAAGGTTTCAAATTTTTACTGAGACTCACTCAAGCAAGATCAACATTTTATTACACTGAGCAAGAAAAAACAGACAAAAACATACAAATGAAGAAACTTAAAACCTACAAGGCTTCTGCTGTTCAAATCATCAAAGAATCCTGAGAGACAAGCAGCAGAAATAAATTACAAGTGCTCCACCGATGGTTACAAATCTTAAAGACATTTTTCTGGTAATTTGTGTCTACAAACAGTAAAAGGTATATGTGTCGCAGAGCTAGAGCTAATTCATATTTAGAGGGTGACTTATTTAAACACAAGTCATTATATTTGAAAGGATGACTCAGTCCTTGGTAATGGATGACCCAATAGATGATGACAACCCCTGCATTTTGCCCCCGCTTCAAACTTTTTATGGGAACATGCTTAGACCTCAGACACCAAAGAGCTTTGAAACTATAAAAAAATGACTTTACGCCAGAAGGGCGGAAATGAAATGACTTGCACATCCACTACTTCCATCCAAAAATCTACAAACTGTTTCTTGCACGATTCTCAGTTATATACATTTGTCATCTCCTCAACACTGATGGAAAGAAAAGCAGCATGACCTTTTGGGTTCTTCTCAAGCACAGCTAACTGGTATTAGTAAATTATAAGGAAGCAGCGTAAGTAACACTTGTCCTATTTTACCCTATTCCATATAAAACCTTTCAGCACAATTATAGGAAATCAGGGTTTTGGAATCTATCTAGAAGATTTACTAAATGACTAGTACAAATCTAATGTTAGTATAGAATACTGGAAGGAGTTGGCAAGAAGCCTGCCGAGCAGACGTATAAGGTGAGTTGGAATAAGTTTTACGAACTAATGTGTGAATTTTAAAGTGAATGTTGAGTTAATATTCAGATCCTTGCCGATTGTTTATCTCACCAACTGCATTCTAAATGGTGTATGTCAGAGGAAGTACGAAGATGCAGCAAAGATACAAAAAAAAATGAATGGCAGTAAAAACTATATGATGGGAAAAAATCCAATTGTTCATGACACACAATGCTTTAACAAACTAAAAATTGTTTAGTTATGGCTTAGATCTACTTTAAGAACGGAACTACCAGCAACATAAGAACAGAGCTATTGCCAAGAATAGAACTTATTGCTGCTGGCAACACAAACTTGCAGACACTAGAATAAATAAGATCCTGTGTGTACATTGCTACATTTCCCTTTCCCTACATTTTCCATTTATAAGGAAGACAGCTGCCTTGTTTTTTGGTGTGCTTTGTTTGCTATCAGAGAGCTTATACCGAGTCATTAAGGCATATGCTCCATCCCTAATCCTCAACTCAGCATTCTCATCTTTTGTTAGAGAAACATTAATAAGCACTAAGCAGGTCTAAAAAACATGCTCTGGCAACCGAATACATATTACAAAATGCTCTGGTCCATCAAAGAAGCTCAGGAAACAATATTACGAACATTATAAACATGACAAGCAGCACCGAGCCTTCCAAATGTTCCTCTGCAACAGTGTAATGACTAAACAGCACGTATATCTTTTATAAGTTCTCCCAGCCTGTTGGGTCTTCAGTCACATGGTGCAATTTGTCAGCGCAGTGCTCGTTAATGATAGATCAAAATACCCTGCAGACATGGATATCGAACTAGAAATGGCAAGGTGGGGATATTGTGCTGGGGCCTGTAACGGATGTCAGCAGGTATATCTTTCATTGCACATAAACATTTCTCCTCATTGCATTTGTAGAAGTTGTTTCTCTATCTGTGAAAACCCAGTGCTGGTTTAATGATGGGCAACAACGACCCAGTGCGCTTCCCGATCAGATAGACCAGTTGGTAACTTGGACAACAACTGAGAGGTTTAGGGCTATCCTAGGGGCAGTAACAAGAGGTTCTATACAATCCCAAAAGGATAGACCAGCTGAAGCAGCAATTATGCAGAAAATATGACTTCCTTATCACTTGTTTATGCAGTGATAAATAAAAAATGTAAGCTTTGTATCAAATCTGATTCAATATAAATAATAAAAATGTTCTGCTTCCAACAGCTATATATTGGGTCTCTAAACCCAAATACAAAAATTTCAGATATGATAACTGCATTTCTTTTTCTTTTTTGAGGTTTTTCTCTTTATTTTCAGATTGTGTTCAAATGGTTCATGGTTAGAGTGATCGCCATATCTAGTGGGAGTCATTGCCATTACACTGGGCTTCTATCTTGGTCAAACATGCTTGTGTCAGTAATATAAATCGTTGTCATAATGGGTCTGACTGGATTTTTCTTAGAAACACCTAACCTCCTCATCTCTATACTATTAATGAGGACAACCCATACGAGATGATCAACTTTCAATAGATCAGGTGTCTCCTGACATACAAGTGCCAGAAGAGATAGCGTTTTAATTATTTATAGTGACCTCACTAATATATGATCCATTATTTATGGAGAACTCCAGGAAAAGCTGATTTTGGTGCACTGCTTTCAGCAGGAAATGAGGCACATCTCACACAACTACTGCAAGTTGTAGGTAGGATCAATATAGATATTACGTGCAATGTAATTTCCCCCTCCATCACCCTAAAACACAACCAAATCCATTTTTACCTAATGATCATGCCAGTATCATGTCCTGTTCTCGAGTGACAACATCTAGGTAAACTTAAGGAAGCATGCTGGAACCATAAACCACCATACAACCTAGTTTTCTCCTCTCCATAACAGTGTTCTGTTACTGAATGGGCAAAGAACAATGCTAACATATATTATTGCAGCACAGGCAGCTAGCACAGGAAATAATCAGGTCAGCATAGTTGGACATTATACATGTATGCTGGTGATCCATGGAGTCCATTACAAACAAAAGCCACCAGAATTTATATCTATGTTTTCATTTTTGCCACACAGGGTGTCACAGTGATAGGAAATGGATGGATTCCTCCCTAATGGAGACAAAGGCAACACAAGTCTAATTGATTTCCTGCAAGCTTTGGCCAATTTGCACTTCAAAGGAAACCTGTACTAAAAGAAATGTGTAGGCTCCTATATTATCTAATTGCCTAGCTGTAATATAGATTTAACTGTTATATTACTTTATAAAACATAGCTGCAAACAAGCATGCAAACTAGAGGTTCTGATTTCCATTCTTCTGGATCATCAACATGGAAAACATTAAGGTAAAGGAAAGCCAAGGAACAGACATTTTCAGAAAGAAGTCAGCATAAGCAGAGCAAGTTTATAGTGTTGGGTTTTTATTAAGTCATTTGTTACAGAATAAAACATGTATAACCTCTATAAAACTGCAGTTCAATAAAATTTCTCTTTTTCAGATATCCCTGAAAATAACTTCCTTTTAACCTGTTTGCAATATAAAATAGCCTGCACATACAGTGGAAAACAAGTTCAATATCTTGTGGGGAATGCTGTCTTTTCATTACGTTTAGCTCCCAATAAAGGTCTCCCCATTATATTCAGCACAAGACGAGAAGCCCGAGGCAAGTTCTTTATTACAAGCAAAACCTGTCAAGCTTTTACAAAAGGTAAAGGCAGAGGAGAGCATCATGGGAGGGGCCCCATCAGCTTGAGTTAGCTTCAACCTTGCCAATCATTTCCATGTTGGTTTTATACAATGTGACTCTGTCATGTTATTAGAGGCATTTTTCTAAAAAAGAACAAGAATCAAAACAATGATCATGTTCAGTGTTCAGGGCATGTGGGGCAATCTTACCCTTATTCCCCGTAGGCAGTGCTAGCCATCCTACCTTCTCTGTAACAGCAGAAAATACTGATAAATTGTACAAAATGTTCCAAACTGCTAGATAGATTTGAACAGCCGATCTCTAAAAAATGTTCATCTGAGACCGCTCCCCCATGCTGGGTAAGATGGCACTATGTTGAAAACAGCATGTAACACTATTTCTGTCTACAGCCAGCTTGGCAACTGTATTTCAAGAATAAGATATCATGGATTTGATTTAATAAAGGAATAAAGACTATTCACATATCAAAGTGTATTATCCCCTTACTTAGTAAATGAGATAAAGCTCTGCTTCTCTTTTTGATTCGATGTCTACTTTAAACATTCAAGAAAAGGTTAAATAAAGAACTTAGTAGTTAGGAAATGCTGGCGGTGTAATAAAATAAAAAGGTATTTCCTTCTATTATACTGTACAAAAAAAGAACTTTTTGAATTTGAATTATTTTATTATTTTGCAGCTAAGCCTATAGTGTAATAGAACTGCAAGCCTTGAAAAGTCTATTATTTCTGTAATTGTATAGTGCATTGATTTGCTTAATCTGGAAGAAAGGTATCATGCTACCAACATTATATACACAATTTCATTTTCCCCTCCTTCCCCTTTTATTGATTTTCACAAGACATTCTTCTGTAAGCAGAGCAAGACATGTAGAAAAAGTGTAATAATTGTATAATTGTTAGTTGAGTACACCAGCGAAAAAAAAAAGGTTCAGCTTGTGACTGAATAGATGACGACCTTACAATACAAAGCAAATACAGAATGCAAACAAAAGTAATCTTTTCCTGTGACACTTTTATACTTAATTACAGACAATGTATGCACTTTTAACCCACTCGTTCAACACTTCCTGCTCAAACCTGTTGGGTCTTATATAATACACAAACCTTCCCCTCACCTTGTTGTTGGCCTGGGTAGGGTGGGGATGGATTACAGAAGAACACTACAAACAAATGATTAGGAATCTGTTCTTGTAGAAGCAATTATTTTAAATATTTTTCTTTTGTGTGTCCAAAAGCAGTTATGCAAGATGCTCCTTTAATAACCTTTAGGAAAGAGTAGAGGGGTGTCTAAAAATTATCCATGTTTCAATGTCCAATGTTTCATACACCATCTAATAGCCATTGCTAGTCATATAGGTACTCTTTTTTAATTTACCTGTAGCTGGTCAAAAGCAAATTTTTTCCCTATAATCTTACTACTAAAGAAAATGAGATGTGACATGAACAGAAATGCTGTTTGAAGGTGGCTATAAAATTAGAAACCCTTTGCTAAATCTAGAAAATGATACAGTACTAGGCAGAAGCTACCCTGGAATAGCACGGAGCCCTCCAAACCATTGGAAAAAAATCAAACCATTGTCTCAAACTCTTAATTTATATTAAGTGGAGTTATGTCATTCAGAGCTTGCCACACAAGATACTCCAAACCCATAAATGTATTGGGTGAAAAAGTTGGTGTCACCAAAGAAGATAGGGAAGGTGAGATTACTTCTGTTTTAACTTTCTGCTCCCATAAATATAAAAAGAATGAGTGCAAATATCTTCAACTATATGGATATCCTCTCTGAAGCTAGGTACACAGGCTAGAATATTGGGATAATCTCAGGTGACAATCTATAGTGTGTTCCGAGATCCTCCAACATCACTTAATGACTGAGTATGGATGATAGCTATCACCTCTTATGGAAGATGTAATGGTATTCTTCCTGCTTGTCCTCCAGGCTCATCTTTTCATAGAACTGAACAGACCTGTGTGTACAGAACTCACTCATTCTACTGGCAATGAAACCAATCACAAAAGACTGTTTCCAATGCAGCTTTAGCTTTAGACAGTTCTGTTCTACTGATCTGGAGACAACTCAAACGCAGTCCCTGGGACAAAATATAAGATAAGTATATATATATATATATATATATATATATATATAGGATATAGGATGATGATTGCTAACCCTACCCTAGTTTGTGTAAAACTAACACACAGTTTGGTTTTAGATGCTCTTGTGTATGTGTGTGTGTGTGTGTGTAAAAGTGCAATAATTACTAGCTGTAAAAACAATCAACTTTCTAGGCAACTTGAGAATACAAATCACTATTCCTGGACAGACTTAACATACCTAATAGTTAATAATTACATGGGCTGAACAAAGGATCAACAAAAAGGTTATTTTAACAATGCAAAATGTAAATGAGCACTTGTCAGCTATTGTAATTTATTGTAAAACAAGCAAATGCAGACATTTTTTTTTTCTTCTCCATAGCCAGTGTGTATTCTGTGTTCCAAGTGTATATACAAGTGGGGGAAACAAGACAGCCTTTGTTTGCAGAGGCCAAGTTAAATATGTAAGAGTTACTCAACTGAGGGTTTGAATAATCTCACCTTTAAACCTTTTACAGATTTGAAACAGAATTGCCAGCACCTGATCTACGGCTGATTGCACAGAGCCAGACTTAATAACTGCTTGCAGTTTACAGCATTCGTGGGGGCTTTTTTTGTAGCAGAAGTTCCTTTCATGTCCCAAAGGCTTGCTTTAAATCATGTAGGCACGGTATAATTTCGTTACACATCTAAAACAGACTATGGGAACTTGAAAGGTGACATCAAATAGAACTTCAGAAGATGACATCACAAAGATGGCATCAAGGAGAATGTTACTTTAAAGGGACAGGAGAAACACTTTGATGAATATTCGGTGGCTATGTATTGAATGGGTGACTGCGCAACGTAAGCTATCATAATGGTGTTGTTCCAAAAAAAATGTTATGCACAAAGCAATGACAAAATACTCAGATCTGGAGAAGCTTAAATGTTAGACTGGATACAGATGGACAAATGTCTCTTGTAGAGTGAAAGCTCATAACATCGGAAGGACCTGCAATAATAATTTCCATGTGTCTGCCAACACACATTTATGGAACTAAAGCATATACTATGCAACATTTTTTTTTCTTTTGTTTTACTGTTTGTGTTACGATTCAATTCAATATAATGTTAGCTTAGAACAAGGATTGTTTAAAATCAAATAAATTTGATTTCAATCACAATTGAATAATTCAACTGCATAAGAAACCACAGTACCTTCACTGACAAGGCCTTCATTTGCTTTTCCACAATAAGAGAGCTGTTTTTGCTAAGGAATCAGCTTGAGCTGAGTTCATTTATTTGTGACATAGATCAGCCCCCTCTAATTCAGCTTCTCTCTTTGCAATCTGATCATTGGGCAGAGGAGACTGAGAAAATGCTTTCTAGTGCCTGCAGTAGATGGATGATCTCATCTTATCCCAGGTGAAGTCACTTTACTCAGCTTACTTTTTACTATTTAATTCTATTAAGTACAAAATTACAGCTTAAAAAAATATATATATATATAAATATATATATATATATATATATTGACTGAAACATATCAAGGAAGAAGACTTCTAAAGCCAATGATATACCCCTCCCCTTTAATGTCTCATTTTTAAAGTGTATATCCAGCTTACTAATATTTCAGTTCTGTATAGAACAAGGAATGGGTAGTAATTTTTTCATTGTCAGTCCACTATGGAGATTTCTCTCAATTTCCTATCCTGGAGATGCAACAAGAAATTGGAAAACAATATTTTCCTAGCAGAGTTCACCCAACACAGATGTACCCATATGGGGCCCTATTTCTCTGAAGACTCAACTCATCATGATGGGATTGTGTCCTAGTTCCAATGGTCACCAGGACAAATAAAGGAAATTATTCTCCCCAGCACGGGCACTGCCATAAAAGCTTGGTGGAGGATCCAACTCTTCTCTATTTCATCCAAAAGTGTTTGCCTTACTTTACTATTGCCTATACTTTATTATTAAAATGTTATCTCATATTTGCCTTGCATCACTCACTGGGTTATTTGGCCATTTATACAATATCCTTAACTAAAGTAGTACCGCAGACAGAAAATACATCAACTGACGGCATTCAAAGTAACTTTCCCATCTTCTTCTCACTTAAAAGACCTTCCTTGAGAGCCAGACTGCGGCATAACTCAAACCAGCCATCACATTTTCATAGACGATTCTTCAGACTCTTTCAATTTAAGGAAGCCCCTATTAGTGGCGGGCTGAGTACCAAGTGTTATTTTGGTGTGCACATAAAAATGTTTGGATCTTGCTTTAACTGGTATCGTATTACTGTTTGGAGTCTTGTATTAATGCATTGTACTGCTTCCTGCTCTTTACCCTCATTAGATCCTGCCAGTCACTTTAAGCAAATTCAAAGAATGTTAAGAATTCTTTGCACAGTGAGACAGAACCTCTAAATAATAGTCTTCGTAAAGTGTCTTCAAATCCTGCAGACAAATATAAATAGCAGGACAAGTCGCAACAATTTTAAGCAATACAAATGACTCTGTGCTGTTAAAAGACATAAGCCAGTACAGTTATTGATGTCACTGAGATTTTAATAATTAGCATGTAGTCATAGATTTCATTTACTTTCAGAAGCGCACATATGATTAACACGGTACTAAAAATCCCCATTGACTCTGCATTCCATATCTCACTGGTTGTCAATGAATAATTAATATAATGACAGTTGTTGGTAATTATAATCTGTTGTGAGCTGTAGGACTGTGTCATAGGAAAGACGATGATGTTGTCGTGGCCATAACATGAACACATTCAGGTATGATGTCCCCGTCAAATCAAGGAAAAAGTGGCTGGATCTCTGTAAAGCATCCTTTGACCATCCTACACACTGCTGTCCATTGATCCTCCATTGATCCTTCCTCCATTGAAGCAACCACCAAAATACCTTGTGTTAGATCTCAGAGGGAGCAGTGACATCAACCTTCAATCAAGTGACTAAAGCTACGTACACACTTCCAATTTTTATCGTTGGTAAACGAACGACGAACGATCCTGCACGATATCTGCGAACGATCGTATGGCACCGATCCTGTACCTACAGATAACGACACGATCGTTCAAAGATATTGTACACACGATAGATGCGATCGTTTGAACGATACAGGAAGTGACGTGCACCACAGGAAGTGAGCGAACGTTCGTTCACCGCGCATGCTCAGACCATGGACGATCACTGAACGACCGTACACACGATAGATGGTCAACGATCTTCGTCCAATCCGATCCACCGGTCCGGTCGTTCATTTCCAACGACTATCCTCATTCGTCGGCGTCGTTGGTTACTTTTTTTACGAACGATTTTTGGCCAATCGGTCGTTCGTCGTTCATTTCCAACGATAAAAATTGGAAGTGTGTACGCAGCTTAACAATTGACCTCTTGCACAATGGTCAGGTAGTAAGGTGACACACAGTTCCTGGGTCATCAATTTGTTCTTATGGCTTTCTATGTCACCTTTCTGCTTTAAGCCAATTTGCCGGACAATGAAGCAGCATTATTACCTCCATCCAATGATCAAACGAGTATAGAAATGGCACAGCATTTTGTTTTTTTACTGCAGTTTGCAGTCAATACATTTCCTTTAAAATATTACCAGTGTTCAACCCAGACATTTTTTAAGCTGGATGGGAAGAAATTGTAGGTGGGTGGTAGCCCCTGTATTGTGACCCAACAGCTGTTTGGTTACTGAAAAGTGCTGGGTGGTGCACCCAGCTAAAAGAATCTGGCAAAAACACTGCATTAAAGCTGGGTGTTTCTAAACCAAAATAAGCTACTGTGAGGCAGTGGGATCTTCCTTTGTGTTCTTGAATGAACTGTGTCCAAAATGTACATAGGCCGATCAGTTTGTCAGGGTGTGGTGTACATGTGCATATCTACAGTAATTGTTCTGCATCATTGGCAGTAGTTAAATGTGATCATTGTTCTTATTAGATGCTTTTGTCATTTAATGAATTACTACCCATTTTTGAGTTTTACTGGATTTGTAAACTTCGTATTGTAACAAATGACATAAAGGCACAGAATATAGTTAAACGTCTTCAGCACAGCTTCTACTACACACACTTTCATTTGGTGGACAATATACACCTCAGCCTATGAATTTCCAATGATAAAAGTCAGGACAATCACACGCTTTGATAGTTTTGCTGGCCGGTCTTCCCTCAGCATTTGAAGCACTGTTGATAGACATGGCCAGGGCAAAGCCACTTGACCTTCTGCCCAGCAGGAAGCTACCATGACAGCAGCCTCACATTTGAAGAGAGAAACAAAGATACAGAGAAGTATATCACTAACAGGTAGCATTGCTTCTCAACAGACCTTGAAGAGTATTTGTACACTAGCAAGCATGAATGCTAAATTCTCAAAAGGAACTGATTGTTGCAGTGTGGCTCAGACTGGTCCGTTTGTCATCAGCAGACCTTTGCTATTGAGGCTGACGATGTTTACATTATAACGGCCATGTCGTGCATTATTCAGCTTCTACGGGCTAAAGACATCAGGTGGTGTCTGGATGTTTGCGGGAGTGAGCTAAGATTCTATTAACATGCATACTCGGGCAGCCTGAGTGTGCATATTAATGTTTATTGAAAATGGAGTACAGCCAGAAACCTCTGCCCTTATCTCAGGGGGAACTTTTGCAGCTGTCCAAAATATCCAATCCAGCTCTGTGCTGGATCTTCCAAAAATATTCAGATGGGACTGCCTGTTCCTAAACACAGTTCTGGATCACCTGCTTTGCTTGAAATCCAGATTTACTTCAATAGAACATGCTGTAGGAAAAAAAGAATCTCCAAACAAATCTATATAACAATGCAAACTAAATACAATCATCTACACAACACCAACATAATCTGCTTTCCCTAAAAACAAAAAAACTGACCTTAGACTGTGGTAATGACATATGAGTATGGTAGGGATATTAGATTGTGAGCCCCTTTGAGGGACAGTTAGTTTTATGTCCTTGGATTTTGTGCAGTGCTGTGTTATATGTCTATATAAATACTGGATAATATTAATAACACCAGCTTAACAAACATTCATTTATATTTGTTGTTACTACTAATTATCAAGGCAATTGCAGTGAATGCCGTTAATGAGTTATTTGGGTGAGAAGATTTTCCAGTCTGTTGTTCTCTTTTCATATCTGTGGTCATCCTTAATGTCCCTATTAGAACCTACATGGGCATCTGCATGGTGGCTTTGACTCTTATTTTGCAGCACTAGGGTTCAAGATTTAAACTTGGCCAGTATGCTATCTGCATGGAGTTTGCATGCTCACCTTGCATGGATTTTCTTGTACACCCTAAAAACTTCCTGGTGGGCTATTTGGCTTTTCCACAAAAATTGGCCTTAGACTTAGGCAGGAATGTTAGCTCTTGGAGACTATGTACAGACGTGCAATAATTATCGTTGGAAACAACCGACTAACGACCGTCTGATAATCTTTAACAAAAAAAGTGCAAAACGACTGACGGTCCAACGACGCAGATGAACGAGAAATGTCGCTGGAAATGAACGACCGTCCCTGGCGGAACTCATTGGGCGAAGATCGTTCGCTATCTATTGTGTGTACGGTCGCTCAGTGATCATGGATTGTTCTGTGATACACTGTACATGTCACTTCCTGAATCGTTCAAATGATCGTATCTAGTGTGTACATTATTGTGGTTTATTGTCGAACGATCGTATTGGTACAGCATGTAGAGAATCGTGCACTATACGATCCCTCAAAATAATCATGGATATTCGTTGATCAGTCGTTAGTCGTTTGTTTTCTAACGATAATTATTGCACATGCGTACGTAGCCTTAGTGATATGAATATAGCCCTGTAAAATTAATTTAAACATGATAATATTTCTGCAAACCTGGGAGGTGTGTGCACAGGTTAGGGGTGGCCTATGAAGCTAGGACCATTCCTCACACTGTTTTCACCATATTATCTTATAATTGCCCTAAACAGAAAGGAGGAACAACCTAATGGTGCATCCTATTAACAGGAATAATAGGAGTTAAATCTGATGGAAAATGAGGCATCAAAGATAATAGCACTAATGAATGCTGCCAAATCATCATTTTCAGATGTCATGCAGCAGACAAAAGGACAGTGCAGGTGCGAAATAACAGTGTGCCACTTATGCCATGCGGCTCACTCCAGGCTCCATGCATGTTTACCAGGGCTCTTTCAAGATGGAAAGGGTGGAGGAAAACCCCTTTGATCTCTGCGGGGTGTCAGATTTACTGACAAAGAGGAAGTTGACTTTTCCCCTTAAGACTGGGTCAGCTTCAACTACATACTTTGTGCTTTATCATTGATGAGGAGTGATAAACTCAGCTCCTCAAATAGCACTCTTGCGTTATACAAGTGTATACCTAAAGGCAGTAAAAATAAAGTGCCATGCAGCATTTTATACAGTTCCAGGGACTCAAGGAATATTGCATTTCTGCTTATTTGCCTAGTAAGGCTCCCTGATGTCCAGACAAGCCTATTGTTTTCAGAAGTGCGGGTTTCTGAGCTTTATTATGCAATTCAAACTTATTGGCAGTGTGAGCAGAGGAGCTGGTTGAACTTTTCACACACTGCTGCTATTCAACAGTAAAATAAACTATGCTCACCTCTTCTTAATTATACCAAACCTGTGACTTCCCACAGTGAAATCCTCACCGGATTCCGAGAAGAGATTGGGAAAAGATAGACATTTGCTATAGCTATATGGAAATGTGGCATTTAGACCAAATATGACCCAGACCACAACCAAACCTGATCTTAGCTGCCCAAACCATGTCATTTAATGATAGAGGCTCGAAAGTCATAGCTTTTTAATGTACTAATGCAAAACTGTACTTTAAATGCAAAATATGGCTAAGTCAATTCAACAGGCTGTGTCTTTTCTGCAATAAAACAAACTTACCTGCCTGTTTGCAATTTCCTATTGAATGTACACTTCAGTTCAGTGTGAAATTACAGCATACACGAGTGCTTAGAATAAATTGAGTTATGCCATTCTAGCCAACCAAGATTGCCAAAGACAATCAGAAAGAAGACCAAGATAAAGATGTAGGCGTTGGCAATGGAGCAAGGAGATGCAAGGTTTTCCGATTTAAAAAATATATACAATATAATATAACATGGGTGGAGCTTGTCTTGTTTTCATATGTATTTTATTTATTATTTTTATTAAAATATTTGCAAAACTATACATCTTTAAAAAACGCATTATGAGAAACGCACAATGCAATGTGCGTATAATAATCCTACAATGTAATAATAATAATATACAGTTCATTTTCCAAGTTGAGAAAAAAAAATGAAATATTTAGTAGAGCTATTTTTGGTATATATATATATATATATATATATATATATATATATATTTGTTTCTTTATTTATAATAATATTTATTTTTTATTTTTTTTCCCAAAACAAAGCCAATTATCCTAAAAGCATGACATCTGTATTCTTCATGCTGCTGATCTCCGTAGCAGCTTTCTGATTTGGCATTGTGAAACAGATATAAGAATAGCAAATAAAGAATATGTAGCGAGGTCTTTTCTACCCTTGCCTGTCTATTATTGCTGATGAAAATGACTTTACTTCAGTGAGTCTCTACCTTTTGTTTTGCGTAAAGTGTGACTTTTCAGGGGCGCAGGCTCCCTGGTGTTCAGTGCTTCTGAACGATTGTGTTTTGAGTGTCATAGATGAGGATTTCAATCCTTTTCTGCTATCAGCTTAAACTGTGTAGGATATGAGGGAAAAGCAAGCACTGAAAGCTTTTATTTTAATCTGAGCCAGAATGAAAGCCTCAGCTGAATAAATGCATAATCTATCATGCAGAAAGAGGAGCTTTTATGTGACTCTTTATTTGGAGTATCACAAAATCTACAGGAAAAAAATTACAATAATGAGTATTTAATCATTGCTGATGCCAATTTAAATCTGGATGGCTGGATTCTAAAATAAACACAACTACTTAATGTATACAATCTCTGACCCCTGCTGCCTCCAGCTCTTTAAAACCAGCTAGCGTTAAAAATAATGAATAGATCTTTTTTATAGTTTTTGTTATAACCAGGGTACAAATAAAAACTAGTTTATGACTGCTAACAAAGAAGGGCTATGCTATAGGTTGAACTGTATATTTGGCTCTGATTGTCCCACCCACACAGCTATGGAGCCAACCATGTAACTTTTTTTTTTTTTTTTTACTAAATTATTTCAGTTAAAATTAATTCCAGTTAGTGCCACCATGGTAACATTCAAAAGGTTCTCATTCAGATTTAGGTAGTAGAAAGCTGCATATCTCAGTAGATCTTCTGAAGAAAAGTGAGTCTAATTCTGCGTACATATGTGCAATTTTCGCTGGGAATAATCCTTCATAATCCGTTCCAGAGACAGAGAGTGACAGATGATCGAATGAGCACTGTACACATAGCACCATTTTGTTCTGTGGAGAGGGGAAAGAATGAGTGAGTGGCACCCGACTGTGCTCTCCCCTCTTGACTTGTATAGCAGTCTTTGCCCATCGGTCATTCATGGATCTGTCAGGACATCGACGTCTCGTGCTAAAAGGAGCACTACCATTCCCATCAGACGAGAACTATCTGGCATGTGTACATAGTCTAAAGCTCATAGCAAACACTCCCATACTTATGGACAGGTTTCTATATACAAGAATAAAAGGATCAGTTGTGGACAATTATTGCCAAAACCTCTATATAATAAACTTTGTACCTGGGTCATTTCCATTATTGCTAAGTGAAAGAGGAATGTATCTTCTAATATTTGGTGTTGTTACTCATACTCATACATAAAAATGACTTTCTTATTATGAAGATGAGTTTTGAATTTTAATGTTGCTTCGGAAGCTAAAGCTCCAATCAAACAGCCCTGATGAAGGGTGACACATCATTTGGCCCGAAACGTGAAGAGTGAATTTCCCTGTTCCCACCCAATATCTGATAGACTTTTGTTTTTTCTAATAACACCTTTGTCTCTACTACTACTTATAAGGACATATATGAATAGTTTCCATAACTTCATATATAACAATATAGGTACACTAGGCTGTAAATTCCTCCAGGGCCAGAACCGGTGTCTTTGTGCTATGCAAAGAGTTGTGATAGATGTCAGCACATTCTAAATATGAGAATAAAACACATACCAGAACACAAACTCTATAAATGCCCATTTTCATCAGAAAGATCTCTGCCAACTAAAACAATGTATCATCTCCAGGAATAACAGAGATTTCACACATGAAATACATTTTTGCCAGGAGTAGAGGACATCATCTGGTCTCCAGATTAAATGAGCAGGCCCTGAGCAAAGGCTGAGCTCTGAACCCATTACACAGATGAATCATGTCAGGTCCCCCCTCTTATGTAATTTTACTAAAAGCTAAATGGGATTATTATGGCGTCAAAGACTGCACTTTTCCTGATTATTATGAGCAGATGACCATGATGTTAATACATATAATAAACAAACCTCATTATTTCTCCAGCCAAGTTTGGCAAGGTCAGAGCTAGTCTAAAAATTACAATACCATTAATTGATCTAATCAGATTTGTTGCAATAGTGTAAGTGAAGAGGATTAATGTTAAAATCAGGAGAGTTTACATGGGACAAAATGCCAAATCCATCAGCTATAAAGAGGCTTTCTAATACCAGAGTTCAGCAGGTAAAGGCAGCACATATACTAAGATTTCTGATACATAGTTCAGCAAGGATATTTTTTTCTGACATTTTTCTGGGTAGCTGAAGCAAAGTACATTTACCCTCTTTTTACATTTTATATTTCAGTCACTTATATGCAGAAAAATTTATTTCATTTTACTATAGACTAAAAAGTAATCGGAATGAAATTTTATATGGAGTGCTTGAGTGAGGGGACAAATATGTGGAGCACTAAACCTAAATATATAGGACTGTACTAAAAACTGATCCATGTTCCATTTATGGTTGCCCTTGCACTGGTAAACTCAACAACATCAACTAAGGCAAATGACCCACCCATACTATAAATCCATAATCAACAACTTACCATACCTCTACTTTGTTTCTTCCAGGGCTCATGCCACAATCTTGCCAAGTTTAAATCGATGTCTGATTTCCACCTAAGTTTGCTTCTTATTTCCATAAGGCTACGTACGCACATTAGACTTTAGTGAAAGATCCTTTCCAATGTCAAAAAACTGAAGGATGGATGGACAAGCACTGTAGATACAGCACCGTTCTGTTCTATGGTGAGGGGATAGAGGAGAACGAGTGAGTGGCACCCCACTGCGCTCTCTCCGCTTCACTTGAATTACGGACGAGAATCACCTGACGTGTGTACGGGTAGGAAATAGGTGGAATTTTCCTGGTGGGTACACATGCAACAAACTCAATATGAGTTTTAGTCCTTCCTCACCCTACTACTTTTATTGCAGTCTGTGACCTTCACTTCCTGTCTATCTGACCACTACAAACATTACAAAATAGAAATTTTCCCCAATAGGGGCACAGACAACAATAAAAGTTTGTCAGAGATTTTACCCTTTTCTCCCTCTATCAAAAAAAGTTTGCCAACATGCTACTTTGAATTTGTGCATGTGTTAGTCTTGCTACATCTAAGGGCCTATATGTCTTTAAAGCAAACTTAATCATCCAGCACAATGAACAAGTGGTTTATGAAAGCTCCATCTCCTTCTATTGTGGTCATGTGACAGACTGACTTTAATCTGTTTCAAAAATTGCTTGGAGTCCCCAGTCTAAGAAAAGCAGGTTTCATTTATTAAAAAGCATTCCAGATTGTTTCTGTTTTAAATATAGATTTTACCATTCCAATCTGCTGTATGTTCCTCTAACTATTTCACTATTACTTTGGCTTTGGGCCCAGCCATTGATCAAAGAAAGCAGATTTAAACCAAATGTAAACAGTAAAGTCTTTGGCTTTTCAATAATTCTGTTTCCAGGGGAAAAAAATTGCATTCCGAGTCAAGTGCAGGACCGCATTGATTCACACATTTACACAAGGCTATAAGTAAATTATATGGTGTTCATTTAATAGAGAGCTACAATAAGCCAGATGGAGTAAAATGCTTTAACTACATGGTCTGGAGGGCTGGCTGCTACAACCAAGTGTATAGTGGGGAGTTTCTAATCCAAACTTGTTTAGGCAAAATATGATGATTTCCCATAACTGAATCAATCATAGCTTTGGAAAAGATGACACCAAATATCGGACAGTTGCAATCAACAGTCAGGGACACCAGACAAAAAATTAATGGAAAGGTACCAATCACCATTTCCGGTTTGAATTTGGACTCATATCTCCTAGTCAATACCCATGTTAAAGTTATATCCCTACTTAAATACTTAACCTTTTATGATAGTTGTTACTTCTCAAGCGTGTCAAGAAAACGACTTTTATCATTACCATATATCTAAATATGTGGTTGTCAAAAGCGTATAATGTTTGAGGAATGACCATAAGAATGGTAACAATATGTTTCATTTTTATAACGTTCCCCTTAGGTAAATGAAGTTGCCATTTGAGTATTTTTTTTTTGACCCAACCCCCCCCCCCCCCCCACCGATTGCAGTGCTCTTGCCTCAGATATTTTAACTTTTTTTTTGGTGTGGAACCCCGGGCCGGCACGACATAACCACATTGGACACAACCATAATTTGCAGGAATCATTGGAGGCCATCCCAAAGGAATTAATGAGGTCAAGGCACAGGTGTGCCAACCAGAAGTATTTTTGCTAAGGCTGTGCCAAGCAAGGTCGTACTAACATCTCTAGATTGGGGGCTAAAGGTAAGTATGTTTCCAAGTGTGCTGCATTCAGATGGGTATGGGGAGTTCATTTAAAGACAACCTGTCAAAGATGAAGCCGTCCCATAAGTTAGCCAATACCGGGTATAATGTAAACTCTAAGCATTCTGTTTCCATGCAGATTGAAAATCATTTTGGTGAGTTACACCTAATTATTTATAAAAAAAGTTTAATTACAGTATCTAACCACAAGGTTAACCTTCACACTAAATAATAAACCAACTTCTAAGACACTGATGACACTTTTAAGTCGATTAGCGGCCTTTATGCTACTCAGCATTAGCAATTTTCATTTTTTTGCCAAGCTATTTAAAGCAATAGAGGGGATATTTGTATTTCTCCCCTCCCACTAAAAAGTAATAGATTTGTGATTTATTGCTCTAGGCACGATATGAAACTGGATATTTCACAAACTTCATTCATTCACAGACCAGGTGTGTTACATTCCCATAACTTAATTGCTCATCTGGGCTCTTCTCACTTTTAATAAATCAATAGCATTCCTCTTTAATGTACCCTTGGCATATTAGTTTCAGTTTTCCTCTAACTAGGTCGTGTACGGTTATTTTTGGATATTTAATTTTGCTCTTTCATGAAGTAATCATAAGGGAGTCATTTTTAGAAAAATGCATCAATGGGAAATGTTATGTTAAACTCACTTGTAGCTGAATAAAGAAGTCTTCATTTCTGTTACCGTGAAATAGTTACAAAGTACTTAGTAGCAAAAATACACACAGACCAATGTAGTGGACTATTCATACTTATCCCAAATGTACATGTTAACATTTTTCAGGCTTACTATACCTAAAGATATTTGTGGTCGAGGCTAAAATTTATTTTGTTGATTTAATAAAATAATTCAAAGGTAAATAAAAGTCACCTAAATGGTAGTATATAGAAGCCACCATCAGGTCATTTTCTAATTCATCACCTTCTGGAGTACATATGTGTATAAATAATAAACCAACTTACATGGCCGAGAACCTGATTTGTCTCTACTAAGCAAAGGTCTATTTCAGCAAGAGGGAGCCATGTCTTCACAAGGTTGATATTTTAATAAATAGGCCCCCTGCGGTGCTGAAAAGAAAAAGTGGCTTAACATTCAGGTAATCAAAGGCATCTGCTATGTGCTGCCAAACTGTTCAGGTCCCTTTTTTTGAATTGAGCACCACCAAAGAACCTTTGTGTATCAAACAGTTTGCAGCCATAGTAGGAACAAGCCCTGGAATCAGTAATGACCACAACCAGAAATAATCTGATTTAAACCATTGTGAAATGGATTTGTAATTTGTGATTTAGAACTTATGGCCAAATTTGTAAATATATTCTTCTCTTTCATCCTATAATTTGTACACACGTCAGATAATTCTCGCCCGATATGAACCATTCAGATTGTCTCGGGCGAAAATCCATGTGTACATAGGTCCCCTATCGTCTTTCATGGATCAGTCCTGACAGATACGTCCAGAGGGATCCATGAGAGTCCAACAATGAATGACAGCAATAAAAGTAAAGGGAGGAGAGCACACTGGTGTGCCACTAGCTCGCCCCCCCCCCTCCCCTCTCTATAGAACAGAACAGCAATGTGTTTGTATGTTTGCAATACAAATGTGTACAGCACCCATTTCTTCATCTTTCACTTTTTTGTCACTGGCAATGGTCATGGAAGATTGTTTCCAGCGACAATAATTTAACGTGTGTACGCAGCCTTAGTGTACTAGCACTTCATTGTTATCATTAAGTCCTGACAGGGCATTTTTCCTTACAGTTCTGATTACACAGGTCAACAAGTCATTTTGTATTTAATTTTATCTGCAGACAAGGCCAAGTGACATACCTCCCATAAGACAAGCATGCTCCTTAAATTAGCTTCCGACTGGCTAATATAGGTAGCCATGAATCATGCAACTCTAAAGAAGTTCTAGTAATCCTTTTTTGCAAATAACACCTTGTTACCTCTCCACCCCTACCCTTAATATGTTTGCTTTTGTACATAATTTTAGAGACTCTAGAGGCGATTGTATGTAATTACTAGGAGTTAAATCAGTATATAAGTCCTGCATGAAAGCCAACAAGCTGGGTGTTCCACCATCATAAGCTGACGTGTTCATGGACCACCAGATACAAAGTGAAGCGTGCATGCTTATGCAGCATAGCTCTCTCTAGATGAAAACATAAAAAATTTAGTAAAAGTCTCGATTTTGATTTTCAGTTTTGACTATAGTATTTGTTTAGATCTCTATTTTGTTTTCTATTAGCATAAATAACTAAAAGTAGTATAAAAATAGTCTAGCTTGTTGTTTAAGTAACATAAGTCACACATTGCAGAACAGCTGACTGTTATCTGTTGTGCTGGGCTCCTAATGCAGCACTAAGTAAAGTAAGTGAATATACAGTCATGTATTCCATGTCTGAGTTCATTTCCTCTTCATGTTACACCTCAGCTATGGCAACTTGTACTAATTGGCCTTTACAGGCTTCTTCATTTACACAAGTGTCCCTTCGGACTTGCCTTTCATACTTCATATGGACTAAGGTTTACTGTCCTTATTAACTGGAGATGGCTCCAGCATTACAGATCTAGGCAGCTGGCTTTTATTATCATTAATAGTAATGAAATCTCTTAAGATTCTCATAAATTCCCCATACACAGATACTGTTCACAAAAAGGTTTCATATCAGGGATTCTGATAAAGATGGCTATTTTACGGTGTATGTGTTTATAAAGCAAAACATGATAATTGGATGAACAGATGACCAGATTAGTAGGAAGCTGTTAATTCTTCATCAGATTCGGCCAGTTTAAGGAACCCGATAACATCTAACCATTCCAAGAAATACAAATGTTCAGGGAGATATAAGGGGGAAACTGAAAGAGATTCTTTAATAACATTTTGAAAAAGAATACAATAGCAAAAATCATAAGAACATCTAATTGACACCCACATGTAAAAGGCTTTTGGTCAATTGTTTTTTATTTAATCCTATATTTTTTTTTAAATGCTGGATATTTTTTCTAAATATTTCTAAGTTATTTATAACAGTGCCTTTGTGATTTTTTCATCTGTCAACGCTTTTTGGATTTTCTAACCTATGCAATGGGGATGCTAATCATTATTATTATTAATATTATTATTAATAAACAGGATTTACCTGTTTAGGTATATAGCGCCAACATATTACGCAGCGCTGTACATTAAATAGGGGTTGCAAATGACAGACGAATACAGACGGAGGAGAGGACCCTGCCCCTAAGAGCTTACAATCTAGTAGGTGTGGGAGTTAACACACAATAGGAGGGGATATTCATATGATAAACAGATGACCAACAGAGGGCACATTTATTTGTATGTGAAATAAAAAGATCAGAACATTTATTAATACTACACTAAATGTAGGCTGAAACTGACACATCCACATCCTTGGCTTGAGTCCTGAACGAGCCCAAATCTTGGCTGTTGGCCATAGTCATTGGCCATAGTTGGCTCAGTAGCCGCTAGGATCCCACGCTCAAATCTTGGCCAGGATCCTAACTGCATAGAGTTGTATGTTCTCCTTGTGTTTGCATAGATTTTATCCAAGCACTCTGGATTCCACCCACATTCTGCAGATATACTGGTTAGTTCATTGGCTTCTCTCCATATTGGCCTCATATTGGACTATATTGATGACATATGAACATTGTAGGGACATTAGATACAGTCAATAGAAAGGATATAGTCTCTAAGAACAAATGAGAGTAAGAACACTTCACTGATTATGGACAACAGTAATTAAAGAAAGCCCAAAGAATTTATTTTTATTCCTAGGTACAGAAACTCATTGCAACAAATCAAAATCCAACTTGCAGTGATATCTTCAGCAAATTAATTCTGGTTGATTGGAAAGTTAACAAACAAGGTTGCAAGTCTTATACCATGCCAACTGTGCCCAGTACAATTTATCCTTAACGGAAGAGACTCAGAAGTTGGCTTTGAAAAAACATTAATGCAATTTTGGGATGGCTAAAATGAAATGAAATAAAATACCTTATTAGCACTCTGGGCAGCTGAGTTCCTCATCAGAGCTGCCATTTAGAAGCAGACACAGCCAGACTTGGGCTGAGCTAATACATAGCAACAGTTAATGAAAGATTATGTTGATAGATTAATGACCGAATATTCCCAAAAATATACCAATCAGCACTTCATGCTCAGATTCTTAAATACCTTGGAGATAAGCTGACAAATATTTTTACACATACTCTGGGTGGCTTTGTTTTTCAGTTGACATTTTGACAGGTGGTTTTTGTGAGCTGGATCCCTAATTTCACTAAGAACTTTTAACGCCGGGGACAAGATACTGTTACAAATTAATGAACACTTGGGAAAGATGAGTATGCGTTCATTCTCTACCAACTGTGTATAAAAAGACGCAACAACTGCAAACTCAAAAAAAAAGTATGTGGACATGAAGCCTGTCACATTTTTCTTTTATTGCATTTTATTGCTTTTATTGCAAATTTTCCCATTTCGCATTATAGTGTTAGTCAACATTTTCCTTCCATCTTCTGACGATCAGAGCTAGTGGGCGTTAGATTGCAAACTGAAAAGCTTCTTATATAAAGTATATGTTGAGATTTGTCAGCTAGAAAAGCTACATAAATGCAACACATTGTACCGCTTTCCTGGGTTTAAATGAATTCAAGAATAAAAAATTCTTGAATTCATTTAAATGGGAAATTGTCAATGCAGACAAAATTCAACCAAAATTAGATTTTTCATATCTTGACATGAAATATCTTGACACATCTTTGACATCACCCATGATTCCTGATGCAATTTATTGGCAGATATATGTCCACATTTTAAGGCATCAGATTTTTTGTTTTTACATCCCTTTAGGACATGGCTGATGGGGGTCAAAGCAGGATTGCTATCTGAAATTTCCCATTCTGGGTCCCATTCTAGGTTAACTTCTTTGGCCCCCTCTGCCATGTTTAAAGCTGCGTACACACGTGCAATAATTATCGTTGGAAATGAATGACTAACAACCATTTGTCCGATAATCATTAACAAAAAAAAGTGCACAACAACGCAGATAAATGAGGATTGTCGCTGGAAACGACCATCGGATCTGATTGGGCAACGATTGTTCGCAATCTATTGTGTTCAATGATCATGGATGTTTCTGCAGTACACTTCCTTCTTTACATGTCACTTCTTGCATCATTCAAACTATCGTATCCAGTTTGTGTACATTATTGGTGGATTGAATTTGAAGGATCGTATCGTCACTGCATGTACAGAATTGTGCACAATACGATCGTTCAAAATAATCGTGCATAATCCTTAGTCGTTCATTTTCTAACGACAATTATTGCATGTGTGTACCTAGCTTAAAAGTTTCAGCATTGCAAAAGTTAAGCTCTTGACTTTTGCATGGGTGGCAGCCATGGGTTAAAGTCCTGTACAGACATCAGATAGACATCAGATTACTGACACTGGAAACAATCTTTTGTGGTTGATGAACAAACAAATGCTGTACACACAGCACTGTTCTGTTCTACGGAAAAGTAGGGGGGAGGATAAGAGAGCCTTACCCCGCTATGCTCTCCTCCATAATACTGTACAGTGGTTTTTCCCAATCGGTTCTTCATCAACCCACCATGGAAGATTGATGAATGCACATGGGGGACCAATGTAAACATACCCAAGAAGAATGGTTGTACTTGTCTGGGGTGAAAATCCAGCGTGCAAAGCCTAGACCTAAATAAGAATAACCATTAAAGTACAGAGGTGGCCCTGATGTTCAGAATCAGTTGGATCCCCAGAAATGTTTATTTATTTTATCTATTTGAAAATATGTCTAACTACACAAATGTGGGACTAGTTAATTGTTGTAGTCAGAAAGCACTAGCATGTGTAAGTGATTTGTATCTGTTACCCTATTGTCCTTTATGACCTTTCCAAGATCTATCAAAAAAAAACATATCCATTTTGCACATAGAATGTTTAACCTAATCTTTTATTGAAAACTGTAAGGAGGGTAATGGAGATGGAGGATGCATTGGTACAACTGGCATTCATATTTCCATATCGATGTAACTAGAAAAACTCTATTCTATTTAATTCTGGAATACCATATTTTAACAATAGGCTATATCTGTTCAGGTATTATTTCTACCCCACAAAGAAAATGAAAGGATTTGCACATGTATAGGAATGTCCCTGATCTTTACATAACATGGTTTAGAAAGAATTTTATACACATATACATAAACCATAATCTATGTAAGCAGTAAAAGTACTTGATCCATTGAAAATACAAAATAAATAGATGGCAGGATAAAATGAGAATGTTGACCTTGTTCCAAATAGCACAGCATTCTCTGGATCCACAATACCTGCACCAGAGTCATATCAAATTCCTGAAATCAAGCCCTGCCATGCAACAGTTCCATCTGCACAAGAAAAATGTTTTCCTTACATGTCCTTCAAGCTTGCATATAAATAGATGGCATTGAACAGAGAATAAGCAGTGCAAATGTATATTAAACCCCAAGAGTGCCAGAGGGTCACCAAAGCACATCAACATAAACAAAGTGCTCCTCCAGCCATTTCAGAGTTTTATACTTTACACCAACAGATTATTCTACCAAAATAGAAAAAAAAAATGCTAATCCATATAGCTGCAAAATAACAAATGCATGAGTTTGTCAAAAGCAACATGACTGCTTTATCTAAAGTACCGTAATATGTTACAAAGGCATTTATATGTAAGGACGGATTACAAGTAAATGTAAAAAATGTAACCAAACAAATGAATTAGAACACACATAACATAAAAAATAAAATAATCAGTCCACAATATTATATGGCTGCTGAAATAACACATACAGCAATTTATAATCATTGGCTATATAAAACCTATATATATATACACATATATATATATACATTAAAATAATGGCTGTAAGATGGCTCATTCTTTAAGGAAGGATCCTGCTGATCCTTTTATCACACAAGGCAATGGGCTCTCAGCAGTTTGTAATGATATCAAACGTAGACAAAAAACTTTTTAAACAAAAGTCATGGCATTTTTGCCAAGCTTATTCGTGTCCTGATATAGTGCAAAGTTGTGTTTCCATTCTAAAGAAGAAAAGCACTTATATGGCACTTATTTTCCTAAACCTATAAAATGAATTGGTAGTGACGAAATGTGCCCTATTGATTTTTGGGGAATGAGATTTTTTCTAAGGGTAGGACCATTTTAAGAAATGAAATACCATAAATACATTGTACCCTGAGGAATACATGCGGGTGATTTAATGACGCCTCCATTGTGCTATTAGACTGTAATGAAGCCTGAATTATAAGCAGATGTAGCTGCGGTGCAGGTGGCGGAGTGCTGAGATAATATGGGTTACAGTATAAGCAACCAATTATAAAACCTCTGCTGGTTCAGGCACTACCCCTATGTGTTATGTGGGTTCATCATGACTATTTTTTGGTATTATTCCTCTTTTTGATCATGAAAATACTAGTCTTGGCTGCTGAGCAGATGCAATAGCCTAACAGCAAGGGTGATTTTTGGAGACTCGATTAAGGAAGAGCAAAGCTAAAGTCTAAATATTTTTAATATGGCATCAAGACAGGAATAACCAATTTACAAACCTTTAAATAGTCTATGGAAAAAAGTGCTTCTTTGCCCATTTGACTGCCGATTGTCCAAACCCATGACGCTTATACTGAGCCGCAGCCTCCCAGCCATACCTTAAAGTCTAGACATTTTTTTTTTACTTTTACATTTACATTTACATAGACACTTATCAGGTTATTTTTTGCTGTTTGCACAACACTAGGAAGATTTCTCTTTACTTTCTGAACTGAAAACTCAACAGGAAATATGAGGAAATGTCTTTAAAATTAACATTTTTATCCCAGGGTTGTCCATGGAACTGGTATCCCAACTGGAGGACTTTTTCTTACCTTTTGTTCGGATAACTCAAAATGTTAGGTTTCCCAAAACTTTCTATCATAATGACCAGAAAAACTGGTGGGATTCTCCCCATTGGGTCACAGACAGCACTCAAACTTGACAGGGGGTCTAACACTCCCTTTCTTTATCTACAACTAAACAAAAACTTCCTTTACATACATTTTAATCTTGTTAAAACACAATAAGTTAAAGTGAAAGTCCAATAGAAATGTTCCAAAATGTTGTTTGTCCAATCCTAAAATGCCCAACCACTAATATGGACCCCCTCATTAAAGCCTCTAGGGGCCAATGATATCACATGATTCACTGGGCCTGATTTACTGAAAAATATGCACATTCTTAGAATTGATTGACAAGGCTGAACATTCTAACTACATTTCCATAGTATTTATTACACGTGCAGAGTAAATATGTCTAATGCCTTAACAAATGTGGTTTACTAAGCAGAACTCACTCCAGCGCCCAAACATTTGCCAGCTAAGTGCTGGCGTACCTAAAATAAAGATGAGATTTTTCAAATGTTTTCACATCTTACATCTGTTAGCTATTTTCCATGTGCTTTTCATGTAGTTAAAATAAAAGTGCAGACTCAGACCACTACAGAAGTGCAGACTGTGGCCATATTTAAAGAATTCAGCTGCAATAAAGTGAAAGTCTTTTCCTGACATTCAATAATTGTTGTTTCATATAAATGATCCTTTTTGGTGACAGTTTTAGAAAAGATCGCAGTATAGTCAGGCTTCTTTGCTACTGCAACCCCTATTTAATGTACAGCGCTGACTAATATGTTGGCGCTAAATAAATGTTTATTATTATTATTATTAATAATAATAATAATAATAATAATGTTAATAATAATACTTTCAGGTAGTCTTTTATGTGCTATTGAAAGGGAAGATGTGAGAAAATGAGCAAAAGATTGAATTCCCCATTATCAATCAGTTGTTTAGTGTTCTGGGGTGCCCAACAATTTTGTAGGACAACTTTAATGACACTGGGGTAGCAGGGAGGCTCAAAGGCTCCATCTGCACAGCTGGGGTCCCAGGTTCCTATAGGAGGGTCCATCAACATAGTTTTCTCTGTGTTTGGTTGGGTTTCCTCTGGGCACACCAAAAAGGTTACTTTTCTTCCCCCAAAATTGGCCTTAGACTGTTTTATTGACATAATATTAATAATAAACTGTATTTATAAAGCACCAACATAATATGCAGCGTCAGACAGATAACAACAATGGCACAGGCCGAGGAGGGAACCTTACCTGAAAGAGCCATATGACTATTGTGGGGACATTAGATTGAGAGATCCTCTTAGGGACAGTTAGTTCCAAGACATGAACTTTGCAAAGTGATACATAATATGTGTTATATAAATACAAAATAATAAGCAACAAAAATCCAGCATCTGTATGGACCTTAAAACCTTCAGTATAGGTTTGTTTACAAAGCACAAATTACTGCATGAAAAGTCTGTGCTTTAGGCTCTTCAAAATACAAGAAGCCAATGTTTGATTCATCTCACCACTGCCTACCCAAAACTGATAAAGTCCTCCCACAACTCAAGTTAAATAAACTTAGACCTCCTGATAACATTCAGCAGCCAGTTACCTAAACTCAAACACTACCTAATGGCTCCTAAGTCCCTTATCTCCTCTCTAATCTTTCCTTCCTCCATACATCATCCTGACAATTGTCTCTAAACATGCAAATAAAGTTTAACACAGAGAGTGATCCAAATCTTCTAAAGCTAATCTACTACAATAAATTAGGCAGAGTACAAAAGTAGGAAAAGGTTATTTATTTCTCCCAGGTTAGTTAATTACACATTCCAGCAGGAAAAGAGAAAAGTTCAGTCCTGGGTGTCACAATTGGGATCTTTCACTGGCGGGGAGCCACATATATACTCAAATGAAAAGTGCAGAGAACACCAATAAAATGGTATTGTTGATAATTGTGCTGCACATCTGCCATTGTTGGTAATTGACTAAAAATAAGAGTGCTAATTAGAGAGAAAAGAAATGCATTATACAGTCCGATTTCACCTTTTACATTTCCTACCAATCTTTGCATTCTTTATTTTCTCAAAAATATTTAAGTTCCTAACCCTTTTTACTTTTTCCCCAATTTGCTCTGCCCTCTTTGCCCTTACGACGTATCATTGCTGTGTACACGGGGCTCTTTTGTGTATTGGCTATAGGAGGTACCCCACTAATCTGCTTCTTGCTGCAGGCCATGCAGGGTGCAGCTAAAAAGTGCCTTGGGTGCCCTTCAGACAAATTTTTTTCAAGATTTTTGCTTTGTTCTCTTTGGGCCTCTGTACTTCATTATGATGAGTTTTAAAATAAAGTCATCTAACCTAAAAGTTCTTTTTCAGTTTTGGAAAGAATGATTAGGTTAGAACTTAAGTCAGGTTTTACTTCTATCTAGAGCTCAGTAAAAGAAATCTGACTTCCTGAGTGATAATTTTTTTACTAGAAAGGAAGAAAAGGAATCTCTCCAATGGAGCCTCTAATGGCCATAAAACCTGGACAAGAGTTCTAATCTTTCCTCACTTTATCCAAAACTATAACAAAAAAGTTTTGGATCCTGAGTGTAAAAACACTGCTACTATAACTGGCTAAATCAATGTTTATACTATCTGTCCACACTCCCTTGTCTATCAGATATGAGAGAATGATGCTGCATTATGAATGCCCAGTGCTGTAATCCCACAATGTTTCCAGGCACTGGGAGCTGAAAGGAGAAATGTTTGGGGCAAAGGGACAGCAAGAATGGGAAAGAGAAAGAAGGGCAAGAGAGGTAAAGAGAGAGAGAGAGGGAAGAAGAAATGATTGACATTGTGTAAAGTAACTTCTTCATTCTTGAACTGAGATTGCTATCAGGATACACTTCAAACCTCAATGCACGATTCCTGTTACACTTAACTGCTGGACCTCCATGCCAGTTCTCTGATTATATTTTCTTACCTTTGTAATCTTTTTTTTTTTTTAAAGTGTCGCCCTCTGATTTCACTAAAGCATGAAAACGTGCTTTTCTTACATTCTCCCACTGGATGTACCAAGCCAAATTCTTAAATGTTTAAGTTCAGAAAACAAGATAGGGATTTGTATTGTCAGCCACTATTCAACCAAAGAGATATTATATATCTGGAATGCACCCTCTTTATTTTCATAGGTTTCTAACTAGTTCTTTTTAAAGTATTATCCCTTTCTGAAGTTTTAAGCTTTGGGGTGGAGGGCGGTTTCCCGTTGGCTCTCTTTAATGTGCTCTAATTACAACCTCCATCAAGCACTGCAGGAAAATAGCTTGTTGCTTACAACTTTGTCCCTCAGCTGCAGGAATGACAGTATAACGCATCCAGGTTTGTCATGCCAAGTTTGCTTTACACAAGGCTCCAAAGAGATTCAAGTTCTCCATAATGGTCGCTCTGCGTGGTCAGGAGAAGAGCCAACGGCTTCACATGACCCAACCCGATCTTTTGTAATTAGAAGACTAATTTCTAACATCTGTAAGAGAAAAAGCTCATTTGACCTAACAACACAAATATTTCAGTTCAGCTAAAGTCATACCAGCCTTTCTTTTTTTAAACTGATTATCACTGAATTCAATAGGACTTAACAAGAGTGTTACAATCCAAATTTTAGTTCATATGGGATAGCTATGGGTTAGTGGACTTTTCACATCCATAAATAAGTCTCACATCGTATGGTTACTTTTGGCCTTCTTGGCAAGAACTTGTTACCTAGCGGAGGAGGATGGAGAACAATACAACAATACAACAGCCATGAAGTGGGATTTCATTAGCAGTTCTCTGACCAAAGTCTTAAGTAGGTAATTAGGGTTGATTACAGGATTATGACACTAACATGAATGCCCCAAGGAATGTGATACACTGAACATCCAAAAACATGTTAACTGGAGAAGTCTAAAGGATTTATAAAGGTGGTGCAAAGCCTCACCCTTTCTTGTGTGAACTTAAGGTGTACCTGTTGCCTAAGTATAATACAGGGAGTCATAATGGCCAGAAAATGGTGGCAAGAAGATATATCTCCAGTCCAATATAGGGTGTTGTGATACCAAATGAATGGGCATTGGGCTGATTAACCTCAATCCTCCTTTTTTTCTAAGAAGTTAGTAAAAGTTCATCACAGTTGGAAATAATTTGCAAGGATACTCCAATGAATGTCCACCGATAGCTGTGTACCACCATATCCTCCACCTCTCATATTTATAAATTTTCTATATAACTTCTATAACTTCTTTCTATATAACTTTCTATATAACTTCTTATTCTTTATAATCATATATTGTGCACAATACAAAAGTGATTATTTCTTTTTGATCAAATTGATCAAGCTGCCACCAAGAAGTAATTAGGTTACTTCACATCTTATCATTCCTTTTTGTGCTTCAAAAAGTTTTGTCATCTACTTATACATCTGCGATTGTACATCAATAGTATTCAAACATTAAATCTCCATTTGCAGAGCCAGTATTTCGAATAATGCTGCCATCCTACAGCCAGATGTTAGATTTACCCCAGAAATAAAGTATTCCAAAGTCTCAGGACTACTTTGGAACTTGTTTTAAAGTCAGCAATAGCTTCAGCCAGCCAAGTGGCCACACAGAATCCTGCAGAGCTATTAGAAGATGTCAGCTGTCAATAACTAGAACAACCAATTCCAAGTTCAATAACTTTGCTTCTACTGCAGAGGTGAATACATTCCCCAAGTGCACAGATATGAAGGGGTTAACTTTTTCCATGTACATTTATTCAAGACATTGAAAGCCTTTAAATCGATACCATTTACTCTCATGCATCCAAACTTTGCAAATTGGGAAAGAAGGACACCTTTTAACCCCCTAAAATATTTATGCAAATGCAGCACTATTACCATGCAGCAAATCACATACATGAACCATGAAGAATGAATGGCATGCTAAATAATAAGTTAAAGCTGTTTAGTAGTGTTTACAATTACCAGATGCAATGATTGAAAGGTTGAGTGTAAAGAATAGTGAAATAAAAACACAAAGCTGAGATTGGACCTAAGATATGGACATTTGGGTAAGACAGGGTGTATGGTTCTATAAGGGACCTGGAAAGATTTGCAGACTTGCTGTGCACACACCCTCTCTTCTTACCTGATGCGATCCATACAATTCCACAGAGCAGACAAAAGTGCACAAACTCCCCAATCATGGTTGTCTCATGCCACCGACAGCCCCAAGATAATGGAATCCAATCCCCAGGTAATGAAAACACCAAATTCTTGCAAGCCCAAAGTAAATCCAGCCAAGCTTAATATAAGCGATCAGGTTTTAAATCCCAGAGCCAAGAAGGTGACTAAGGATTGTCCAGATCCTCCAGGGTGCAGCAGGTCCCCCAGTCACCAAGCAAGGACTCCTTAGAAAACTCCAGGCTGATGTGTGCTGGGACCAGTTTAACTCCCCAAAAATAATACTCCTTTAGGATGTCTGCAAGCAACCCACCTAGGCTTGCCAAAATGCTATGTTATCCCTGGGAGATCGCACATCCATCTCCAAAGGCAGATAGAAAATGAACTTTTTGGAAGATCCTTGTGGACAGGAAGGCAGGAGTTGGCGATGGGTGCTAGGGATCCTGATTCCTCCAAGGTCTTTTACTCTTCTTCTTGTGATGGGGAGTTGCTGTGAAGTTTGCAGCCTCCTGATTCTCCCTCCTGCCTCCTGCTCAGACCGGAGCTGATCCCCATTTCATTCTAAACAGGCGATGCATGCAGCAACTCTGCTTAAAGGGGCCGCCTACACTTCTGCTCTTTTGTTGTTTGTTACACATGCAAACCTTCACATCCTCCAATCAGGCTCTCTGCTGCCATCTGCTGCCCTCACCAGGGCTTGATTCTTCTTTTACATTACTGAGAATTCTGCACCATTCCCACTATTACTTTAGTATTTTTTTATATTACAATGAATAGTAAGTCTTTATATTTTTTATTGGCATGATATTTTGGTTTAAAGGTGTGATGACAACTTAAAATAATAGATACAATATAACAACTTTGTGATATGTTTAAAACCACTTTTCTAAGTTTATTATCATAACACTGTATCTATTTACATGTCACTACACATGTCCCATGGCCACCCGCATGTGCAGATAAATACAAATATACACAATCAGCTTTCAAGGTCCTGAAGGGCCTGATTTATAATTGCAGAAAGAGCAAAAATAACAAAATGAAGTAAACTGCATGGAAGAAAATAAAATCAGCTTTTGCTGCAATTTAGTTTTAATTTAAAATTTTAGTCTGATGGCCACCATCATTCCCAGGTTGACCTATACACACCCTATTCAGAAATTTTTGGGTCTTATATTAGCAAAACTTTCTGGGCTCTCCTACCCAGTTTAAAAAAGTTCCAGCATTGCAAAAGTTAGGCTCTTCTGATCAGGACCAGGCACAGAATTATCCCCCCTGGTGGTGGCACTGCCCAGACTGTGATTGGACAGTAACAAGAGCAGTAGAGGACTGATGAGCTCATCTCTCTGACACATTCTCCTGTTTTCAGACTCTTTCTGATTTACTCTTTTTACTGTTTCTCCTACCCACATTCCAGCTTTGCTGTTCATGGACTAGGACTAATGTATTGATGACTACAGGGCTCCATTTATTTTATAATTTACCCAGTGTTTTAGTGCATTTCAATCCTTGGTGATTTGCAATTATTCAAAAGCAGAAATGACATATAGGGTCTGATTTATTAAAGCTTTCCAAAACTTTCATCAGTGAAGCTGGGTGATAAAGCAAACCAGGAATAGATTTCTACAAAGTCATTTGCTATTTGCTAGCAAATGTTTTCAATCCTGGACCCGGTGCATTCCAGGTTTTCTGGATCACCCAGCTTCACTGATGAAATCATATCCTCATAATGTAGTCTATAAATAGCAATAACATTTATTTTTGCTTATCTGAGACATGTTGTTACTACAAATAAAAGGGTCCCCAGCAAAGATTTTTTTTAGTGCCCTTCTATATTACTCCTCCTTGTGGTGACCCTCTCAGCCAGGAATCATAGTGCAGCCACCATGATCCCCCTTTCCCCTATGCAGAGTAATGCAGCAATGGGGGATTAAAAGAATATTACGTCCCCGGGGGCTTCTCAAGTCATAAGAATGTCATTAATATTAATATAGGATTTATATAGCGCCAACATAATATGCAGCGCTGTACATTAAATAGCTGTTGCAAATGACAGACAGATACAGATAATGACACAGGAGGAGGGGAGGACCTTACCCGAAGAGCTTACAATCTATGAGGTGGGTTAAGTAGCACACAATATTGTGATGTGAGGTTCAACCATATAAATAAAAGCTTAGCACACTGAGTACACTTCTTTTGTGTGATATAGTTTCCCCCAGTCTCCATACTGTCACTTTTATATATACGGAATACTATCATTACAAGTTTTTACCCCATATATTCACTAGAATACATTTTAAAGCACCATGTATACCAATCACTCATTTCACTTTATTTTTCACATTCTTGCAAGTTGCATCTAGGTAATGCTGATCTTCCGCTGCCATTTTGCAATCATTTCATGTCTTTTGTGGCATTTTCAGGTCAGGCTACCAGATGGAGATAACAGTGGATCATGCCTTTGTTGTAATAAAGTAGCGAGATGACAATGAAAAATCAGAACTAAGAGACAAGGACAAAGTGTTGTCACCCTATTACTTAAGGTGCCAGAACCATGACTCTAATGGCAGGATCACTGGGTAATACATATATATATTTCTTTATGTATTTGCAGTAACTTTCTGCATTGTCACCAATGTTTTATCCATGGACACTCATCTTGTTTGATCTGCTCCGTGATCTAAGAGTATGTTCCGATTTATTAAAGCTCTCCAAGGCTGGAGAGGATACACTTTTATCAGTGAAGCTGGGTGATCCAGCAAACCTGGAATGGATTTCCTAAAAGTCATTTGCTAGCAAATGTTTTGAATTATAGACCAGATCCATTCCAGGTTGCTGGATCACCCAGCTTCAGCCTTTAATAAATCAGGCACAATATTCTGATTTGCATTGGGAATAGCAGTTTCCGTGCAGCTCCTGGCGACTGACCAGTTGCTCAGCCACTTGCACCCCTGTGCCACCCTGAACCAACATTTGCACATTATATAGCAGGCATCAGCGGGCTCTCCTGAACTGCTCACTGACACCCCTATTCATTGTCTATGGGCTGAAGAATTAGTTCAGGGTTGTGAAGAAGCACCAACTGCACTGCAACCTCACCGCCAGTCTGAGCATAGTATAGGAAGATCCATGCACCCCACATCTGGACTGTATCCTAGAATTCTCATTTCTCATAGTCATTCACCCTGTGTCCCTAACTGCCAGATTTGTATAACTTCAACAAAAGATGCAAATGTTGGGCTTCATATTTTTTTTATACCAAATCCCCTAAAATCCCAACATTGGGAATCAGAATAATTGATTTATTCTCAGAGTCAGAATAAGGGATCCATGGGATCATTGCTCAGTCACATGACTAACACTTTATATACAATCGCTTTCCCTGAGCTGAATTTATTTCAGTGAGAATTCATACACTGCAGATTTGAGGCAGCTGATTGATCATAATTTAAGGCTCCGGCATCACAACCTTATATCAGAATAAAATAGATATTTCTTGTAATTGCAGGAGATTTGGGGGCAGTTTTTTGAGAAATGAGAGCAATGTGATAGCCCAATGTACCCAATACCCAAGGACAGTTGTAGGTTTGTCCTTGGAGATTTGATGTCCTTGGTTTTCATTATTGTCCCATTGCTCTATAATATCCTTTCTTTTTCTGCAAGCCGAGTTGTTTTTTTCAGAATCAAAGTGTCTGTACAAATAATGTGACAGTGCTTTGAACTACAGCGTCAGCACAGAAAAGCTTGCAGGCGATACACTGACCCTCATCTTGGAGGAATTGCATTGTCTCAGCTATAAATGGATACAGAATTTCTTCTATCAACCACAGATGATCAATCTGCAGTGTGTTTAAAATGGAACTTTCAGTTTTAAATACCTAAATACATATCCATACCCAGGTGCATCAAAACATAAGTGTGCAAAGTCTGTTTGCGTCTTTAGAGAGCAGCAAAATGTGTCTGCTGCCAGGACCCAGCAGAGACCCTATTGCTTTGTGTGTGAAAACAGTGGTCACTCTGCAGAGTTCCAACAAGCTCCTTTCTCAAGCAGGGCTAGAGGAGCATTAGATGTGGATTGCTGAGCCAAAGGTAGCATGCCGGACCTCTACAAAGTGACCTCTGCTTCCACACAGAGAACAAGGGTTCTATTCCACACAATTCATGTATGGGACATGCTACTCTACTCAAAATGTGGTTGCTTTCCAATGAAAAAAAAAACTGTAGGCCTTTAAATACATTTCATTTAATATGTTGCATGTTGTTAATCTACAAAGTGAACTCCCACCCTCTCCCACCCTCTGAACTCTCTTCCACACAGAGAGCAAGGGCCCTCCTCTGCACAATGCTGGTAGGGAACAGGCTTCTCTAATATGGAACTGGCTGATTTTTCTAGTGAACAGGACCTCTGCTAAGTGACCACTGCTTCCACACAGAGAGCAAGGGCCCTCCTCTACACTATGCTGGTAGGGGACAGGTTTTTCTATTAAGGAACAGGCTGCTTTTTATAGAAAACAGGACCTCTACAAAGTGACCACTGCTTTCACACAGAGAGCAAGGGTCCTTCCATATGTTCCATATCACCATGCTGGCAGAGGACAGGTTTTTCTATTAAGAATGTGACTGCTTTTCATGGAAAGTGAACGGTAAGCCTTTGAATACCATTTGGGATGTTGCATGTTGGACCTCTACAAAGTGACCACTGCTTCCACCTAGAGAGCAAAGGTCCTTCTGTACATCATGCCGACAGAGAATCGGCTTTTCTACTAGAATGTGGTTGCCTTTTAAAGAAAACAAACTGTAAGACCTCCTTTGTTCCAATGCACTTGAATGTATATTAAAACTTCACTTGTTCACTTGAAATCTGGAATTTGCTTTCCTGACCTCACATACTACATACATGTGAGAGTCAGGCAACAGACCGGCATCAACTGTGACCTTTGACCAGAAATAACGGAACTTTGCTAGCAATTAGCATGGCTGTGTTTCATAAATGCCCCCCTACTGTAATGACAAGTAGACCAATCCATATTCATTTGCCTGGATTCACGAGTTGCCTAATTCTCTGCAGACCAACAAATCTGCATGCAACTTAAAATTAAAAACTTGCGGTTGGCCAACAAATAAATGGGATTTGCTGAATCTGCCAGATACAGGGACATCTTGCTCATCTTCACTTGAAGTTTTGAGATGGAGTCCTACGTCTCGCCTAGTTGTTGCCTTAGGGTCTGTGACCTCGGACCATCCAAATACTGCACATTCAATTTAAAATGTTACGGTGATTAAACACAGCTCGCTCCAAGATTTGTTTATTGATTGATTTATGGTGACAAATTGTTTGCCAATAAAACAAAGAATGAAAAATTTGATAAATCACCAAGGCAGGGAAGGGATTGAGGCTGGGCCTGGAGATGAACCGCAAGAAAAGGGCTCTTTATTGTTTTGTGAATCTGGAAAGCAGAATTATTTATCATTGCTTTCTGTACAATATAATATCCGTATCTGTAGTGCAATGGAAGTGGTACAGTTCTCCATTCTGCTAGCTCCTAATATCAAGGTATTTCCCTTCCTAAAATACTCATGTGGCAGTCAACTGCATCAGGCTAATGTTCTTTACTGCAACCATCAGACACTCCAATCAAACCAAATAAAACTACACTTTGTGATCCTGGTACTGACTACAAGTTATCAGTTACACTCAATGGTTTCATTCTGTAACTGATCTAATGGTCGTAGCTTCTTGATGGAGATTGGAGATTTTGCAAAATCTGCAATGTCTGTGCAGAAGCAAAAGTCTCATCCAGACAGCAAGGGGCTATGGAAATCAATGAGAATGGATTTGCTCTGTATAGTGATTTTGTTGTTGGTGAGTTTGTCACCAGTAAGTGTGAAATGACCCTTTAAATGCATGCAGGGAACATGACCTGTCTGACGGGGGTTAGTGTTGCCTCTAGGCTGTCCTTAATGCTCTTTTGTTGGCAAACCTGTGATCTAGGAATTCCATTTGTTTACTGATTTGTACTGCAAAGGAAGAGTTCCCAATCACAGCCACTCCTACATATCAAAATACCCAATGTCTACATACAGGATTTCTAATATACAGCTTAATATATAGATACATATCTGCCAAAACATATTGGTAATTGGTATTAGTCAAAGCTAAGTAGCAACGTATTGTTTTTTTAGGATGATCAATTAATTATTTACTTTGTGTATTCATTATTGTACTCTTTGGTCTATACTATTATTTTATTATTGGATACAAATCATATTGTCAATTTATATAGATGTATGTTTTTGACTATCTACTACCAGTAATCCTACAATCACTTTATTACTATATGTGAATGTTGTACTGATTAGCATATGTGTATTATCTCTACATACAGTAACTGTATGTGATCCCTAAAGTCCCCTGAAGAAGCCAATAAGGGCAAAAAGTGTCGGGACAGTATCACTCAAGCGCTCCAAATCATAGGATCATCATTGTATAGAGCATCAGTCACCCATCCATTCTATCATTACACCATCTGTGTGGAAGGCTGGGACAATATCGCCTGTAACTCTATCATGATTACAATTTCAATTTTATAAATTGTATGTTATATAACTGAAATATAACTTACTCATAATATATATGTATATTATGCCAAAAAAACACTGCCTTCTGTTTTTTCTTTTTTTTGTTATCTGCATATAGTATCCAATGGATACATATTTTTTCTTATGTCAGGCAGCACCGTGGCTCAGTGGTTAGCATTTTGGCCTGTGCAGTGCTAGGTTCCAGGTTGGAATCTCAGTAAGGACACTATCTGCATGGAGTTTGTATGTTCTCCTTGCGTTTGCATGGGTTTCCTCCAGGTACTCTGATTTCCTCCCTCATCCCAAAAACATTAAGTTAGATTAATTGGCTTCCCTCTAAATTGACCTTAGAATGTGGTGATGACATATGACTATGGTAGGGACATTAGATTGTGAGCCTTTTTGAGGGAGAGCTAGTGACATGACTATGGACCTTGTACAGCGCTGTGTAATATGTCAGCGCTATATAAATACTGTGTAGTAATAATAATGTCTACATATCTATTGTAATAAAATATCAGTACTATGCTCAATGGAGCAGCTTCATCACAGCCACCAATCACACTAATCTAATCTAATTAGTTATACATAAAACACAGAATGTTACACAGCAGAACCTGTATTTCAGTGTTTCTCAACCAGGGTTCCTCCAGAGGTTGCTGGGGCTTCCTTGAGCAATGAGCACTTTGTGCCTCACAGGTCAGTTTAGGTGTCTTCAATTCTAATTTTGGCTATCTATAAGGGTGACATTCTTCACACTTACCACCACACCAATGTACTGGTGTCTGTGAATATAGTAATTAAAGCAGGAGCTCCCCTAAATGTTATATCAAAGATCCCCATGGTGAAAAGTCTGAAAAAGGCTGCTTTAGAGTGACATGTCATGAGGAAAGTATGGGGGCTGCTATGCTTGGCCTGCAACTGAAAATGCTAGTTGCTGTATTTTTTACTTTGATATAAAACAAGCATCCAGAGCCAGAATTCTGTATCTGTGGTTAAAATCTGATATGTGTACAACAGTTTCCCCGAGTTAATTATTCAATCTGCCCTTGTGGATTGATAAACAACCACTGTGCCTTCCAATGGTAGAGAGCACACGAGGGTGCTGCTCATCCTCTCCCCTCTCCATAGAACAGCACATTCATCTGTTACTGGAAAGTGATCACAAAAGAATGATCACAGCATGGAAACTGGTGGAGATGTGAGAAACTTAGGGACAAATAAAATATAAAGACAATGTGCCTGATTCATTAAAGCTCTCCAAGGCTGGAGAGAATACACTTTCATCAGTGAAGCTGGGTAACTCAGCAAACCTGGAATGGATGTCCTAAAAGTAATTTCCTATTTGTTAGCAAATGTTTTCAACCCTGAAACGGATTAATTCCAGGTTTGCTGGATCACCCAGCTTCACTAATGAAACTGTATCCTCTCCAGCCTTGGAGAGCTTTAATAAATCAGGGCCAATGTGGGAATGGGGAAACTGAAGGAACACTACATAGTTATTTCTTTTGGGGATGCTGAAGGGTGGCATTAAGGGTGCCAGGGATCTGTAGGTAAATATAAAGGGAAAAGGGCCTAAAAGCAGAAGGGGTCACACAAACCTTTCGTCATATCAGAAAGTATCTGCAGGACAGGAAATATTTGGCACTTCTAAAGCTTGCAAGTGATTGCTGTGTTCAGATGTAGAACTATATTCTGTTAGATTTGAATCTCTCAGATATATTCCCTATCCAGTCAAATCCCACAACCAAAATATCTTCGTATCATGCATTAGTCGAGCAGATTGATAGTGATTTTTATCATTCTGACTCTGCGTGTTTGCAAAGAGCCAATATCAAACAGAATTAACATACATAGACAGTGTCATGCCGAGATCAAGAGAACATTCTGCTTGGATCCACAGGCATGGGCATCCTGCTTGAATAATTTAATAATAAATAAATCAACATTCAGAAAAAAAAATCGTATTTATTTGAAGCTTGGAAAACAACCAGGGTGTCTTATATATGCTGTGTAACTCATAGCGAGATCAAAGTTAGAATGAAAATGTTATTTTATATGCCTGTGATTTATTGACACCTCCCTTGTACATTTCTAGGAAATACACATTTAGAGTTATTGTAACATTTTCATGAAAGTGATCTTTGACATCAATGTAATCTTTTTTTATCTTGACCTTTGCTACATATTTTTATTTTCATTTTTGATATACAGAGCGGTCTTTTTGTCCTAGTCACTACTAGACCTGGTAATGTGATTGGAATCCTTGTGAAATGATTACTCAGCAGAAGCAAGCTTGGTTGTTTTCAGTCCTGGCCTAGGGTACATACACGCATCAGATGATTGTCACCTGAGATGAACAGTCGTGCATGTTGGGTGAAAATTATTGGCATTGATGGCATTAATGAGCGACTGATCAGGAACAACCGCTGTACACTGCTATAGCTCACTGCACCCCTTCTCTCTCCATAGAACTGCAAGACACAATGGGCCTGATTTATTAAAGCTCTCCAAGGCTGGAGAGGATACACTTTCATCAGTGAAGCTGGGGGATGCAAAAAATCTGAAATGGATCTGGTTCAGGATTGAAAACAAATAGCAAATAACTTTAAGGAATTCATTCCAGGTTTTCTAGGTTCACTCATTAAAGTGTATCCTCTGGAGAGCTTTAATAAATCAGGTCCTATGTGTGTTTCCAGTGACAGTGATCTGACCAGTGTACGTAGCCTTACTTGACTCTTCTGCAATGAGAAACAGGAGCAGTGGAGCACTGATACTGTACATTACTGCAGGAAGCAGAGATTGCACACATAATTGGCAAATGTGGTTGAGCTGGGTTGGATTTTTTTCTTTAAATATACCAAATTCATATGTGGTGTCTGTAAGTACCCTGCTTTTTGCACAAATGTGCATAATCATACACTCTTTAAAGAAAGGCTGAACACCATCCATTCCATTTTAGTCCATTGTATGTTAGTTAGTTAGTTAGTTAGCTTTATAGTTTAGAAAAATATTTCATATTTGGTGTTAGGCATTAGGGTACTTTCTAAATATTGTATGTGCTGCTCCACATAGACGAGAGATCCCATGACCCAGCATGCCCAACGATCCAGGCAGTATGAGCAAAGTTTGCATACAGTGCGTGGCAAGTTGATTATAACCTACAAGGCAATCAAAGCTATACTCTACACAAATGGCTACATAGGGTATATGTGTGACATTTTGCATTTTTTTTTTTTTATCATGGAGGAACCCTTGAAATAACTTTCAGGTCCTCAGGGAACCCCTTCTGTAATTACTACATCCCCATCTCACAGTACAATAGCATAGTGGTCCACAGTAAGAATGTCTCTTACATTGCTGGCCATTGAGTAGGCTGCCCCCCTTATAGATAGCCAAAAAGATCATCTGTGTCACTTAAACTGACCTCAGAGTCACAAATTTCCCATTGCACAAGGAACCCCTAGCAACCTCTAGAGGATCCCTGGTTGGGAAACACTGTGCTTCAGTTATTTATCCATCCCTGTAATGCAGAACAGCCCAGACTGTCAGGGCAGATCTGATTTTGATTCTGATTCTTTGCTACCATTAACAAACACTTACAGGTCTCCTACCCAGCCCCCAGCCTAGAAGCAGCACCTTGATGAGTTTATGTTCATATCTCTTTGCTTTTTTCCTCCTATCCATATGTTTTTTTTTGCTAGCACACAAGCACGCCAGGCAGTAGTCTTCCATTGCTTCAGATCAGCAGTTGATAGTAGTGTTATACAAAGATATCAAAGGATTCCAGTGTGCCAGTAACAATAAACAGTTTGAAACATGAACATTCCTATTTTCCAGGTAAGAGAGGTGTACTTAAGAAGGGTTAAATGACCCGCTGTGTAGTTCTTGTCTCACGCTTGCTATAGAATTCTGCAGGCAAAGCCTCTGCTTCATAATGTAATTGTATTTCACATCAAACCTCATTCACCCTCTACAAAGATGACACCAACTCTATGGAGTGCACTATATGTCATCATTGTTTATTCAGGAAATTGCACATACAGCTTCTGTCGTCTACGACTCCCACCAGCGCCTGCCTGTGACATGCAAACAATAGGCACATCTCCTGGGTTTTTAAAATATTAATTCTCATACTCTTTTCTATGGAAAACAAAGAGAAAATCCATTTTAACATGGATGTGAGCCTCTCGCCCTTCTCTTTGTACCCAAGTGGAAACTCAATACATTATTCTTCCAGCGGGGCTGTAGAAAAAAGAGCTTTACATTAAGTATGTATTGTATCAGAATGAGGGAACAGAGGCATGAATAATACTACACAGGGTCATAATACCTTCTCCTGTAATGCTAATTCAGCTGAATGTTGGGTGAATGTGTCATGGATACCAATAATGGTGCCATGCATTATTCTTCTTCTGTCTTTCTTGCAAGTTGATGAATGTATCAGGTATATGAATGTTCATAGTAGTTTGTTTTTTATTATTCTTTTATTATTGTTCTTGTTAATAATAATAATAATAATAATAATCATTATAATTTGAGATGTTCCATTTACTAATCTAATTCTCTGCTTTCCTGTAATCACAGGTGCCAACAATTCTCAGGCTTACATTCCCAGCTCTTGCTATGCCTGGGGCTAAGATGAGGTATTCATCTGAATGGGTAAGTACACACAAGTGCTCAGAGAAGAATCAACTTTGCTCTTTGCAGTGGAGGAATCGCTGGTAATATGATAATAACAGGGGTGGATGGGGGCCCTTTAGGATCACACTGTCAAACAAAGGCAGTGTCTCTTTGGAGTCATTTTAATGCTTTAAATCTGTAGCTAAAGCCCTATACAGATGTCAGGTGGCTGTCCTGGAAACAATCTTTTGCAATAGTTTCCAGAGACGAATGAATGAATGAGCCCTGTACATACCAAACTCCTTGGATTCATGGGAAGGGGCAGGGTGTGCAAGCAGCACCCCTCTGTGTTTTCCTTCATAGGAATGCACAGCAGTCATTCCCGGTCAGTGGCAGATTGATTAACGACATAAAGGGGCCACTGTACATGTCAGAATTTCATCAACATGACTGTTCATTTTGAGTGACAACTATCTGATGTGTGTATGTAGCTTTACAAATAAATAATCATTTTCATAATCACCTGTCCAAAAAGCTGCAGGGGTTCAGCAGCACCAAGATACAACAAAGAATATAAAAAGCTGAAAACAAGTATAGAATTTTATTACAAAAATGACAATTCTATATGATAAAAAAGTGCTACAGGAAACTAAATGATATTCACTTATGGGATAGAGTGACTTGAATCTTCACATTGAAGTTGGAGCAAGTCCTGGACCAAAAACAAGCATTTTATTTAAAAAAAGAAAATTGTTTATGATATACAAGGCATCAGGAAAATAAATGTCATGGTTTGCATTTGTTTTTTCTCCTCGTCTCAGCTTGATTTAGAGTTGATCGGCAATACGATTATTCACTGAAGACCTTTGATTCTCAAGTGCTATATTTTAAGTCATAACAGCCAAAAGGAATGCAAGTTAAACTCATTTTATTTTGGTAGAGTGAATTATGTTTGGTTGCTAAACATAGCTTTCAATTGATTGAAGTTGTCTATGTAGAATAGCTCTATCTACCGGCTTCTCTCACTCACACTTTCTGTTCGTCTGTCTGTCTCTTCCTTAAAGTCTTACTATTGGTTTAATAACTATTTTTGAAAAAGGAAATATTAGTAATTGAATAATTGGTAAAATTTCAAAATAGTATCCATTAAATCCGAGGTCATTGTATAAATTTCTTTTGTTGGAAACCTAATTAAAAGTGAACTCCACCCATTAGCCATCTCCCTTTCCTACTTTACCCAATTTAATCACTGAGTTAGCTTGTAACAAAACTATAGAGAAAAACTATTGCTCTGAGACCAGCCATGTCCTTCTTCAGATATCTATATCACTACATGGCGGTCCTGGGCACTTACTATTAGCTTTCCATTAGCAGAGCCATTTGAGGGTGTACATTGTGATGGTATCATGTAGAGGTGGCTGGTCAGTGCAGGTACAGATTTTGGATCTGGATCTACTTGCCTACAGTCCCAGAGGTAGTGTCAGCAAGGGACACAGGTAGCAGAGTTAGATCAATCAATCTTTTATAACTCCAGAAGTAGCACTGATGCCAGAAATGGCGGCTCAGTTTAGGATTTAGAACCAAGACAGTCATAAACTGGCATATCATGCAACCATAGCAATCCGTAAGCACGTGCAAAGTTGGGCTTCCCCTAAAAATATTATAACAAGCTTTCCTATCCACACAACACATCTTGTCTTTTAGTTTCTAACCCTGCTCTAAAGTGATTTTTATGCTTTGCCTTTGTCTGGCACTTTTGCACCCATACCTCCCAAACATCAGCACTATTGAGTCCATATCCCCTAGCACAAAGAATTTTTTTCCAACTACAAATGCCACCAAATATGTGTGAATAATGTGAATGTTCTTTCTTTTCCCTCCTTTTAGCATGTTACTTAGCTCCCCAAAACTCGTACCTCTTTAAGCTCAGGCCATCATTGCCATGTGATGCGTCCCAAGGAAAACAGGAGAAAATTTACATTCGGTTCTGCCAGTGTTGATAGGATGGCTTAGTGTGGGAATAAAGGTAGTACAAGCCAGAGAAAAAGCTCCCCCCCCCCCCAATGAAAGTAATGCAATGTGTGAACTAAAATATGTTTTTATATACTTGCCCAATATTGTTCTTTAAAGTGCAATGTTCTCCAACCCCCATCTTGTTTTTTTTTGCTACTGAATTAACTACAACCATGAGGCTTATTTTTCTTCTCTCTACAAGTGTGAGAAGCCTATATTAAACATGAAAACAAACTTCATGCAAGCAGAAAATTGCCACATTTTATTAATTTGTTCCACAAGGAGTGGAAGTCCTTGATTAGTTGACAAGGAGAGTCCTGTTTACTCATACCATGTAGTGTCATGTCACAGGCTTTGCTGTGTTTTCTTAAATATTAACAGATACATGTCAACTAGCAAGAGAAAGCTCCTAGTGAACCTGCCCACAGCTGTTAAAATACAGAGGTCACCCTACTTTCATGCCTTATACTGCACAAAGTTTACACGTGTTTGCTTTCCTAATCCCGCTCATAACTGGAGTCATTTCTCTGCCGCTATATCAAGTCTCTGCAATATTCCACATAGTTTTTTAAAAGTCACAAAATAATACTGCTTAGTTTAATCAAGTAGGTCATACATCCAAAAAGAATATTGAATTAATATATTAAGAGCACCTCATTTTAAAAATAAGTATGATAAAGAGATATTTGCAAACTGTATCTATATTGAAATTAATCTAAAAAATAATATCTTGCTAGAAATATATACATTAGATATAAATTATTAATTTCATTTAGGTTCATTTTTTCTCCCCAGTTTATCTATTTTACTAGTGGAATGGTATAACTAGTGGGTGTATTTTTCTATTAATATATATATATATATATATATATATATATATGTAGGTTTAAATATATTAATATATTAGAATAAAGTTATGTGTAATTATTTAGGCTACACATATATAGATACAACAGACAGCTTTTTCACAGTTAAGTACAATTAATCACATTTCCATGACAGTCCAAAAAAGTGCCAAACTAATAGAAAACACAGCCTATTCTAAACTCAGCAGTACACCATGGCTAAAAGCTGCATTTGGTGGAGTTCTCTAGTAGGACCTACACACTACATTTTCACAAACCAGAAGACAGCCAACGTGGGAATGATTTTTACTGGAAGTAAATTAATTTATTTATATTTTTGGGGGAACGGGACTGCCAAGGGTAATATAATTCACAGACTGTATCATATAAGTAATTTTGTTTTAAAACATATCTATAGTTACACTTTAATGACATTTTAAATACTAAATAAAGAGGTTCAATATTCGAAAAACATTTATAAAATAATATATATAAATAATATATTTATATTTATATAATAATATATAAAATAATAATATATATGTATATATATATATATATATATATATATATATATATACACTTTTTTTTTGAGCAAGCTAAAAATTGCTGCTGTCATTTAACACAACTATATTTCTTTATACTTTGAGAGTGCTCAAACTATTTTTTATTCTATTCTATTATAAAGCAGTGAATCTGAGATTCATTGAAACATTCTCTGGTGGGGAAACAATTGAAACACATAGATATTAAGTAGACCCTTTCAGGTATATCTATACCCAATGTTAAGGTGCTCAGTGTCTTTAGTATGCTGTACCGTATACAGATTTTTCAATGTATTATTTCTTTTTGCTAGTGAACCTGCTGCAAGATTTTTTTAATACTGGTAGCAGTACTTACTGTTTTAAACAGAGAACACTAAAAATCTGCCTCCCAAATAACAGTAATGTTGTCCGCCTACCATTTGTATTGCTTTGGTTGCCTTTTGGACTGTTCATAAGATGTGCAGGAGTTATGTGTGGCTAACTAAAGGAGTTTGCATGACAGTGTGACAACATTGCTGCACTTTGTAAACCAATGGCTTAGCTTTGTTAGCCTATAACAAGAAGTTATGTTACTGGAAAGATTCAGAGGTAAGAAACTGCAAATTCACAGGACAATGACTATTGGATCCCTTAGCAAAAAAAGCCTTATGATTCATGTGTACATAGGAGTGTATTTATATAGCAGCCAATGTAACCTTTACCAATTGTTCTTTGATGGGGAATCAATCATTGCCATTGAAAAAACATAGATCTGGAAGATTCTCCATGTCTTCAATGTCAGATTCACTACTTTATAAATAGATCCCACGGAGAAGCATTCTTAAATATAGTGTTGTCTTTAACTCCAATAAATCAAACCAAATACAACACGTTTGTATGATAATAAAATCCAGCTGTTTTCGTATTTAATTTAGTTGGTAAACAACAGCAAGATTCATTAGCAAGATTCAACATTTCATTCATTCAAGCATTGTTGTTGACCTAATTTCAGAAGAAATTTAAAATAAAAATAACTGATTGCAGTCTACTTAATTTTAAATGGGTAATTAAAACGATATTGAAAGACACCAAAATAGATCAGGATATCTTTTTAATCATTTTATAATTTTCACACTTTTGGAGAATTATTTTCCCCGCTGCTTAGAGACGTCTGGAAACGCTGTACACTTAATTTTCCATACGATTACCCACAGAGTAGCGCTATACTTCAAATTTAATGAAGAGATATTTTAGCTATCACATCTGAAACACACCATTTATATCCATTAGAAGGTCATTCATAAAATCAATAAGGGCTGCAGGATATAAACAAAATGCATCATTGAAGGAGTACTTAAAGTAGATCTCTAAATGACCCAGGCAACAAATATATTTATATTTCTGATATCGAGAACACATCTTTATCTGATAACCTGTCATCCTATAATAGTACATGGATCAACAACTGCCATTTTGTTCAGCCGTTATGGATTATATAATTGATTGCCGGTACCTGGGAAAGGCTAATCATGTGCTACTTTAAAAGTCTCTTTTTTGCTGGCTATGTCATTCGCTTTAGCATCCATTGTTATGTGGTTGAGGACAGAAATAATGGATTTCTGGATGGTGGACATATTATTCCTTTTTATATAGTATAGTTGCCAATGATGCTGCAAATGTTCTCTGGATGACACAAAAGGTTCAACAATGTGTGGGTCTACCTCAGTACATGCTCCATATGTTAGAATTGGTTTCATCCTTAAAGTCCCACTTTGAAAATTTCACAATTAGGCAGGACAGGCGATGCCCCCTCTGCAACAACTGTTGTTACTGCCTGATTGCCACCCAGCTGCCAAATTTATTTGTTCCTAGAAATTCCCTTGCAGATACCAGGAATGGATGAATTCCCACACCCCTACGTTATGCCATTCCAGTCCAGCCAATCCGGAAGGCTGAAGATCATCTCCTGAAACAGAAGTAGGAAGAAGATGGCAGCACCCTGAGGAGGCAAAGCTCTCCAACACTGGAGAAGATAGGTTATCATGAATGAACCATCAAACCTGGATTTAATCTGGTCTAGGATTGCAAACGTTTGTCAACTAATAGCAAATGATTTTAATGAAATCTGTTTGCTGGATTACCAAGATTCTACCATGATAGTCTATATTCTGCAATCTTGGAGAGCTTTATTAAATCATGCCCATAATTTATTTTGATTTTAGCCAAACTCCTTCTAATGCTCGATGTAAGGACATTTATTTAAATCAGAAAAATCCCACTCCTTAACTTAAAGTTTGACAATATTCCTAGCGTAATATTATATTTGTAAATATTTGTATATTAGGCATTAGCAAGCTTGTGTTGGCCGATGTTTGTGGCCTTCAGCCTTAACCACATCCCTTTTTGCGCCTGACTTTTGTCTGAATGACTTCCAATATTGGTGTCCAGTGTTGTTCTATGCAACTCTCTTCTCCGATCACAAAGTTTTAAAAAAGCAAAATCTAAGAGTTTGGGGGAAAAGACATATTTGGAAGGGAAAGAGAGCTTGCAATAGAAAATAATGAAGGGGAAAGTTTTACCAGTAGAGATTCAGACATAGTTTCGGGAGCACTGGAAAGCTGGAATATTACCAGATTTTTAGTTTAGCTCCAGGATGGCCCTTACTTTACCTTCTCTTGAGCTCTACAAGACAAAAGTACTTTATAGGTCCAATATGGGTGCTTATAAGAATTGACACCTTTATTTTGCTGCCAATAAAAGATTGAGAAATCATTGACTATATCTCAAGTTAAAGAAGAATTCTCCTATTGTAAACCTTCAAAGTTCATTACCTGGTCATGGGATGACAAAGCAGTTCCCCCCAGGCATGCTTAGGGTTCATACACTTGGAGAACAAGTCACTCTGTAAAGTACGACAGAATAATGTGTCTCTTTTTTTCCCTTTAAACAGATTATCTGTGAAGTATTTACTTCCTTCAGGGTGTGGCCAGTCTGAAAAGCTTGTGGTTTTCTGTCTACAACTGATAGAAAAATCCCACATTTTTCTTGCTGTATGTAAGCTATGAGCAACAATTGCACATTGAGCAACAATGCAACTAAGATGATTTAGCTGGCGATCAAGTGACACATGTTGGGAGCTTCCTTTTTTATCCAACAGTTAATGACTATTGGGGAAAAAAAAACAGTATTCTAGACATTGCTTTTTAAACATATCAGTCTGCTTGTACTTGAACTCTTGCTTGAACTATAGCTGAACAGCCAGCATCCATTGCAGTCTATATCCAAGCAGCCAGTTCCTCCAGTGTTCTCTTTTTTAACCTCTACGTACCTTGGCTCAAATTCCACTGACCAAGAACTAGTACAGAGAGAAGAAATTGTAACTTTGCTCCAACCTAATTTGATGTATGCTTGTTCTGGGTTAGCAACCTTTAAGCTTTTTGTTTACTTGTTATCCCATCACCCATCCCAATTTCTTTTGCCTATGTGTGACTTAATGGAAAATGACTGTATGTAATTAATAAATAATGTATAGTCCCAGACAGTGATAGCTGGTGGAGTGGAGAATAGTCATGACATAATTCTCCCAGTGTAATGTATAGTTGTATGGTTTTCATGCTGACCTGTAAGCTTCCATGTTATCTATTATTATTATTATTATTATTATTATTAAACAGGATTTATATAGCGCCAACATATTACGCAGCGCTGTACAACTTGACCGACTGGTCTACTTGACCGACCGAGAACAAGAATAGTATTATTATTAATATTAATATTATTAACAATAATAATAATAATAATAATAAACAGGATTTGTATAGTGCCAACATATTACGTAGCGCTGTACATTAAATAGGGATTGCAAATGACAGACTAATACAGGCAGTGATATAGGAGGAGAGGACCCTGCCCTGAAGAGCTTACAATCTAGTAAGTGGGGGAATTTCACACACAATAGGATGGGAGATATGTAGTGGTGGGAAATAGTTTCAGAAGACAGAAGAAGATGGGTAGGCAAGTTTGAAAAAATGGGTTTTGAGTGCTCTTTTAAATGAGCAGAAAGTAGGAGCAAGCAGAATAGGATGAGGAAGACAATTCCAGAGAGTTGGAGCAGCTCTAGAGAAGTCTTGAATATAAATCGGATGTCGTAGACAATCCTTTTATGTAAGGTACCAATTACCTTCTTTTTGGGGAGTGGGGTTTAAAACCCTTTAAAAAAAAAGGTAAAGCCCCCCTTTTGTCTTTATCACCACAGCGAATGGGAGTTCAGAGCCTTCCAGGATACTCACGTCACTCATCCTAGGAGGCTTCTGGCTTACACATGCGCTGGAAGATTGGAACTCTTTCTTCCCCATTTACAGAAGGCTACATAACCTGATCTTGCACCTCTGCTGATTGGGTGATGTAGGCAGAAGCCGGAAGAAGAAGAAAAAAAGGCAGGGCCCGGTGCTTCCTCTAGGTCTGGATGAAGGTGGATAACAGGACCCAACCCGGAAAATCCCTGAAAGATTTTTTTTTTTTAGTTTAGTTAGTTCCTTTTTAACCCTGACTGCAGAAACTGCATGGGTATTCCTGGTTATAGACCAAGCAATCTATTTATAAAGCAGTGAATCTGACATTGACTAAATCTTCCAAGTCCATGTGTTTCAATGGCAATAATTGGTTCTCCACCAATGAATGTTTCAGTGAATGTCAGATTGACTGCTTAATAAATAAACCCTCAAGAGTATCAAAGTCCTGGGTTCTACATGGAAGCATACTGTTCTCTCAATAGCATCTTAGCAATGTTGTTGTCTTTGTTAAGTGAAGCACATGATATCATGGGGTGCATTGACCCAAAACACATGGGCATTTAGGAAAGAATTCCCTTCTAATTAAAAATGAATGTCTACAGAAAACTGTTGACCTTTAAAACTGCGGTAGTCATTTATTTCTAATGTTTCTCAAGTAATCTCTCCCCATGGGGTATAAACTGTTTTAAGAAGGTGTAATCGCCTTGCCCCTCAGATCTGTCTTCTGTTACATGACAGACAGTTACCGTTTGGTTCTTTGTGCCTGAAGAATCCACTCATATACATGACAAGAGGATCGATTTACTAAGCTTTAAAATGTATGTAGAGCAATTTTTTGAGTGGGGAAGGGTAAAAAACACAGAGAAGTTTTTTTTCTCCCAATAGGGAGATTTCTGTTCACTTCCTTACCTGGACACAAATCAGGAACTTAGAGAATTTCTGTCTTAACCAGCTGTGTCAAGATGTTACAAAAAAATAGAAAATTTGTGTTGGGTTTGAAAGAATATCTGGTTTAAAATTGTGACCTTCATGCCTTTGTTCATTTGTGGGCTGTGGATGTCGTTTACTGTATGTATCAAAATAGTTTTTATGAATAGCTTATCAATAAAGTTTTTTGATGTTTTATTAAGCTTTGTACATTGGAGACTCCTTGTCTTTTCTAGATTGCTCCATTTTATGAGCAATCATAAGCCTGGTATTTGGGTGGTTTTACAAAGTGTGTCCCTCATTTGGGCGGTGGCAGACCTTACTTGAGTGTTCATAATATGCAGAATTTTTTTGCTTTTAAATCATTGGAAAATTCAAACTAACACTTGTTTTGATGACAGCTCTAATGTTTTGTTTTTTCCAGCATTTTATTTATAAATGTTTTCCAAGATTTACCCAAATTGTATCCAAAAAAATGGGGAAAAACTAAGGGAGCGTTTCCCTGACAATGGGCACTGGAACAAACAACGGTGAATCTAAGTGGGAACAGCTGTCCAAAACTGAAAATAAATGGTTTTCAAAGCTGTAACTTTCAAATCTGATTGGACACAGTTTAATGTTATGGAAATGAGAATCCCTATTCTGAAGTGCTAACTTTGTGAATTAAGATGGCTTAGTACAAAAACTGCGAAGAAAGGAAAAATATTGTAAATTTTTTTTTTTTTACGTTTTATGAAATTCTGATAAACCTGTTTTTCCCCTAAATTCTATGAATATTGGGAAGTGTAAAAAAACTGTTGTAATTATTATTATAATAATAAATATAATCAAATTAGAGAACTTAACTTTCAGGATGCCTACCTAGACATCAAGATTTAGCTAAAGTCCAGCACCATGTTTTTACAGCTTGCACATGTTTACTTAAAGTTTAGAAAAATAATACTTTAATGCAATTAGGCTCAGGGCATATTACATGAAATTCTCCCTGACTTCCACATGGTACCAAAGATATTTAAACAATAGTATTATGATATGTTCAGCCTATAGACATTACCCAAATACAGGACATCTTCTGTTTCAGTCATAATTATCTCATGCAAAAGAAAATTTAAAAAAAAGTAACACAAACACTAAGTAAAAGCCAAAACCATCAAGATATCTGTTTTATTGCTCCTTTATTTCTACTGGCACTAAATCTGAGAAAAAAATAAAGCTAAGCAAAAACTTAGTAGGATCTTAAAAAAAAGAGAAATAAAAATACAGAACCGGAGCTGTTAAAAACAAAAGTCGATTTCATAGTTTTTTTTCCTGTCTCTATAACATTTTACAGAGGACCCACAGTTTTTTTTTATTTAAAATTGAGGGTTCTAGCCTTACAATATAAAACATTTATTAGTTGCTTTTTTTTAAGTTGCTTTTTTTTAGATACATTGTATTTCTAAATTTAGCTAATGCTCATTAAGGATGCAGTAAACCACCGATCTTTACCTGGTAGAAAATATTGCAAAAATTGTGCAAAAAAGTGGTATTATTATTATTATTTTATTAATGAGTAAAATGTGCCTATAAAATGTTAATACATGATTACAATTGGAGTTTTTTTTAAATGATTTACAAATCTTTCACACAGGATTCATCTACTGTCGATCGATCGATTGCAATTACAAAATGTAAAAGCTGTGTGAAAACATTTTAAAAGTGTAAAGAAAATTAATCTTTTGTCCTATTTTGATTGAAGTATTAGAAAAGGCAAGGTAAGAGAGGTTTCAAGGATAACTGGACTTTTCAACAATGTGCAGTTATCATCCTCTATATTTTGCCTTCTAACTTACCCCCATCCTCTTTGACAAATGTATACTCATTGAGATCTGAATGATGCAGTTCCACTATTTGTTTATATCTGCTGCAAATCTTCTATTCTTTCTGCACCTACATAGTGCAAGCCTATAGATTTGGAACTAGGAGGAAACTTTTGTTACTGCTTCAAGACACAGTGATGCATCCATCAGATGTATCTCAGTGATTCATCTGTGAGGGGTGGGGGGGTTAGGTCAAAGCAAAAGGGAAGAGGGTGAAGGATAGGAGCACATTGCTTGAACATGAATTTATCCTTTAAACCTCCTCTGTCAATTTTCTTTTTTTTGCCATCTCTGTCCCATTGAGGAGAATTATCTTCAATTCCTGTCCTATAGGCACAAAAAAAAACTCTTTAAAATTAGTAAATTCCCTATTAGAAAGTCATTAGAAAGTTATTGCAACAAAAGCCCCCCCTTTGTATTGTTTCCTCTCTACTATTGTTCTAGTGAGAAATCAAAAATTTGGAATTCACCCTATTTTTAGTCTTGGTGAGTGGGCAGTTTTCCCTAGTGGGGATAGAATATTCAAATGGAATATGGAAACATTGGGCCTGATTTATTAAAGCTCTCCAAGACTAGAGAAGATAGGCTCTCATGGGAGAACTGGGTAATCCAGCAAACCTGGAATGGATTTCCTAAAAATCAGGAGCAAATCCATTCTAGGTTTGTTGGATCACCCAGCTTCTCTTATAATAGTTTATCTTCTCCTTTCTTGGAGAGCTTTAGGAAATAAGGCCCGGTGTATAGGTAACATTATATAGGCAAACAGATAAACACACAGATGAAAATACATATAAAGGAGTTTTTATGACAAAGGATTATTATTTCTATCCATCCAGGTCTGAGGTTTATGCAAACCATGTACACAGCACAGCCAGGCTGTCGGCACCACTTACAGTTGTAGGCTATAGAAGGGATACAGTGGTCATGTTCCTTATTCTCCTGCAGTCTGCTCAGGATATAAATACCGAGAAGCATACATTTGGGTTCAGCTTTATTATTTAATTTCTTTGTTTTTTTAATCAGAACCACCTACTGGTCCATTCAGCAATCTAACAACCTTGACACCATACCCTAGTAAAATATCCAAAGTTTCTGAGAGCTGTCTGATAATTTTTGTCACTTTAGTTGCGAGGAGTTATTATGGCTAAAGCACAGTCAGATCCTTTTCATTTAAACTGTATTGACCTAGTTCCAAAAGTCTTTATTAAAAGAATGGAAATCGTGAGCTGTGTAATTATATATGAAATAAAACATAACAGGAATTTGTGAGTAATATTAAACTTGAAAGAATATTTAATGAAATATTTCAGCAGACCATCAAACCTGATGACAAATGATATACTTATTAATCAAAATATGCTCTATGTTCCACTCTTTGCTGAGATGAAACTCTGCTGGTTATATTTTGAGGGGCAAGAAAAGATTGAATTGCGCTTTTCAACCTTTACCTCTTGATTTTCTAACCTTTTGGAATCAGAAATAAAGTTGAAATTTGAAAACATTTTAGAAAAAGTTAGAAAAAACAGATGTGGAATTTTATAATTAGGAAAGCCCTCATTTAAGAACAAGTCAACCCAAAATTAAAAAAAAGTTTTTAGGTGGATAGTGTTGAGATGGGTCACAAAATGACCCCCCATCAAGGGATGGCTCACTCTACCTGCTCCATTTTTATCATATACAATTTATTTTTTCATATAAATTATATCTAAAATATGATTTGGATAAAGAGTAAAACCCTATTATACTGGAGGTGGAAGGTGGGCAGACGTAATTCCAACCACTATAACCATACCTAGAACTCACTCGGTTATGCCTGTGTTTAACGTCCATTTTGTATGAGACCATCCAAAGGCTTACAAAGAGGTCTGTATTTGCATGTATTTAGTATAAATGGAAACCAAATGTATTCCTTTTATTATTTTTTGTTTTTATATATGTTTTTTTCTGTCCCTTTTTAGCAAAACACAAATGCTAAGTAATTTTTGTGCACTTGTAGTGAACTATTGATCCAACAGGTTGTCTTTGTTAGCTACAAAATCAATCATTTCTCTCTCTATGCCTTAAAAATTGGATTTTTTTTATTAAATGAACTGTTTGGCTTTCTGGTGGTCTCCATGCCCCCTACTGCCTTCTAGAATAGTGCCATTGTGCCCAAAAAACTATGGGTTCTGGTGGATCCTCTTTACTTTCTATGGTGGGTCCCAGGTTCCAAATTCAACCTTGTTGCTTTGCATGGTCCGTAATCATATCACTCACTACCCTTAAGACAAATTCTGAATTTATTATCCCCAACACAGTCCAAGGCAAACCTTTTGGGAAAGCAATATGTTTTTGGGAAACCCAGACTAATACAGGAAGGACCTTCAAACCCCACACAAATAATGGTCTGGTCAAGATTCAAACTACCCATGCTAGCCTCCATGTTGGCTGTGTTAATTATAAACTGGTGTTACTATTAGTAGTTAGTCAAATTCAACTGGACCTGTTCTTGTAATGTTGAAGACGTATAACGTTGTTTCATCAATTCCAACTGGTGGATGGCTGTAGTGGTTGGATGGCTGTAAAACCAACTGGTGGAAGATGCAATGGCTGTACAGTCCAGCTTGTAGCTTAGCATAAAAAATGTGTGGCTTGGGTAGAGTAGGATGTCTAAAAGAGAACCCTTGGAAGAACATGTTTGGAAAGGAAATAAATAATGCTATCTGAAGATAAAAGCTGAGAAACAAGGCAATTTAGGTTTTCTTACCACAGTCTTTCCTATAATAAAAGACATACTTTCCCATTGAAGTTCATTTATTATCAAAGTCCTTTTGTTTGTTTTAGTAAATTTTCACACACTTATTCCTGGAAAGTCAAGGAACTCTTAAGTGTCTGTATTTCCACTGAAGCATACTTCAATAACAAATATATCAAAATACTACATTCGTTTATTGCCTAAAACAAAGCACCACCTGCCTAGACAGGAAGTTACATTTTAAAACAACAGCTGGCTCATTAAACCGGAGAGCAAAGAAAACCTTCTTAACATTTAAAGACACATCAGGGTACAATTAAAAATAAGGAATATGTAGCACTGAAAAAAAAGAAAAGATCTAAATGCACATCTGGGAGAGCAACACATTTTGTGACTCTAGGCTTAAATATCAGAGGCTGGACAGAGACAACTTTTGGAATTCCAGCTGATGTTGAATTATACATTCCATAACGTTTGGCTTTCTGGTTACCGTTTGTTCAAAGGGATTCTTCCATTAAATGAGATTATTACTTTAAGTGGTAGTAAGTGTCATTGAGTATCGGTGAACAAGGAGTGCGTCATTTTTAAATGTTATTTTTTCTTACTGTTTTATGAAGGCTGAACTCCAGGGAGACATAAAAGACACACATTAATCTAACTCTGTATTCATTAATAAATCAAAGTAATACTTTAAAGTATGTTTTTGTTAAATTTAAATAATGTAAATACCTAAATTCGACTTAACTACCCATATAATCAAACTGGGAGAGGAAGGGACATACCTGGGGGTCAATATGGTAGGTTACATGCAAATATGCTAAAAAGAATAAGCCGCCTGGAAGATAGACCAGAGAGGTAAGACCATCAGTCTGCTGCAGGCTGGAGGGAAAGTGGTGTCAGCAGTGGTGTCTATCTCCTGAATGTGCTTTGTGGCAAAGCTGTGTAAGGGCTTGTGAATGATGAAGATGCCTTTTTCTCTTTCTCTCTCTATTTTTTTTTTTTTTGCAGCAGTTTAGCACCAGTCTCTAACAGGGCCAGGTGGAATTGCTAACTGCTAATTTCAGTGGAAAGAGGTTTGGAACACATTTTTTATTACTGTGTTGCCATATTTTTCCAAAGTAAGAACAGTCAGAGGAATAATTTCTGTAATTAGTACCTTCACACATGTGCATATTGCTTGTGTATAGATTGATGTGTTAATGCGCCTACTGCCCCACGTCCAGATTTTTTGAGTGACATCCTTCCTTCCTCTCTGAGTCCTTTCAACACTGCCCCATCTCTGTTTCTTTACAGCACTTCCCCTTCTATATATCCCACCGGCACTGTCCTATCCCTTTGTCTATTCCGAACTTTCTGTTTCCACCCAGCATTGACCCATCTCTGTGTCCTCCCAGCACTTCCCTATCTCTGTGCCCCCCTATTAGTGGCTCTGCTAAATTTTCTTCCAGTGGTATCCATTCTACACGTCCCTTCAGCTTTACCCCCATCCAGACCCTTCAGAATTGCCTCCTACGTTTTCCATTCCAGCACATCTACCCCTCTGTGCCGTTAAATGTATCTCCAATAGTACTCTTACCTCACTTACCTTCAGCCCTGCCCTCTCCTGGTGCCTTCAGAGCTGTCCCATTTCTGTGTCCCTCCAGCACTTACCTCTCTCTGTGCCCTCCATAAGTGCCCCGGTTCTTTTACCCTATAATACCCCCATTCTGTGTGCCACTAGGAGTGCGCTTGCTCCATGACCCTGAATTATTGCCCCTGCTTCATTTCTCTCTAACAGCATTTTTTCCATTCTGTCCTTCTAGATGTTCCACCTTAAAAATGCCCACAATTTATGTTTTTTACTTTTTTCTTACTACAGAGACAGTGAAGGTGTTGAGTAAAATTACCATATGTTCCCTCGATTGTCTTTTCTTATTAGCCGATAGTGTTATCCCTAGTACTTTTGTACTTTTTTTAAGTAAATGAAAACAAATTTTCTGTAAACGGATAGGAAAATGAATACGCATAAGTGGATGACATTATGTCGACAAAGCCGTAATTGCATTTATATCATTTTGCAGTAATTGCAGTTGTGAGCATACTGTTGGCCATACATTTGCAATGTGCTTCACATTAAAACATTCTTCCCTAAATCTCTTAATAGGGGCCAAGCAATCCGTATATTTAAAGCGATTTCTTCAAATCAGAAAATGGATTAACGTTTTCACAACAAAGTATCTGAGCAGCATTGCGAAGGCAGATTTTACAAGGCATGACTGGGGATACTACTGTACAGCCTATAGGCACACAGCCAACTCACTAAAAGAATTGGCTCTATAAATCCATGCCTTAAACTGAAAGTTTCATTCATATGGAATTACTCTTAAGAAGATAATGTCATTTTCCTCCCAGCTTATCCTGTCTCATAGATCTAATTGTGGTCAAAACTATTTTTGTTTCAGCTTACAAAGTCTGAGAAACTCACATTGTGATTAATGTTGATGTTGGTGCAACTGTGTAAATTTTATATATGCCAAGTATTTTGATGTACGTGGCAATGTGGTCACCATGCAAAGTGCTATAGAAATGCTTTCTGTGAGTGTTCCCCCACATGTTTAGGTTTGGTACTAAAGCCCTGGCATTTAATGCAAGATCCCAAGGACTTTTACTGGTACGTAAACAGGTTAAAGAAGTGCTACAGTCTAGTGGGAAATCTGCAAATACATTCCGCCTGATTTATTAAAGCTCTCCAAGGCTGGGGAGGATGCACTTTCATCAGTGAAGCCCGGTGATCCAGCAAATCTGGAAGAAACTGTTCCAGAATTGAAAACATTTGCTTGCAAATTGCAAATAACGTTGAAGAAATCCATTCCAGGTTTGCTGGATCACTCAGCTTCACTGATGAAAGTGTATCCTCTCCAACTTTGGAGCGCTTTAATAAATCAAGCCCATTAAATTAAATTGGTATTTTTATTTAATGTGAGCTATAGAAGAATACCACCACTACAGCATTCACATATGCATACTCCTGGTCAGTACATAGACTGTACCAACCAAAATGGTATTGTCTGAGTGTCTGGTATTAATATTCCCTTCTTGGGCTAAGAACATTTTTAGCAAGTACCAAAAGGCTCCTTGTCACTTACTTGTCAATTCCTATGAATACACCTTTTGATGAAGATGAACAAAGGCAAACATGTTTATAGCCCAGTTTGTGTGACAACCATGATTGCCCAAATACAGATATGAGGCATAGATGAAGGAACAAGAAGTGTATTTTCCCCAAAGAAGACAAATAAATCAAGTCAACACATTTAAGGACTGGTAGGCTGCCATATATTACATGTTTGTTTTTGGATTTTGATACGCTTAGAAAAATGTTGCAGACTCTCAGGAAGAGCACCGTATGATAGCACTGCCACTGGGCACCCATCCTATACAGCTCTGGCTCTGACCATACTAGAATATACTTTGACATATCATTTTGTTTGCTCAGAGATGTACAGAATACCCGTAAAATTGTTCATATCGTTATCAGCTGCAGCATAAAACATCTCTACCTTAAGTCACAAAGTTTTCTTTCAAGCATGTTATCAGAATTATCCCTTGCTATCACCGTCAGCTTCCTGGGGTCTTCCGGGAAACAGAAAAACAAAATCAAACTTTATCTTAATCCATCTCATAAAACTTTCCTCCACTGACAAAAAGCGATAAGGACATTTTCTCATTTTGCTTATGACACAACTTTTCCAATGTTGGAGACTCATCTCAGAGGTGCTATTAGTCCACAGAATGTGTTTAGTTATATACAGAGTTTTCCATGTAATGCAAACCCAATAATGTCTGGAAACCAGGGACATACATTCATTTATGATATCAGTCACCAAGAATGTGAAAAGAAAAGCTGTCACAGTGAGATCATAGCACTGGAGGACAGACTGAAACAATACTGAAATCACTGCTATCTTCATTCTGCATGCCGCCGTGGTCAAGTAATCCACACGTAAAAATAAACATTTTTGGTATTTCCTATTTATATGTTACAGAATGAGGCTGCTTAGTCTTTGAATATACATTGTATCTAAAGCCAAAAGTAGTTTCTATGTTGAATACAAAATAAAAGTGTTAAAACCTCAGTCATATTTGTCCTATTGCAGTGTTTCTTGACCTGTATAGTAATTGGAAACCATTGAAAAAAAGTGACCCAGCACTGCACAGGTCAGAGTGCTAACCTCTGAGCCAACTGTGCTGCCCTCCAGTACATTAGCATGGTGGTCAATAGGAAGAATGCCTCTTACATTGCTGGCCAATGAGAAGAATGCCACCCTTATAGATAGCCAAAAATGATCACTGGTGTCAGATAAACTGACCTGGAAGGCACAGATTGCTTATTGCTCAAGGAACCCCCAGCAACCACTGGAGGAACTGGAGGCTAACACCCAACCTTGGTTGAGAAACACTGTGCTATTAGCAAAAAAAAAGAAATATGATAGCATATACTAAACCAGTCTGTGTGTTTGCTTTAGTCTTCTTTTTCAGCCTTTTCTCCAACTGTTTGTACCTATGTATGCTGTGATTGATACATTTTTTGTCCAAGGGTGGCATTACTGGCTGTACTTATGGAAAGATCCATGGTTGTTACCTAAAGACAGGACTACAAACATTGGTCTTCACCTCATCCCTATCAAATGGGGTGCATTGGAATCACAGTAGTGATTCAGACTGGAAGTGTAAAGAAGATGACATGGCCGTGCTTTAATTGCAACAAGAATTGGGAAGGGAATTGCATTTCTGGTATGATCCACGGGTCTTTTCTGCACTTGCTGAAAAAGTTCCAAGACTGAAGAAAGTAAACTGATGTAGCCACCACATCTAAGGACTTATATGCTGCAATATATTACATTTTTATTCTTGGATTTAGATATTCTTTTTTCCTGGATGGACTGACACTTCATACGTCAATGCTAACAGTGAACATAGATAAGAGAAGAAGCTTTTTTTAAATCGTGAAAGACGAGTGTACTGTTCACCTTCTATTCTAAAAATAAGATGAACCTTCACAGTGCATATCTAATGAGATGTAAAAAAAAGTATTGTTTTCTTTTATGAACTGAAAAGCAGTGTTCTGACATCGGTGTTTATGCCAAATCCCAGCCGTCAGCTGGATGAACTGATAACAATAAATGAGAAGAATCATTAGATCATGTATTAGATGGCACTAATTGGGTTGTGCAGCCCTTTTGCTCCATTCATCAGTAAGATGTCAGAGTTTAGGGAGCTATTGCAGATAAAACAAATCATATATATATACAGTGCCAGGACACGGCATCCCTCCTCCACCAAAACTTAGATGGTTAGAAGCCAGACAGACAACACATGGTAATACCTGGCGCTCCATGCTGTGACATTCATTAATGTCAACCCATATTCACATGTTTAGTAGATGGCAATGAACCCACATTGCAGAACACATCAGAACAATACAAAAATAGGCATTTTATTCCTAAAAAAATGTAATTCATTTATGTTTATTTATGCAATCAATCCCTGTGGTTTTCACCATTTCTGGCTGAACACTAGAGCAGCAGAGTGGCTGCAATATCATCTTCATGCTAAGAAATGTCCATGATTCCTGTGTTATGGATGTGGTTGGTTATACTTGTAGTCTCAGCTCTCTATAGCATAATGAGGTGGCTACAAATGAAGATCTTCTGAATGCAGCATGAACTGTAGCCACATGCAATAGGAATATGCAGTTCTCTCCAAAGACTGTATATCCCTAATATCAGCCTCCTACCTATAAGAGAGCTTTATGCCCATGATTCCTGTGTTATGAATGTGGTTGGTGACACGTGTACGCTTTCAACAGCATAATGGAGTGGCTACAAACAAAAGACCTTCTGGATGGAGCATGCATTGTAGCCACATGCATTAGGGATTTGTAGTTATCTGCAAGGGAAGAGGTTCCCGTGCCTGAACACCAAAAACTGAGTTTGTGGAACAACAAATTTTTTGTTCAGAAAGACAATCCACAAAAATGTATTTTAATATGAGTTTTGACCCTAATTGTCCCCTATAGCACAGGACCTTTCAAAAGCCATTTCAGGTAGGGATGGGGTTCAGATTCAATTCCAGTGGGTTTGAGTTGAAGTTCAGGAGTTCCCTATTTCTGTGAATGTTCTCCAAATTGTAATGTTTCCTTGGTAATTCAAGCAAAAAAGCTTTTATCTTATGAGGGATTGTTCTTGGTACAGGTAGTCCCCGGGTTAAGGAAACTAACATACAGACGCCTCCTAGTTAAGAACAGAGGTATGAAGGGGGGAGGGGCAGTTTGCATGACTTGCAGAAGAAATCTTTTGCTAAACACAGCTGAGGTTGTGGAATCTTAGGGGATGAGCTCTTTCTGCAGCCTCTTGTAACTCTTTAATGACCAAGACAAACTTTGCAGTTGTTTCTTTTTGCATATCAAAGCACAGCTTGCTCCAGAAGGTAATGAATGTCTAGGCTCCATAAAGTTTTTTTTTTTTTTTTGCTTTGTTTGTGTTTAACTCACAGTGGGGATACCAGGTTGCCTAATAATATGTTGAGACAATCGTCTGTCCTAATGGCATTCATTAAAATATTGTACCTGTTCCAACTTACATACAAATTCAACTTAAGAACAAATCTACAGCCCATATCTTGTATGTAACCTGGGGACTACCTGTATTTAGGTTTTTTTTTTTCTCTTGGGCTCCAGTGTTGAATCTGGTTTGGTTCATTATGGGTTTGATGAATGTACTTTGAAGTTTTCCAAAATCAGGCACGTCCCCTATTTCTTTTTCTAAGTATTTCAGCCCAGCCCAATCTTTCCTGCACACATATCTGTACATAGACACATACATATAGAGGGATATAGAGACATATATGTACACATGCACACACATCCACATACTGTACATGCATTGCAATCATTTCTCTTTATCAAAGTTTTCACAGACACATCCAATCTTTTTCTGAACCCGAACGTATAAATGTCCTTTAGCTCCAGTATAGGGAATTTACCAAGCTACAAAGGAAAATAAGACCTGCATGACTTCAGCAAATGCTTGTACAGATCAATCCCTTTTTCGCTGTTGGTGCCAGCAGAATCAATCTTAAAAGACATGCAACATCCCGGCCTTAATCTCAGCACATTCTTGCTTAAAGCTGCTGTGTTGACTTTCATATATTTTAAGAAAAAGAAAAGAAGAATGGATTCAGATTACTTTAATGTTCTGTTCAGGTTCGTTGGGGTAAATATCCTGCAAAATGTCATGACTTTTACTGTATTCACCCACACGGCACTTCCTGCTGTGAAACACGTCTTGGGTTTGCACTGAAAAGAAACGCTTCATGTCTTTTCTTCTGTATGTTATGGAAAATGGACTTATCCAGGGTTGTGTTTAGAAAGTCTGCTTCTCCAGACACATATAAATAATGGTTCTCTTACTCACTATGTTACAATAATATTATAATCTACAAGCATAGTCATCCGATGCACAAAAAAGCTCCTATGTATTATTTTGGACCCAGACCTATATGTGTCTTATGGTAATAAATTATTGTTTTAGCATACTATCTGCTAGCTGTAAATTGCTTTACATTATTATTACAGTGTTGAGCAGTGTAATTTATTATATGATTCATCTCACTAGAAGTGTGCTCTTTCATAGTTTTGCTGTATTAAATAAATAGATTTGCATGTTGAACACAAGGGGGAGCTCTAGATGGCTCATTGCAATCAGTTGACCTGATTTACTAAAGCTCTCCAAGGCTGAAGAAGACACACTTTCAACAGTGAAGCTGGTTGACCTGGTCCAGGATTCAAAACATTTGCTAGCAAAAAGCAAATGACTTTTAAACAATCCATTCCAGGTTTGCTGAATCCCCCAGCTTCACGGATGAAAGTGTATCCTCTCCAGCCTTAGAGAGCTTTAATAAATCAGGCGCAATATGTCACTATCTTAAGTACTGGAAATTTAGGTCTACTTTAAGATATTGTTGGAAAGAGAAAATAGGGTGTTTCCCTTCCAGGTCCAGAATGGTTTTAAAGAGATGTTTCATAAGGTTCAAAGATCCTACACAGAGCTCCACCTGCTGGCCGCAAGTGGTAAACTATATTATTTATACACCGTGTTTCATATTTAACAAACGGAATATTCTTGTTGTTTAACTTCTGGTACTAAACATGGGGGAGTCTATCTAGAAAGTAATGCCATAATATTATGTATTTATTAAGTCTACAGAAATTCCACACTTTTTCAAAAGATTTTCAAAATAAATAAAACATAATAATAATGGGGTTTCAACAAGCAAACAAAAATATGAAAAAATTAGCTCATTAGCCCATATGTCTCCCTTTGCAAATATTAATAAATAATACATGAATCCAGCAGTGTGTACCACTCAGTTCTCCAGGTGCAATCCCACCATCTGCTGGACTAGGAAACACCATATGAAGGTGACCACCTGTTCAAAGGTAAGTGAAAAACACTTTATTATGTGTTCTCTATGGTCTTGAACTCTGTATAGATGGATATCCCACTGACAAATCAACATGTTCTTGTACCAGAATAGAAGTTTGTAATGTTCAGGAAAGAGAAGTTTCTCATAGTGTAATGGGTTCATTATAATGATTACATAATAGCTCTTTATTAGTCTTTTTGTGAGTCTATTATGTCCAGGTAGTACATCCTTGGAGAAAGTATATTGAACTTAAACTTGTGCATCCAGAAATCTTGTAAGTCGTATTCTCCTGTTCTTCCAATTGTTTAGACAGGTAATAGTTCTCCCTTTGTGCACTACTGAACACCTTATCCCTATGTTATAGAGAAGGGGAGAGCAAGATATATTCTATATTATACTTAGGACAAGAAAAGTGTTACTAGCAGGTAAATATTAAAATAAATCCCACGCATCTATCCTATGTAAGTGCTGGCAAGCCTCATTATATTACATTTTTGTTCCTGGCTTTTACAAACACAACTGAGCAGAAGAAGAATCAAATACAATTTGTAAAGTTTATTTCACCGCTATGTTCTTTAACATCAAGTTTGTCAGACACGTGGAATCATACTTTACTTTTACAGCCTCTGCCAGAATACATTACTGTAAGCTATCAGTTCTGTATAAAGTTTATAAATATATCTCCTTGTAAAGAGAAGGGAAATATGCAGAGGTAGAAGAGCAGAGCAGGACTCTGAGCATAAAAGCCTCTCTGTACATCAAAGGTTTAAACAAAGTAAAGGCAGAGACTGTGCAGTACGTTATAGAATCTGTCATCTTCTGATGTGAAAAGGTGGGAAGGCCAAAGGAATGTGATAAAATACTTCATGGAGATGATGATAGATTTATGGAATGTCGGAGAAAAGAAGTTTGGAAGTTTAAAGCATTTAGAAGAAAATGTAATGTTTAACATTGCCAGGTGAAATGTGTTCATTTAAGAATGGATCGACTATGTTCTGTGTTCTCAAAGATTTTTTTTTCAAGGAACAATATGTAATTTCATTACAGAAAAACTGCCTAATCTAAAGCATTGCTGTGGTTACTGCAGTGGGCATGTAGGGCCTGATTAATTAAAGATCTCTAAGGAGAAGATAGACTATCATGAGAGAACCTGGGTGAGACAGCAAACCTAGAATGGATCTAGTCCAATATTTAAATAAAACATTGGCAAAAAGCAAAGGATTTTAAGAAATATATTCAAGGTTTACTGGATCATCTATGTTCTTCCATGATAGTCTTCTCCAGTCTTGAACATCTTTGATAAATGAAGTCCATAGTATGCCCTACAGCTTTGTGGCTTTGATTGCCATAAAAGTCACTGCATCAGGTATGAATGTTCTTTAACTTTTTTTTTGGTAAAATTCTTCACTCAGCCCAAAAACATACTGATTTGTTGATTGCCTTCATTCCATATATATGCCTGTTGGGAAGTTGGACTGTGAGCCCCTTTGATGAAGGGATTTACAGCTATATAGCACATTAACAGATTCCAATGACAATGCTGTTTATATATCAAAGCATAATCAATTAACAATTTCAAAAACTGAAAGAGCTGCAAAATAGGACAATGGGATTTATTTTTTTAATTATTTTTTTGTCCCTAAACTATGTTTACTGGAATTCAGATACAGCCAAAAGTTTGTTTGCCCTTCCATACCACTGACATCTATGAGGCGTTGAAGAGGTTGATTTTAGGGTTATGTTTTACAAATAAACATTTAATCCTTGACAAAGGATTCTCAAAGCCCTACGGGCAAAGCAATGGAAGCCTGCCATGCTACTGGCTTTGTCTGATTGAAACTTCAAACTGTTTGATGAGTCACTGCTCCTGAGTGATCTGTAAATTGTGATCTACTCATCTTTATAAACATCAATCTGTTTTCAAAGTGCGGCAAAAATGCCGAAAGGGTAAAAGAGAAAAAAAAACTTTTTAAAGTTAAAAATATTATTATTATTCCAGTAAGAAAAAAGAATAGAAAAAGGAAAGAAAGAAGGAGTAAATAAAAGAAAGGGGAATGAAAAAAGAAAGGAAAAAGAAAGGAAAGGACAGAAAAACTTTTCCTTTAGGAAGTACTATCTTGGGTAAAATTCTGAGTAGATCAGCGATCAACCATAGAGAAAGGGGTTGTGTATTACCAAGGGGTTGTGTATGACCAAGGGGTTGTGTATGACCAAGGGGTTGTGTATGACAACACAGAGATCTTTGACACTTCTGAACTTGTCCTGCATCCTCTGTCCTGTCCTTACACTTTTTGCTGGCTCTGCTTACATTTGTTTCAGTTCATTGAGCTATAACGGTTATTTGCTATTACGACAGCTATTTTAGGCATTGAAAGCCAATGGGAGAGGAAAAAAATGTTCACATTACTGAAAACAAAGACTATTCTGCTATACTTTACAGCACAAAAACATCCTAAAGTTGTCTTTTCTTCTGCATAAAGGGTAATACTTAGTACCAAATCACAGTTTGGTAGATTATTTTGGCTACACAAGCATAAACATGAAGAAATTTGGGGAACTGTAACTTAAACCCAGGAAAGTTCACTTATCTCTATCCTAGTCCTCCGGGATTCACTGGGCCGGATATATTAAAGCTCTGCATGGCTAGTAAAGATAGGATCTCATAAGAAAAATTTAGATGATGCCGCAAACCTGGAATGGATTAAAACAATTGCCAACTAATATGCAGTATCACCCAGGTTATCCCATGATAATCTATAATCACAGTCTTGGAGAGCTTTTATAAATCAGACCCACTACCTCTAGGTATTAGAGATGGTGAGTATTCTAGATCCATTCTCTACTGACTTCTTGTGCTTCCTGATGTTCTATAATCGTGATGGGTGGTGTCAGTGACTAATAGAATGCTGTAGTAGGTAGGTGGGGTAAATAAATATTAATACAAATGTACTAAAATACACTAGCTCAAGCTGCAACAGTCCACATCAAACAATCTATAAACAGTGCAATCTCCTTGCCATTATATAATAAAATTTTCACATAGCCATTTAATATTTTTCAATCAATATAAGTAAGCCAGAGAGTTTGGGAAAATGTTTCACTTACTTGGTTTAATGAACACATCTTTGTTAAATCAGACAGAGCAGTGTTATTGACACTGATACCCCTTTTTGAGATAAGTGAAAATTAAAGCCTAGTTTTAGTTAGTACAGGATCTCAGCAGACCTCTGCGCTATAAGCTGCTTTTCAGGTTATAGAGATTAAAACAAGATCTTGCTGATATCTCTCTTTCGTTCTCACTGTTGTCAACACTTTTACTCAGATGTAAAAAGCGAGCCATCAACACAAAGAAATACTCACATGAAAGCGAGCAAATAATTTCTCCGCTTACCCCCAACCCACTAACTAGTTCCAGGTATTGTAAACTTTTAACATCATTTAAATGGGATATTGGACTTGAGCTGAGTTTCTACATATTTGTATAACTTTAAATGTTATAATTGCTCACATATTTGTATAGAAATATTTTCAATAATACTTCTTGTGTCATACCCAACATGGATTACAGTTTTGTTGTTTGAATAAATAATGTTATATTATATTATATATTATATTTCTTCTATATTTTAGAGAGTACTTTTTTAATTTTCTTGTGCTGGGTATAGTTTGATAGGGAATCATAATAATACAAATCTGCAAAAAGCATACATATTGTATATGAAAAGAAGGGAGCACTCGGTTTGTGGTCTGTGTTTTATTCATATATTAAAATACTTATTTGAAGGAAAATACTTTTTGATTTCATTACTGAAGATCGTCTGCTTTGGCAAAAGACTGCCATATGCAAAAATTTGACAACCCTGAAGAGAAACAACCCTGGAGACAAACTGGATTAGGGATCGAAAGGAAAAGTGAGACTCCTTGGAAAGAATGTAGTGTAGAAAAGTACAGCTCTGATATACTGCCATGCAAGGTGAACAACCATAAAATGGCTGGCATGTGGAAAAAGACTTTTTCAAAAAAGTGATTTTTACTAAAGTGATTTTTACTATGGTGAGCCTACCATATGGAAAGAGAGAGCCCTTAACAGAGACTGCCGTGTGGTCACACTCTGGGGAAAATACATGGGCAGAAACTACAGTTTGACTGAGAGTGACTGTCCTAAAAAGATCACTTTGTTGACCAGGCAGCACAGTGGCTCAGTGGTTAGCACCCTGGCCTTTGCGGCATTAGTTCCCAGGTTTCAATCCCAGCCAGGACACTATCTGCATAGAGTTTCCAGGTTCTCCCCGTGTTTGTGTGGGTTTCCTCTGGCTACTCTGGTTTATTCCCACATTCCAAAACCATGCAGTTAGGTTAATTGGCTTCCGCCTAAAAATTGACCATGGTAGGGACATTAAATTGTGAGCCCCTTTGAGGGACAGCTATTGATAAAACTATGGACTTTGTAAAGTGCTGTGTAATATGTTTGTGATATATAAATACTGTGTAATGTTAAAGGAAATAGCCTAGTGAAGGGAGAGCCTACAACATGGAAATATAGGTTGGTAGAAACTTCAGTTTAGCAAATGGCCTCCTGCAAATGTACTACATGTGAAGAGACTGCCCAAGAAAGTTGACTTTGTTGAAAGTTCAAGACTGCACTAGACAGAACCTGCAATGTAGAGAGAGAGAGCCCTTAATGGAGACTGCCATGTGGTGATAAGCAGCCATGGGGAAAACTGTCCTGGAAAGCCCATTTTATTGAAAGTGGGACGCTGCAAGTCTGTCATGTAGAAATAGACAACCCTTAAAAGAGACAGCCATATGGAGGCAGGCAGTATTGTACACAGAATACATGGAAAGAAACTGCCTTGTTGAAAGAGACAGTTCTGGAATGCTGACTTTTTTTAAATAAATAATATCTAAGAGAAAACCTGACAAGTGGAACAAGAAACTTTCCTTTTATTCCAGGACAATTATACTATGGGAAAAAGCCTGCAGAATTGCTCAGAGGAGTTGATGGAAAATTGTTCCTCTACAAGCCTGGACTAAGTGCTGCAATCTAGTCCCATGTGTCTCTTTAAACCGCCATCAAAAGCCTTGGAGAAGGTATGGATAGCCACAAAAAGTCTGAGCAGTAATAGGAATAGTTCAGGTCCTTGTGCAGCTCTTAAAATGTCATTAACTTATTTAGGAGCTTGCATGTCATCCCGATATAACACCTAACTTTTTCAGTAAAACCAGAAGTGGCTCATAACCTTTGATCTTTTGGTATATGACTATAGAAGCAGGAATGTCTATGATCACCATAGGATTATTATTAATATTATTAAACAGGATTTATATAGCGCCAACATATTACGCTACCCTATTAAATAGGGATGGAGCTAATAGAGTATAGCAGGGTCTACATGGCCCTAAGTTATGATGTACTTTTCCAGGAAGCACCCAAGGAAACACACTTTACTTATGTAACAGATATGCCTAAAAGTTGCAATTAGCAACACCCATCATGTCCAAACTGGTTATCTGCCCCCCCTAGAATCCACCATAAGAGCATCCTCTTGTGAGCTGCTAAGCCTTAATCTTTACTTATTTAATATTTGGCTTAATTATGAGTTCCAACATATATACACAGATGTGTTTGGTTACTGCGGAGTGTGCAGATCCCTAATTAAGGCTTTGTATGTCTATATTTCTCCCATAAATTCAGTAGCAGATTCCCGCACAGCTACACAATGCATACATTTTTGGTAATGTTAATGGAGGATATAGATCCATCTATTATTCCAGTCAAGCAGAAGATGTGAAATACATCAAGCCATTAGTTATACACAAACCTGGCTTTTATTTACAGAAGGTCTTTCCTTTCCATTACTCAGAGATCTTAATGTATTATTATTGCACTCACGTTCCTTACATTTACATGAACATTTTCACAGTTGGCATACTAAGGGGTAAAAATGTAAACATTCTTATAAAAAGGAAACCATATATAAAGTTTTATGCTAGTTTTTGCTTGTTTAAACACAAACATGCCAAAAGACTGATGTGTAAAAGAAAAATGTTTAATTAAATATATTATTATAAGGCTTAATTTATTGGTTTACAGAGGCTGTGTAATGTGCATAGAGGGGAGAATATCCCAACAAAATAGTACATCATGTAGGGGTCAAAATCCCCTATGGCTTTACTAAAAAGGCTTTAAAAAAGCATAGAAAACATTTATAAAACAAAACATGGAATGTTTCCAAATGTATGTTAGAAATCATGAATTTTTAGGTAAATTGGCAACCTATTATCATCAATGTTTAACAAATAATGTACTATATTATATGACTAGGGGCATATTGATAGTTGGAGTTGTGTCAATTTTGGAAAAAAAATAGATGGCCATAAAAAGACCACAATTGTGCCTTGTAAAGGTGCAAATCTTGTACCTTATGAAAGCATGGGTTGCCCACCTTTTTTTTATAAATCTGATAGATGCCCTCACCAACAAAAAGACTCAGGATGCAGCAAGTCTAGATGCAAGCTTAGGTATGTGTATTTTTTTGGTGATTTCTACAAATGATATTTTCTGATTATGCTTTTATAAATATAACTCTGTAAAACTCTAAATATTATTTTGTTATATTTACAGGTTTACTATAAGCTCTAACTGATGAAGATCAAATCCCACATCAAAATTCCACTAAATGTCATTGCCTTGGAATAGGCTTACGGATTGTATATAGTTTCTCCAAACTAATCACACTTGACATCTTTCTCATGTTTTCTACCCATCAAATACAGAAATCAAAAACAAGATGTTCTGCAATATCTATGCTTCTGAACAAACAAGAAAAATGTGATGACTTTTTCAGAAAAGTCCCAATGAAGCCTCAAGGAGCTAAGAAAAACATAAATGTTGTCTTTTAAGCATTTCAGGAAACAGGAGGTAAGGAAATGCTTTTCCTCTGTTCTTGTATTTGAAAGTTAAAACCCAATACATCTGTCAGCACTGTCTTGGATTCCGTGATATTCTAGATAGGAAACACTGAATGCAGTCACACTATACTGTACTGCTGTCAAGGTCAAGCATTTATGAATATATGATCTTCACTTTTCTTATTGTTTAACCTTGCTAAGAGTTATGAAACTTCTTTTCAAACATGTGATGAGAATACCTGGAACATATTGAAATAAAAGAAAATGTTGTGATAAAAATTGTTATGCTAACCTCCATATGGGGAATTAGGCAAATACTTTACTGCTGCCATCAGTGGCTCCTTTTCCAGGAACATTACAGCAGACTTAGAATATTTATGCAGTGTTTAATAGTCTCAGATTTTGCATTGACACTTGCCTGTTGGCACTTTCACTGTTCTAAATTGAGATGAAGAGGAATGGCATAATCAAAGGCAAATGGGATATTGGCCAATTGATGGGTGAGGAACATTGCAGGTTTGCTGGATCACCCAGCTTCACTGATGAAAGTGTATCCACTCCAGCCTTGGAAAGCTTTAATAAATCAGGTCTATTGAGTTTTTCTTATCACGATTATTGATGATTCTAGATTACGGAAATGGATATAATTTCAGGCGACAGGTACAAGCAATGAAGTGAACTATAATGTGCAAACGCCACCCTCCTACCTTAATCTGAGTACTTCCTAATGCCCTGCATCCTGATTTCATAGAACATTTATCAACTGGTGTACACAGGCAGATTTTCCTACTTCAGATTGATTTTCAATTCAATAAAACCAAATCTGAAATGAATTAGAGGTAACATCTACCAATTGCAGCCAACCAGTTCTGTTCTTCTTGATGTGTTGGTAAATTTAAGTTGAAAGTTCCCATATTGTGGCATGTGTACAAACAATCTATTACATCCAACCAAGATTCCAATCTTTCTTTTAGGAAAAGCAATCAAAAGGGCAAAATATATACATGTGTGCGGTGTTTTAAAATATCCCACTGTTTACTTATTGGAAAATTGTTTGGAATTGTTGGTCAAGCATAAAATTGGCAGCAGATGTGCTCCTATGTAACGGGCCTTACAGGGTGAGTAGCAGGAGCAAAGGAAATTGACTTCATGAAACCTGTTCTGTTAAACTTCCTGTCACTCTGAATTCTGCATCCATATAGTATTTAGGTGTGAATCAGATGTGAATTGGTCAGTGGCTGAGAAAAACCTCTTTGTATTGGTTTCCATGTATAGAACAATAGGCCAAGAATCTACAGGGATATAAGAGCATTAGATCCAGCATATTCTTTTATTGCCAAATTGCTAACCAAAGAGGTGCAGTAAGCTGCAGATAAACCCTTTAGGAGTCTAGTTTTGATCTTTGTTTCTCTATAGGTTTCTGTTTTTATCAGTACTTATACACTAATAAATTTAGGACATGCAGTGATGAATGCCACAATGAACTACACAAGTCAAGAAAAGTAGCATGAGAATAGGCAGTCAACTTTACAGTTTTGATATCAGGGTATTGCCCTATCAGGTATGTGCTTGAGACATTTGGCCTTCACATAATTTCCATATTTATAAAATATTTTGACCAGAAAGTTCATTTATTTTTGGATAATTAACCAATCCCACACCTTACACACAGAAGCGTTTAAGCCATCAAAATTCCATTCCATAACTGAGAAAATATATTTTTTCTGTAAATGATCCCTTTATTTTACAAAACAAATCACTGAAAAGACATGGAGGTCATGCAAGGGCAGAGCCTTTTCAATACAACAACCAGTAACCCAAACAGTGAGTGTGTGAGACAGATATAAGGGAGGTATCAGGAGAGATCGGATGACCTGACTCCCTCACATTGCACATTATTCCTGTGATTGAACGCCTAGAGGAAGGGAATGCCTATGGAATGTGTGCGCCATTTACTGCCTAAATGTCTGAATTAGTTCTGTGCCAGTCATTTTTTTTGTCAGACTGTGTTGATAATATTGTTACATAAAGCAGAACCCCTGCCAAAGACCATGTGAAGTCTACGAACACAGTAATGTAGTAAAACTCATTTTTCTTGCATCCCCTCTGATTTGTTCCATATTGATTGGCCTGTCCTATATAGTATTTACATTGCTATTTTTGTATTTTATTTATTTATTTATTTTGGATGAAGCCATTTAACTTAAAAGTATGATTTTGTGATGTAGGAGGAAACCAAAATGTTTGGAGCAAACTCCATACAGATAATGTGCTGGCTGATACTTAAACCCGGAACCCTAATTCTGAAAGATGAGAGTACTATTTGAAATATCTCAGACAATCTCAAACCTTCTAACAAAATATATCAGAATTCAGTTGACCAGAACCACTTGAACCTGTGACCTCTTTTCTCCCATAACCCCTATAAGTCACAAAGCATTTTGTTCAGTTAGTTCAGCACATTATTAGCAGTTGCTGCATACCCCAACATCCTTTATATCATTTGTGTTGTGACAGATAAGACTCTAACTTGTAAATTTTTTTTATTTCCTTAGTTTATTGGGAATAAATAAAAAAAAAAGAAGAAAAAAGTATTTTATGAAATTTTTTTCCAACACAATGTTTGCATAATTGTTCACTCCCATATATTTTCCAATATTTGTATGTGACATGCAGTTGAAAAGAAACAATTTGCGCAAATTGTTAGCATAATGTTAAGATAAAATAAGTCAGACTAGCAAAGGCATACATTAGCACAATTGAGACTTTTTTTTTTTTAAAAAAGTTTGCGTTCACTAAAAGTTAGATCATATGTGATCACCTGATGCTTGCGCAGTGAACACCAATATTGTGACCTGGAAAGGTTTAATAATTATAGGATATATATATATTTATTTATATACTTCTATTTATTTTTTTGCATTTTTTACCTCTACAGATCATGTTTAACAGCAATCTATTTCTGCCTGCAATCAGTCACTATCCCTGTACCATAAGAAAATGTCATTTATGACGAATTCTAAACACTCTAAAATTCTAAACAATTCCAAATTCTTTAGTGGTTAAATTCTAAACACAGTAAATGATTTAACTACTGCAAATCTTTTAGACATGCTTCCCAATCTGTGACAAATCCCCCCCAGATACGTAACGAAGATCCAAGGGGTACTTTGGGACCTTTTTAACTGAACTCCTAAATACTGTATACTATTTGTCTCCTGGAAATAGTAAAGACATACAGTGCACACTGGTTTCTTTTTACATACAGGTTGGGAGCATTTGATAGACATTTTACCACTTACTGAGAAATGCGTTGTGAAACATGCCTGGAGAATATACAGAAAATAAGTATAAATAGGATATCTTTTTAACGTGTTCCCACACTCAGAGCCCTGTGTAAGGTATTTCCAAGAAGGCATTATGCATGGCCTCCCCAAACACTCTGTAAACCAGAATCTCTAAGCTTAGAAGTAAGGTCTAGTGTTAGAAAGAGATAGTGTACTGAATACACAATAGTACTCTTTGTCTGCCAGGGCCTCCGTTCAGGGAGAAGGCTACTTAATCTCTTCTTTTGCCTTGGGGCTTTTAACTATTTTAATGTGTCCTTAAAAAAAAGAAGAAAAAAACCCTGCAAACTTCTCTCTATAGTTTGTAACAACTTTTTCTTTCTAGACAAGCCTCTGCAAAATCTAAAGCAGCCAGTTGTGACAGCTAAAAGAATGGTGTTAACAGGCATGAACAGAACATTTAACTGTTTTAGATTCTACAGTAGCCAGGGTTTGGTTTTGTATTCAGTTGGTAGTTTGGTGCTCTGTGCTTTCCAATAGTCCATTGAGAAGTCACATTCACTTACAAAATCATGCCTTCAATGAAGTCTTAGGACTAGTAAGACTTCATCCATGTTCTTGCCAATGCCAATAAACAGCAAATGCTGAGTCTTTGCTTAAAGTGTATCTATAAATTATTGGCTTAAAATGTATGTTTCATTCTAGATAGTGTGGTGCAGCCTTTCTTAAACTTATTGCCACTGAAACGCTAAAATAATTTATTCTCAGAGACCTCCTGCTAAAACCAATTAATTGGGGGTCAGTGGAAAGAATGAAATTACAGAGGTCATCCTCACTTGGTTGTTCATTGATCTGCCAGGATGAATTGATGAATGATAGGGGATCGCTGTACACATGCTAGATTTTCACCTGGGAGGATTACGATGGGCAACAATAATCTATATATGTACATAGCTTTTTAGATAGATAGATCATTGGTATCATGCTGCTGTTTCTACCATCATTGGCATAGGGGAGGATGTGACTCTCCTTTCTCTCATTTGGCTCCTCAAACACCAATTCTATTACACAGGAGAAAGTTGTCAGCCCTTTATAAGATCCAAGTAAGACAGACATCAAGCCTATTCCTAAAACAATTCATTTTGAAAAATGTAGTGTGTAGAAATGTGTATGTTAACACAATAGACCTGATTTATTAAAGCTCTCCAAGGCTGAAGAGAATAAACTTTCATCGGTGAAGCTGGGTGATCCAGCAAACCTGGAATGGATCTGGTCCAGGATTCAAAACATTTGCTAACAAATAGCAAATGAGTTTGAAGAAATACATTCCAGGTTTGCTGGATCACCCAGCTTCATTGATGAAAGCTTATTCTTTCGGAAAGCTTTAATAAATCAGGCTCTATGTACTAGTGGAAATGGGTTTTTACAACTTGGATGTCTTCTCCTTGCTTCCATAGGCAGATGGATAGGCAGGTAACCAATGGAAGTCTTGTGTTTTACCCTGTTTTGGCAAAGCGCAAGTCCACTTTAAAGGTAGCCATACAGCCATATATTCCACCTCTGCTATTTTGACAACTGTTTCCCTGTATTGTCATTTGTCATATAGTTTTTTTTCATCATAACTAACAATAGTCATGGAAATGTGATGGCAGAAAAAGTCTACATGGGCCATTTAGTCTTCTCTCCTTTTATGAACACTGAAAGGCTTATTTCACATTAATATTGTAGACCTATGCAAGTAAACCTAGCCATATTATGTGTGACGAGAGTCACCCGGAGAGCTAGCCTTATGGTTGGCACTATATTAGGGGGGAAGATTTATGCACCTGTTTTAACTGAGCCTCTGAAGATGAGGATGTAACGCAGCTGACCTGTGCTGGGTTGCGGTCCCCAATATATGCCAACAAGACTAGAGCAGAAGACATACCAAGCAGAAGATAAGTTTACAGGTACCCATACCTCAGGTGGGTGATTCATAGTGTTTGGAAGTATAAAGTGGAAATCATCAGCTGGAGACAGGTTAGACCAGGTAAAGTACCGTGGAGCAAATATACATAGAGCAGGGCCAATGCACACAGGAGCTGGTTGGCAGAGTACTGTGATCATCTGCCAAGAGGCAATAGTTGGATGATCATTCATATATGATGATGTACACACTTGAGTGCTCCCCCACACAGAGGTGCGTAGTGGTGGCGTCTCCTATCCCCTCACACTTCTGGGTTTGGGATGCAGTTGGAAGTCTGTTCCAAGCACCGAGTACTCAAAAAATAACACTTAAATAATAGAGTTACTCTTAAAACAAAGTCATGTTCTAAATTTCAGCTTCATAGTTGCCTTATATAAGGATATTTACACATTATCACAATAAACTAAGCTAAGTTAGGACTAGAAAAACAAAAAAAATGTGTAAAAGAGTTCATTCTAAAAAAGAATTGTGCCTACAGGCTTAGTGATGAAAATCCAGCCCTAATGAAGGGGGTCATATTCAGGGACATTATTTATACATTCATTTCTACTTTAAGTTTGCTTATAATAATGAATTTGTGGTTCACCGCAGAATGCACAATTTGCCAATCAAACAGTTAGTGAACACTGCAAGTCACAATTTCTTAGTACAATATCCCATTTAACTGATCAGCAGAAAAAGTGTCGACTGATTTCAGTTCACATATATCTACATTTGTCTGTATTGCATGTGTTAATAATAATGGAAGAATTCTGTGGGGTCCTGGCTCACACAGAAGATTAGTATAAATATGCCTCTGCTCAGCTGTGGAATAAAAATATTTCTATATTTCTTGCAGTGGGAGGTTCACCCATAGTCAAAGTGTTCATGTCACACAAAGGAATTCCATGGGAACAGAAATTCTGATTAAAACTCTGACACCGATCATGTAATCAATGTCAAAGCAGAACTCCCATTTGTCATTAGTTTTGTGAACTAGATGGAGCTCTGTCCACAGAACAGACAAAACTGAGAAAAGATAGGGATAATTTTTTAAGGTTGCCCGTGTTTATTCACTGTTGCTATTCTACTTAGGAAATCCTACTTTTTGTATTGGCATTGCAAGAAACAGAAAAAAATGTATATTTCCAAATCCAGCTAGAATATTTTCCTTACTTTTTGTCTCTACCTATCAAAAATTATTGAAAACCTGATGAACATGTTTAGTCTTCTTCACTAACCAAAACTAAAAAGTTTATTCTGTCTAGAATTGGGCTTTAAAACTGAAATCCAAACTAAACAAAGTTTGTATATAAATATGAAATGCATGTGAATCATGGTGGTTTTGCATACTTCTTCTTCTGTGCTATAATCCAGCTTTGGAGCAGAGATCAGTGATTGCTTTTCATTGTGCAGGGTAAATGGTCTTGTATTCATCCCCTATAGCCTCAAACCTCCCTCACCCTGCGTAGTGTCTTTTTGTTAATTTTTTTTTTAATTACCTTGACCCTATATGGTGTATCCTTTCTTCTTGGCCACATGGTATCATTTAGAGGCTACAAAAGAACTATCATTGATAGCCAGAGGTAGGAGTTGCAAATCTCTGTCAGTCGTCAACCATTAACCAATCAGGGGCATCAGTGTGTCAATACAAGAAAGACATATGGATATCTCTACTGCTCTAACAGTTCAGTATTCTACAGCTATTTTAAAGAATGAAAAATCACAGTCACCACTTCCTAATCTGCAAACATGCTATGCATTATAATGTGCAGGCAATCCTTTATTTTTCCTATTTACTGAAAACAAGACCTTCTCCCTTATGATACCTTTACACTTGCTGCAAGCCTAAAATTTGTTTCATGCCTCCCCCTATGCTGAATAAATTTACTAAACTTTTTTTTAATAGTCAACTTTGTTGTCAGTCCTCTGCCACTGATGACAAATTCCAGCTCCTTTGTGTCTTTGGTGGTTCAGGCACATCACTAGCACAGGAGGTACAACCCTGTAGTACCATGACTCACTGAACTGCTTTCTGACTCCAACAATTGTAGGTTTAGATAAAATCTGTGAATCTAGTCCAATAGCAAACTTTAGCAAGAATAAAGGATTTCCTAGTTTACAGTATTGCTTTTCACACACTGTATCAGCACATAGCAATTTACATGCAGAATATCCTAGGAAATGGCCACACACATAAAGCTGAGGCTAAATGACTGACAGGACACAAAGCAAAATAGCTGAAAGGAATAGGCCGCACAGAGAAATGAACTGGATGACCCTTGTAGTCTATCAGAGGTTTGATCAAAAATCCTCCTACAATTTTGCAAGGAAATAGGACTAATTATTTTAAGCAAAGGAAAGTGTTCAAAGGTAGGGCTGGAGTTCAGCTTTAAATTACATTTTTTCTGCATTGAGTTCATCTTTACATAAACTATTGCATGTGTACATAAACAGTTAATTTGAAAAACTCTGCACTTCTGGTTCTATTGCAAACCTCATTTTCACTGGTTGCCTAAGGTCATTTAGCCCTTTGATCATGATGACATTGAAAAATAAATTGAATATATATTATACATAAACATCTGTTGCACACTGAAAAATTGTATTTTCAGTTCTGTCTACTTTAATAACTTTTTATAAAAAGCTTTGAACACTTTTGTACTGAGAATTTTTGTGAGATCTGTAGACACGAATCATACAAGGGTACAGATGACTACAGTCTCACATTAAAGAGCCCAATGTGTTCATTTGCGTAAAAGAAAAGAACTGCAAGGACCTATTGGCATCTCTACCCTGAAGCCCTGTACAAAGAATTCCATTTTCTAACACATATCGGTTTCAAACAAAGAACATTTTCACTTCTCCATTACAAGTCTACAGATGTGACTGCTGAAAGATTGACAGTAGCGAAATTTAAAGCAGGACTCCCATTAATATAGGAAAACACTTTCTAAATAGAAAGAGAAGACTAAAACAAAAAGTGAAACTCTTTCTTAGGAGGATTCAATCACTGTGGTGCTGAATTAGCAGAATAAGTAATAAATGTTTTTCAGCTAGAAATTGTTTAGAAGTGCAAAAATATAAAAAACAAACAAGCATTGCATTTGCATAAGTAGTACCACAACACACACAAACATACACAAAGCATTCGTAGCACATTTTTGCATGTTTTCTTCTATGTTGTAAGGCTATCTAAGACATGTCTTCAAAGACTCTGCTGCCTAATGACCATCCTTGAACGCCCTGACCTACACAGACACACACACTGTACATGGGCAAAGTATGTAGACATACCGCCAAAATGTAACAATAAATGGTACTGCTAATACAACCAGTATAGTATACAAATATACAAGTATAGTATAGTAATACAGTATACAAATACATTTTAGACAACAGTTTGGGGAAGACCCTATTCTGTCCCAGCAGGACTGTGCCCCCAAGCTCCATAGAGACAAGGTTTGGTAAGATTGGTAAGAACAGAAGTGGCCTGCAAAAGGTCTTGACCTTTACATTAACAAACTTTTTTGGGACTAACTGAAATGTTGACTGTTAACCAAGTCTTTTCGTCCATCTTTAGTTCCTGACCCTACAATATTTTTTTTGGTCGAAAAGGTCAAATTTCTTATAAAATTCCAAAATTTTGTAGAAAACGTTTCCCGAAGGGGGGTAATTGTTGTGTCATAAAAGGGGGTGGCTTGTGTAAAGAAACAACTCTGTATGAATGTTCATAGTTTTGGAAAGGGATGTCAAATAAGATCATACAGAATTAAGGGTGAGGTGTTCATAGGTTTTTGACAATATAGTCCAAGCCCTATGTCACAGAAAATTCCTGAATGATTTGATGGTAGCTCTTCCTACGCATCTTATTGTCAATTGTGGGGTCTCTTTGCAACCACAACAGTTGCCCGCACATTCCAATTGGCCCAATGACACTGACACCGGAGAGGATATCTCCGTATTGATCACTAACTAGCAAGACAATTGAAATACAGCTAAACAGAGCACTATAGTGAACCCGTAAAAGTTGGGAAAGATTTTGTGGGTGTGTAAGGAGGCGATGAAATTTTCATACAAGCTAGTGTCTTATTATTTCTTTCAAAACCTTTAAACCTCCAGTTAGTTTATTAGTATTAGGGGGTCCCATTTTTTTGTTAGATGATGCTCTTTTGGAAGTCCATTTTGGTGGTTTGCTTTGATCAGAAAGATCTTGCAGCTGAAAATTCCTGCAACTGTACACTGGCAAATTTTGGTTGATATGTAAGTACAATATGCTTTAGTAATAATATACACCACATATATAGTGGAATGTATATATATGGAAGTAAGGTTTATTTTGAGGGACCACAGGTTTCAGAGGTACCTTGACGTGGCTGTGCAGCTGTTTATATTAGTGTATATGTATTTTTTTTAATTTGCTAAATTATTCTTTTATTCCCCAAATATTTGCAGTAACTGTAAATGACACACATCCAAATTTTTGAACAATATTATTGCTGTCACCTTTATAAAGCATTTCTTGGCAAGTGTTCCGAGGGGCCTCAGAAAATATAAGGATCTCTGCACTAGCTCTAATCCATTTAGTCTGTTTCCTCAAGATCGTTATCCAAGTGAAACTTCAGTTTGCTAGCCATTCTTTTTTTATGAGAAGCAAATGAATATTTTTGTTGCGATTCTGAGAAATGTTAAGCAGTATGTTGACACAAGTATAAAAATGATAAAATGTCATATTTGGGTAATAAACATTTTTACTCCCCTAGCAAATCCACCCCATTCAGTACCAGAAATGCAATTTTATTAGAAAAGTTACTTTTATCCCTTTACTGATGTACATAATACAAAATTGACCCCAAACTAATTTAGCTTTTCTTTAAATGGATACCTTCCCTCTACTATTTTTCCATGTCTTTGTTTCACTCTCTGCTCATCTGTCTATATATATCCACCATGTGTCCATCTATCAGTCTATCTGTCCACCTTTTAATCTTTTACCACGCCGAAGGCTTCAACACATTTATCATGTACATCCTGTTAAGTTTTACTTTTTTCATCCAGAATGTAAAGGGAACTGCCCCAGTTTCACACTCCATTAGGACTGTATAGAACATCCTCTGCTCCTTGCTGTAGAACACTGGACACCAGGCTTGGCTCATCACATTAATTTGCCTAAAGCATCTCTACAATAAATTGATCCACATGATTCACTGTCAGTGCAGAAAAAAGGATGACTGTCAGATATCAGAGGTGAAAAGTCACCCATTAATCCATAATTCTACCTCTCCCCCAGTACCTCAGGGTTATTTATAAGAATTGACTTTTTGTACTCTTAATTAATCTTTACCAATATAAATCCAAGTCAAAATCCAATAAGGCTTTATTTTTTATAGGATGGTTTGTAAAAGCATCATTTTTATAATATATTTAGATTGTTGCAATTTAAACCTATGTTACAGTTCTGTAATATAAATTAGGTTTATATTAGAGTTTTCTCAATATCTAAGTATTTAAAAAAAACAAGTATGAAACCTTCTACTATATAAACAAATATTAAGGATATTGGCAAGGATATCTAAAAAGTAACTCACTAGTAAAGCTGAGATAGCAGACTTTTATTGCACAGCCTATTGTTTGTTGTTGTGGTGTTTTTACTGAATAGGAAATTACCATTGTGTTTGAAAATATTTCTGTCCTAATATCACTTTCATTAAATGCCTTTGGTTCATATTTGTTTTCATAAATTTACCCAAGAACATTAAAAAAATCTTACATTTTTTTAATTTATGCCTGATGATCCCATAATAAAAAATTAAAAATTCTTTAAAACTAGCACAAATGGGAAGAATTCAGGGGATGATTCTTGGGTAGTATATGCAAAATGATTTCCCTTTAAAAGAACAAATAGCTTTCATGTATGTATTGCTGTATGTAATCACAGGGTTGGATTTCCTAAAGAAAAGAAAAACATGGCACTCAAAATATAAAAAATATAATTGCATGGACATGTCCACCAACAATTAGTTAGCAAATATGGAAGTAAATAAAGATCAAACGGAAAATGTCTTAGAGCCCTTTGACTCCAATTACACACATCTGTATCGCACATTATTGCATGTATTATCACTCATATTTCTGTGTATTATGTAAGAATTTGTAATGATTCGTGATGTTTGATTTTTATTCAGTGACAAAAGATTTTTTTCACATCAGGAACTAGGGAAGGTCAATGGATTTACATATTGTTTTATTTGACAGTTCCCCAAGTTTTGTAGCTTTCCATTTGAAAGCAAAACATGTGTCCCTTCAAAATAAAGTGGTAATAGTGATTCCATGTCAATACTTACACTTCTGACCTGTTAAAAAAAATACTCCCCCAGCCGCTCTCGCCGCTCCTCCAATGTCCTACTACTGACTTTCTCACTTATAACCTTATCAGACGCACGGCTCCAAGACTTCTCTAGAGCTGCCCCGACTCTCTGAAATGGTCTTCCTCATCCTATTTGGCTTGCTCCTACTTTCTGCTAATTTAAAAGAGCACTCAAAACCCATTTTTTCAAACTTGCCTACCCTTCTGCCTTTTGAAACCACCACTACTTCCCACCACTACATATCTCCCATCCTATTGTGTGTTAATTCCCCCACCTACTAGGTTGTAAGCTCTTCGGGGCAGGGACCTCTCCTCCTGTTTCTTTATATGTATTAGTCTGTCATTTGCAAATCCTATTTAATGTACAGTGCTGCGTAATATGTTGGCGCTATATAAATCCTGTTTATTAAAAATAATAATAATAATAATATTAATAAAAATAATACAACCCTAAAGATAATAATGTACTGTAAGCTAGCCTTCTAGTCATTCCTAGAAGGATTCCTCTGGGTTTCCTATTTTCTAAAGCCTAACTTGCATTGTTTGTATAAGTCTACGGGTAACATAAGGAATACTTCTGCTCACCAGATTCCCTACTCCTACCCTGTGCGGGCATTCTCCCTGAGTCTCCTCTCTAAGGTGCCCCAGGCCATGGGCACTAATGTCATCCCCTATGAAGCAGGGCCAGTACCTCCTGCATTGTAAATGAAGCTGTTGAGTGTCACCCATAACCAGGAGACGTTGAATGGAAGCGCACCAGCCAATCCAAAGCAGGGGTAATTTTTTGGAATTCAGCTTTATGTTTTTCATTATGCTTTTTCCACTTCAGCATGAGATGAACCTATTATTAGGCCACCACAGTACAGATTGTCTTTTTCATTACCTTAAATTTCTTTGCTCCTAAAAGTGTTTAATTGCACTCAAAAAAGTGCTCCATTTGGCTGTAAAACACTATACACAGTAGCCCACAAATGTGCACACTTACCTGAATGACATTTAGTTTGCATATTTAAAACTATTGTCATTTTTTTTCTAATAAATACTTCTGTACATTTTTTTCCATCTTAGTGCTACTCATCTGTGCTACTTCTTTGCTACCACTTTCTGTCTATATGCTTACACTCCAGCTATTGCAGAATGGTATTTATCAGGGCTGTCTCCATGGTTATGTAAAGGGTGAAAAAACAGCTCCTTATTGTATTGGAACCCCGTGTGACAAAGTGAAAATTCAAGAACAAAACTGGGAGAAGGGACCTAGCGTTGTCACACTTAAACAGCAAGTCCCTGAAAAAGAATGTCATGGCATACTGCCTAAAATTTTGATGAAAGTTGAAGATTTTTAAAAAATATTCACAAAAGACTTTTGCAAAAAAATTGCATTATGATTTTTATTATATTTCATTTTCAGTGGGTTAACATCTGCTTTATTTTTTGTCATACCGCCATGTAGACAATCCCAGAAAAATGCAGCGACCTGAATAAGTAATAGATGGGTAATATTACAGAAGCAGAGAGCAAACAAATACGGTGGCTACTTTGGAAATGATAATTTTCTCTCCCATTTCCTCGCCATCATGTTGACAATCTGAGGAGTCAACATGAATATACATGAATATATATTTTTGTAAGGTTTAATGTGTAGGATACCAAAGCTCACCCTGTTTATAAATCTGCTCTCCTTTGTAACATGAATGGTTTTGCAATTCAAATGTATACTCAACTGCTGACAAGTCTGTTTGAAATATTTAATCATGCTAAACCTGTTCCAGTCATTTCAAGGTCTTGTAAGCGGACTTTGGTTTTGAATATCCCCTGGGTTCACAATGAAAGAGTGCACATTCTATACAATCAGAAAAGAACCTTTAGCCAAACGCAGGGGTTGACAGACTGAATAAATTAGTGTTATTGAACTAACATCATATTCACCTTGCATTTTAAGACAGATTCACTGAAAATAGGTTTATTTCAGGACAAGATTCTGCTTTAATGCGCAAAGTATACAATTGCAGAAATATCTTTGTGAGTCATGAACTGGAAATACTTAAATGTATAACTACTGAAATGTAACAGTTCTGGTTACTTATACCGCATTCCAACCATTCATGGTTTTAATCCCATTTCCAAAAAACTCTTAAACTGACTTAGGCTATGTTCAGACTGGCAATGAGCTTGTGGAGCTATTGCCACCTCCTTGCACCAGTAATTTGCTGCCCCTGGGGGACGCTACATGTAGGGCCTGATTTATTAAAGCTCTCCAAGGCTGGAGAAAATACACTTTCATCAGTGAAGCTGGGTGATCCAGCAAACCTGCAATGGATCTGGTCAAGGATTCAAAACACTAGATACCTAGTAGTGTATGACTATGAGGAAATCCATTCCAAGTTTGCAGGATCACTCACCTTCACTGATCAAAGTGTATCCTCTCGAGCCTTGGAGAGCTTTAATAAATCAGGCCCATGTCATCTATCCACAGCCGACCAACAGTAATTCAAAACCACTCACTGCTGTCCACTGTCAAATCTGTTCCTTTAGAACCAACACTATGGTGCAAGCAACCGGCAAGGTCCAAGCTGAAGGGAGCCAAGAACACTTGTTTCTGCCACAGCTCAGAACCTGCACTAATGGTATTAGAAATCAGTCAAATTGTGTGTGTATATGTCTGATCATACCTTCTGTGTACCTGTACATTGGCCACAATAGGCAATGTAGCAAGATTACGGCACACCAAACACCACAAGGTGCCTTATGGATATTGCATTCTCTCCTATGATAGCCGCTATCCAGTGATTGGCTGATTGTTAGGTTTATGGAGCATGACAGCTAAAGGCAGATTGGCCGTTATGAGCAATAATAATATTTTTAGTACTTTCTTTTACAAGCAGTCCAGCTAAGTATAGCTAGAAGGCAAAATAAATGATACCTAAATATTATACACACATATTGTTTTTTAGGCAGATATATTTTTGCCTAACGAAAACATTTTTTTTTCTTTAATGAACCTTTTTTGTTTCATTGCCTGAGCACATTATACTGTAGCTGCCTTATTCTGAAGATAGAGTCTTAGAGGCTAAAAGAAGAAGATTTTACTGATTAGTATTACATATTATGCCTAGTGTTATGGAATGGCAAAAATCACCTTTAGTGTTGGTGAGGCTTTCAAAACACTGATTTACTAACCCACTTACTCTATATGCCATATATTATTCCATAGGATGAAACAAATCAAGCCTTGTAAAAAATAACCTTTCCAGCACCCATGCCTTGAAACCCCACCACTGCTCCTCTGTTTCACATATTCCTGGTCCTCCTTCGGCATGCAGAGCTTTCTTCTTCCAGTGGTGGGAGAAAGCTCTGTGCAGTAGGGGAGACTTTATTTTACCCACCTGAAAGGTTGTATACCCTTATCGGTCAGGTAGAGGAGTGTCAAAAAATTGCGACCAGCAAGGTAAGTTTGGATGGGAATAATTTAGAGGGCTAGTCTTCTTTTACACCCAAGATCAGTTTCAGTGCAGTAAACTAAAGCAGCCAATCACACTCAGTAAGTAAGTAAGGACTATAGTTATTTTTTTATTGTCTGATACATGTTATTGCTCATGAGAGTTAATGTTTTTATTCCGTAGCGGGTGAGCCCCTTATGTAAACATGCATATAAAGTGTTAGGACAACTAATATGCACATTTTTATTGCAGGTCAATGTCTAATTAAAGTGACCCTATAAAGTCTCTTAAGAAATAAACCTGCCAGGTCCCTGCAAGAGAAAAAGAAAACTCCTACACCAACCTGGAGAACCTTGTGTCCTACTTCCTCTCTGTTCCAACATTTCAGCTACTGTTAATAGTTTTATTATTTCTAGGATTTAAACATTTAATGTCTTTTTTCCCTTTCTACATTCTCTGACTCTTTCCTCCACCCACTAAAGCAATACGAAGTTTTGTAATGGCAAATGTTGGTGGAAAGGAACCATGGCTCGCAGCAAGTGACATGGACATCTAAGTGTTGAATGTGAAGGCACATATGGAAGTGACAGAGATGGAACAGATGGGAGGAAGTAGACATGGTTGCCAGAAAGCTGAGTGTTACCATGGTTCTCTTTCAGACGCCTGATGGTTTAAAGTGTTTAGAGACCTGTCAGGGTCTTCTATAGCAAAGGCAACAATAAACAAGTTAGACTAAATCATGCACTTATAAAGAAACAAAACCTATTATCACAATATATCTGATGTCATCAAAGTAATGAACAGGCTTCTAAAAGTGAAAGACAAAAAAGTGGAAAACAAATTCTCCTCTTTTTGATAAATGGGCATCATAGGCTGCTATGAGATTTATAAGATGATGATTAAGCATTATGCAAGGGCCTTCGGGTTTGAAAAAAATGTCATACTCCAATATGTCTACTGCAGTCACTTTCAGATCAGTGATATCAGCAATGTCCCCTTTCTGTAGATCTGTAGAGTATATGGGCAAAGAATCATTTTAGGAACTGTTCTGGTTTTCACTTATATTGTGAATGTATTGTTTAAAGCACAGACAAATGAATCAATATTACTCATGCCTTTGTCCTTTTTACCTCTCCTAATATTACATTCTGGAAATTTGATTGCTAAAAATTTGCATAATATGTATGTGAAAAGCTCAACTGATTGGATATTTATCAACATCTGTCCTATTAATTGAATCCATATATTAGCAGATATGTAATGAAGAAATATTTAAATGCACATCTAAAACAAGTCAGCCTTAAAAGCAATTTGCTTGCTACCTACATAGTAATTAGGCTACACATTACTGCAAATATTGTAAGCATGTCCATTATATATGGAAATTATAGATAGGAAGTGATTCCAAGCAACAAGTGAAATCAATACATGAACTGCTAATCCTATTTAATAAACACTGTGTTCTGCTGCTTCTGGATCTGTGTTAATTAAGTTAATGGGAATACCTGCTATGTTGCACATAGGTAATCTAAAAAGGTTCCATAGGCACCAGATTATTGATGGAAAAGAGTGGACTAAGCTGCTGCAGCTATTCCTGTATTTATGTTTGGTTTTATTACACTTGGAATGCATTTCAATGATTTCATTTTGATTTGGACTGGCATGAAAATTATACCTGTGATTAGTCATTGGTCGAATTAGTGTTTCATAGAATTTTTGATAACAATCAAAAGTCTGTACTGCTATCTGTAGATGCAGAGCTCTGGAGTAATTCAATCTCAAAATTTGCAGTTGTAGTCTCTTAATTTTACATGCTATATAATTCATCAACTTTGTCCCATCTGCGATTTGACAATCTGCAGGATTTCTAATCTGCAATGAAAATACAAAGCAGGTACAAAGAGAGAGTGGGGAAGTAAAGTATTGAGGCCAGACAGACCACACCAAGCAAATGATTGCATCAGTATGAATTTGAGGATTGATTGTTCCACAGCAAATGTAACTATTACTGTCAGTGAAGGGTTGGTTTACTGCTTGTTAAATATGTAAAATATTTGAATGACCAAGGTCTGACCACAATCTTCACTTTAAAGTGAACATGTACTTAACCCACAGTCGGCAAATTGACTGCTTCACATCCTATAGTTGGTTAGGGCAGGTTCTAGGGTAGAGGAAACTGGGAAATATCCCTGGACCCCAAACTTTCTTTGCAGTGGTACAGGGAGTTGCAATGCTGCATAGTTGTTGCGTTTACTTTATATTTTTATATCTACTTTATATTTGCCCATGGTGCTGTTTTGCTAAAACTGTCCCTGCACGCTCCTCCACACACATATCTTATTGTGATATATCTTTTGTTGGGCTCCTATCGAGATCAGAAGGTGCGGAGGAGATGAAAAGGTTAGTATAGGGTGCGCATTCTGCATATTGTAAAAAAACCTACTATTTTGTCTTATATGATCAAAGTACAGGTTCACTATAATATATATATCTTGCTGGAAGCAGCTACTACAAATAGGCCAAAATAGATCTTAAAGTGTACCTAAATTCAGAATTTACACTTTAGAGGGTAGACAACCCTTTTATGTAGGGTAAAAATTCTGTTTGTTTGTTGCTTTTTTAAATGCAAAAAAAAAAAAGGTGAAGCACCACCCCTTCATTCTGAATCGCCTAGTCAATCGAGAATGAATGGGAGCGCAAAGCCTCCCGGGATACCTACATAACACATACCACATGCGCAGTGAGATCGGCAAGTTTTTTTGCCATCTACTTCACCGGATCTCACGGTGACATAGGAAGAAGAATCCAGAAGAAGAGAAGATGGCAGCGACCGGCACGCCAGCCCGAAGACGGATGATGCTCGGCCAGATGTAAGAGACCTCCAGACCGATCGACTGCTCTGCGGGATTGAAGGTAAATCTATTTTGTTTTGGGTGAGGTTTGAAATTACTTCCTCTTTAAGTGGACCTGAACTCAAAAACTGATGATTTGCTGCATTATAGAGCACATCTAGATATAATAATACACTGAAAAGAAATGAAAAGGAGTACACTGTGTCTTACATTCTTACAAAAAATAGCAATGCACTTCTTGATATGTAAGCATGCCAAGGCTCTCCTATGGCTACCACAGCAAACCTGTACACCTGCAGTGCTGAATCATCTAAGGCACTGCTGCTCTCACTTCAAGTTTTACCAAATCTGGGATGACTTTTTTTAATGTCACTACTGTACTGCTCACTGTCATCCTTGTTGGAGGCTCTGACATGATGAAGCAATGTCCTGCCTCTCCAAAGGTGGCCTCCCCATAGAGTTACAATGCAGAGCAGGGCATGGTGAGTTATTAGTAGGAAAAGATGAGCTGTATGGACACCAAAGGCAATACTAGTTATTCAAGATTTTCCCTTTGCTGTGTTTTTTAGACACTGGTGCCAGGATTTAGTTTTCAGGTTATCTAGGCCTTTCTAGTTTCGGTCTCACTTAATATCATTCCGTCTACATCTGGCGTTGTGTGAAACCACTCTAATTTAAGCGTAATTTAAATTTCAAAAGTAGTATTTTGTATTTTATTTATATGCTTTAAGATTAAGGTTGCCCCGAACATAACAAGACTTTGAAATTTAGATAAAACATTTCAGTGCAAATTTAATTAACATATTATTCTTCATTCATCTTACAGGAGATGTGCAGAGTTTTCGTCTAATTTTTTAATATATTTAATTTAGAAGTCTGCATCGTCTGTCAAATTTTTATCTTTTATATGAACGGATGGCAGTACCAATTAAAACTCCTCCAGTTTAAAGTTATTTTAATGTTTATTCCATCCCTGAAGTATAGGTAAGATCATACAGATACTTGCGTGGATGATGATTTTTTTTTTTAATTCAGGCACATTGAACTGTTATGACGTGTTCTGTGCACTGATCCTCACTGATTACAATCCTTATAAAACGACAAAGTTGTCAAACATTCTACAACTTAATTAGATGCTATGTGAAAAGATGCAGAGCCAGACAGCTTCATATAGAAAAAACAAGTAAAACTTTTAAATGTTTAACATTTCAAACCAGCATAAATTATTTATTCATAATTTGTTTCTTCCTATTTTTCTGACGGGCAGGTTTAGGAAGTTATAAGCTGCTTTCTCTCTTGAAATCTCCTCCTGTCCTAGTTATGGAAATGCCCCATAGGCTTTGGTCCAGGGCAGATTTTCTCTACTTTTTTAACATGGGATGACCTTTGAAATAATTTTTAGTTTACTTTTTAAGACCATTGGTGACACATAAAATTGCTCATTGCTCAAGGAACCCCTCACAACCTCTGGAGGAACCCTAGGATTCTATCGAATCCTGATTGAGAAACACTGGTCTACAGTGACAACCTTTTTAAGGAGGCTTCTTGGCCCCCAGTCTGGGTTTTTATGGCTAATTTGGGTAATGATCTACAGCTGATAGTCAATAATTCCTCCACTCATTGCTGAGACATCAGAGAAGTCTGTTTTGCCTCCTTTTGTCATTTCAAAGGTTTTCTGGAATATTGGCATTAAAGGTGATTTGATTTGGCTAGTGGATATCAATTAGCACTGACAATTGGTTCAGGTTTATTGTAAAATCAAAGCAAACATCTGACATACAGTTTGGTTTGGAATAAACTTGACATTCAAAATTCCTTTCTTAGCTCTTGTTAAGATACTATACATAGTCAGGAGATACACAACAGGGAACAGCTCCTCACAGCTACCAGAATGATTCTCAAGCTGTACTTTACAAACAAATGTGAACAAAAAAAACCCATGTTAAGGTACACAGAGGGTCACATTCCTATTGGCTGAGGGTTTGCAGGGTTTCATTTCTCTAACAACCATCAGCCAATGGGAAGTGTCTTGTTGTGTACGTTAGCAATGGGTTTGATGTTTAAGTTGCCCATTGTTAGGATACATTGCATGGTGCACTCCAGTTGGCTGGTGAATGTCAGGAGCTGTTGTTGGGTAATATTCCCTTCCATGAACCTTAGCATAGGAAAACATGGTGTGTGTTGGACTTGAACTAGATTTGGTGGACAAAGAATGATCATTTGAACCCAAAACATACTTATTGTGGCCATATTTCACTATAAAGCTATTCTTTATTTGGTTGCAATCAAGTCAAAATGCCAGTATGCAACAGAAGTCCAATTTATGACTTATGCATGGTGCTAGTAACTTGAGTCAGGCTCCACATAATTTACTAAAAGGAGCCCAAGCCGTTCACTTAGCAAAGTGGCTAAGGTGAAGCTGCCTAATCACAAGTTAGCTAAAACGTCAATGTTTGTCAAATTTTCCTTGCAGGGGTCTTGAAGGGGGTCTTTAAAGTGGAACTAAAGCAACGGGACTCACTTATACACTTTCCCTCTCACGGCACCATCATTTTCTGTTCTTCTCCTACCAAACATGATCATCTTTATAGGCCATGCCCGGGTGATATAACAACCGTAAGGGAAGCTGGGATTGCTGGGTTTCGCTGGCATCCAAAGCTGACGTTGTGCATGTGCAATTTTTCCTGGCACAATCAGACAGGTAAAACATCGCAGAAGGGACAACTCCTGTCCCTGCAATACCCACTTGCCCGAGTCTTTATTTTGTAAAGTCGGACCTTAATTCCACCTTATGGCTGCTGATAGCAGTACAAACAAATCATCATGTGTAATTCCTCTTATATCTTCCTGCAGCCTCGTTTTCTATAACAGCAAGTACATCGTAAAACGGTCGCTTTGTATTGTTTGACAACATCAAAGATGAAGATGAAATTCCACCGTAATACCTAAGAGGTGAAATATAGGAAAGAGAAAAAATAAATCCCTTTAATACCAATAATATGACTTATTATATGATGTTGATTGATGCTCCACAGCAAAAAGTGCTTTCAGCACAAAGAGTTAGTAGTAAAGTGGGTAGCAAGTTGGATATTCATTCTTTCTGCCAAATTCATAAAAAATAAAATTTCAAGCCAAAGCATATGTGTCTGGAAGACTTCCTTCCTAACAGTAATGTCATACATATGTGTAAATAGCCTGCGTTTCCATTACCGCATCGTAACTGTGTATTTCAGTAAGTCTCAGCATGCATATCTCAGAGTGAATTATGTACGTGATTTTCTGAAGCAGACTTTTACTTTGAAATGTAATTGATGTATTGAAAAATAAAATGAACGCCCCGCTCTCTTTGTAAACCAACACTAATGGGGGCTGCACTCAATCTGGTCTTGAAGGAGAATGAAAGAAAACGGGAATAACCATCAATCTTTCTAAGCTGCATATAATTTGAAAATGGAAAAACTGACAATAGTCATTACTAATGCAGCATGTATACCGCTGTGGCTGTAACTTCCTTACAAAAAAAGGACTTTTTCCCCAGCACAATGAGACCCTGGCAGACATTTTTTTTAATATCCACTAGAGGGAGGTGTTGTGGATTATGTTTGCAGAGATTTTCCAGATAATGTCACAGGGTGGGCAATGTTTAAAGCAAATTGTGTTTTTTTTTCATAAAAAGTATACTATTTCTTTCCACAAAAAAAGAAATGAGGGTTCAAATAGCAAACAACCTAATGCATAAAATCTATTCTCAAATATATACCAATCTGAATTTAAAGCACTTCTTTTTATCTGAAGAAATAGCTTTGACTCGAGTATAAACCTAGGGCATAAAATGCAGCCATCATTGTTAACATTCAAAACATGAATCAATAAAAAAGCTAATAAATTAGGGAAAATAAATACATCCTTGATGTGTTATTTTGTTAAACCCAGCCTGTAGGTAAATAGTGAAAGAGCAGCAGCAGCAGACTCAGATCATCTTTCTGTTCCTCTCCTGTGTCCTCCCATCTTTGTTAGTACAGGTAGTCCTTGAGTTACATACAAGATAGGGACTGTAGGTTTGTTCTTAAGTTGAATTTGTATGTAAGTTGGAACAGGTACA
>NC_092858.1:156989588-156996179 GCF_032062135.1 Pyxicephalus adspersus | reverse complement strand
TTTTTTTTTTTTGCAATTTTTGTAAATAAACTTATTTACAAAAACTACTTATTCTTGTTCTTGTGGGTAGCAAGTTTACTCCCTCCTTTTCTGGGTTCAGGATCTTTAGTCATCTTGATTGGCCAGTCTGGAATGTTGTAACTCTGGCTCATGTGCACAGAAGTTCATTCATTCCCTACAGCTAGCTATGCCAGGATAGTACACCGAGCTGCACATGTGCATCACAACATGCTCTGGGGACAACATAGGGAGGTGTAAAGGATGCCACTGCAAGACAGCCCCAGATCCTCCACAGCCAACAGGGGCCCAAAGTCAGTTCAGCAGGGGGCCCCCCAGCCAGTTCTGCAGACGGGCCCACTGTTGGCTATGTTTGCCATTAGTGGGCTCTATAAAAAGGATGGCAAACAGGCAGGTAAACTTGTTTTACATAACATAGACATTGCCATACCATAGACACTGCTTTTTTTATTATATATTTAGTTCTGCTTTAAATATGTATTACTAGATACAAATCTGTATCCTACAATTAGATCAATACATTATAGAACTAAAGGTGAAATAAAAGTATGCTAATAACCCCCCCCCCCCCCCCCCCACTATAAATAAACATCAGACATCTGTATGTATTTTATTTTGACCTACATCTATCAGAATCGTCATTTTCTTTGGTAATAAACCATAGCCTAATAAATATAGCTTCTGCTTGGTTATAATCTTCTAATATGCTTACCTTTGCTGAATAAAAAAAACTACAAAATATGTGGAAGAATATAAAGTAGTAATAATCATAATAATAAACAGAGATGTTTCATTTTCGTTAACCTTACAATATAATCATACACAAATAGCTGTGCTAACATATAATTAAGGGAGTCTGAAACAACAGACTCATTACCATACTGTGATAAGTAAACATGTTTTTTGTAGATATAGATTTTTGCATGCTCATTGATGTCACGGGGTAATTTATCACAGCTTCTCAACTGCAAAATCAGGGAATTTTAGTGTAAAAACAGTTCACTGCTATTATTGAACCTCAATTTTTTCCAATTAACAATGCCTGGGTTAACATTATTTTGTTTGTACAATTATGATTTACAAAGTGGTCACTTTTGTATATTAAATAAATTAAGGCTTAATAAAATAAAATTTTTTACACGTTTCACCCAGGAATTTTTTACAATTGAATTAAAAATGTTCTGGGAGAACATTTCTAAATAGATATAAGGTATATTTGTAACTTCATATACTGGTAAGAATAAAGAAAATTGAATAAATGATAATCATGTGTTATATTGTGATTGCTGACCTATATTATTTCTTTCCATTTATTGGGAAGTAGTACATCTATGCATACATATACTGTTTTTTTTTCCCTCTGAATGTTATATCATGGACATTATTATCTCTATTACCATATGGTTTATCTTAACTGTGGACTTCATGTGTATATTGCCCATTAATAGGATACACGTCAGAGAACTTTCCGATGGACTTACCGTATGCATTACATTTTTTTTATACCATCAGTAGCTGCTAACATCTCCTTACATGCTCCCTGCACATGCGAACCAATACACTCTAAAAATGTCTCTTTGGGCAAAACCCAGGCACCCCTAACCATAGGGATGAGCGAGAATACCTCTTGCATTCTTGCGAAAATTTCCTCAGACTTTCAATGGCTCCGCAAAATTTAGGCAAACCGATTTCGCAAAACCATCGGAGGAGGAAATTAAAACAGGAGAATTTCCAGATCGACATTCAGCCCTGGAAATCCTCCTGCTCATGATACATTTGTTACAGATATAAATGTATCATATGTAAGAGATACTTATATTACAATGTCAGGAGGTTCTCCTGTGCTGGGCATCCTCTCAATGATTGCAGCTGTGGCTGCATTCATTAAGAAGAGTGTGCAATCCCTGGGGCACTAGAGGTTAATTAACCTCTAGAGTCTGGGGATCGCAGAGGATTTTCAGGGCTGCATGATGCAGTCCTGGAAATCCCCGTTTGGCGAGACCTTGACCTCTCGGCGAATCAGAAGGCCGTTCTCGCTTACATTTTGGTAAGCGAGAAAGGCTTGATTCACCGCGAGATCGAACTTAATATTCTTACTCGCTCATCCCTACCTACCACTACTCTTTTCTGCTCCTTTTGACCAATTCAATACTGTGTTTTATTTTTTTGGAATCTTCACCACTATTTAGGTCTCCCGCTGATGCCATTTCTGGGTGCAGGAGACCAGTTATCCAACTCTGTAGACCTGTCCTTGACAACTGGTCACCAACTGTCCACTGCAGACTCCTTTTGGGATCCAGGGATGGCCTCCGCATTGGGCAGCCAATAGAAAATCCAAATAGCACATATCTTAGCACTCTTTACTGTGCTTCCATACCAATAATGTGTTTTAAGGGCACAAGGGTCCCCTTTTTCGAGTCAACAAATAGAACTAAAGTGGGACCAATCTATCCTGCTCCTAAAACAGTCTGGGTGGGGAATCACAGTCAAGAGATTTTCAAAAAGATGGGGGCATATTTGCTATTTGGATTTGTACTGTGCCAAAATTTTTGTGCATCACACACTTGTTTAATAAATGATGAGTGGAAGATTTGAGCCAAATGGAAATGTCCACAGTACATGTAATGTGGACCCTATAGACGTGCCCTGCCTAAGACTGGGACATTATCTGACCACATATTTAGCTGAGTGAATGGAGTATTGAAATAGGATTTTTTAATGCTAGCAATGAATTAAAGAGGTGTGTGTGTAGGGGGATAAAAGCAGCATGGAGTCCAGTTTTAAATAAAGTGTATTTTTTTGCACCAGAAGCAGTAATGTCCATCAAATGCAGACTATGTACAGACTTCATGTAGAGATACTGATTACAGCAAAGAGGCAAAAAACCCTCAGGTAAACCCGTCTTGGATTTTTCCACTGTTGCTAAATTACCAGTCATATCCAGCACCCCTTACTTGTTATTCTAAACAAGTATGACAAATTGTATTATATTGTACAAGACTGAGCCTTCTCATGGCTGCTCACCAAATAATATGAATTTATCCTAACAGGGTATTATAAATAAATTAATATGTACAAGATGCACGATGTTATTTACACAAGATGAACTGAACAAAATGCATTAAGCAGGAATTCATAATTGTTTCTGTGGTTGTACAGAAAATGCACATCATTTTCAAGAGAGCTATTACTTCTCTGTGGGAGCTATTTTCACTTTAAGCGTTTATTAAAGTAAATGTTCAGCTACATTCACAACAACATTATTCCGCTGCAGGTTACCCTTACATTACACTGAAAAATCTATTAAATAATGAATATTAAAGGAGCTAACAGCACATTTTTCACGCAATGCAATTAATGTAAATATTAAAAAAAATGATTACAAAAGACCTATTTCTAGGGGAAATTATTTGGAAAGATGCTTGTGGAACAGAACTATCTAATATCTGGGATGCATGACAGTCATGTAGGGGATTGTACTGTGACCAATAAAGATTGCAATGGCCATGCCGCTTACTATTACTCCCATTGTCCTATGTATAGTGATCACAGGGCCAGACTGCGGGCAAGGACCCCCCACCTCCAGTGCATATTTCAGATTAGAATATGGTGATTGTGTAAATAGGATGACTGTATTTACATTGATGATGGTAAAAAAATTGTGGTTGACAACTCTATATACATACTAAAGCTGCCTATAGGCACAAACCTACTGTGCCCAATGGTAAATCTGTTACTTGCAAAATGACATTAATGGCTTTTCAAGAAGCAATTAAAAAATGTGGTGATGTCATCATGGTGGTGGTAGTAGCAAAAAATCCCAACCAAAGGGTATGTCCTGCCAGTTTTGAATTATTGGCAGGGCTTTTGATTGCATTTTGTGCAAATCACAGCAATAGTTTGCTGCAGCTTCATGCAGGTTCTCATACCAGATCCAATAATCTGTATCCCTCAGTAAACTCTAACCCATGCTGCTCAAAATAATGTCACGATAATAGATACAAGTGACTATAGGGTCAGTCTATAGAAGCCTATATAACAGGCTATAGAAGTGGGCTTTTGGCACAGTAGAGGTGTCTTGTAAAAAGTACCTTTGTTCTTCTGCTCCCTGTTTTTACTTTTGCTTATATTGGTAATCTGACGGTGAAATTAGTTTTGGGGAAGTTATGTTTATTACTAGATATAGCTATATTTGCTAATGCAGCCGACTTTCTGTCCCTATCTCCCCAGTAATCTCAAAGTATTACTAGCTGCCACATTCCAGCCTTTGAAATAAATCATTTTATATACAGTTACTTTAACATGAATACTTGTGAAGTTTATTAGTGGCCCTTTCACATTATTTTCATTCAGGATAAATTTCATTCAGGATTTTCTGTCCCTTTAATAAAGAACTAAATTGCTACCTGAAATAGCAAAACTTGGCCCCCATGAGGTTTCTGCAATAATTATGGCCTTTTTCAGATGTGCAGTCTAGGACTGGGTGGTAAGCTGGGAACCTATATATGCACCTGGGAGCAGTTTTTAGAGTCAACTTCAGCGTTTATGAATACTTTGACCAATTAGTTAAATGCTGTTGTGGGTTATGGGGCCATCTCTAGTCCTCTAGCAACTGCAATGCAACCGTGTTCAACCAAAGCTCACTGAGGTTGGAACCTTTCTTTATTCAAGTTAATAGTAGGTGCTGGCTGCTCAAGAATGCCAAGAATGTGGCATCCAGGAGCCATGCCCCAAACCACCACTACTACATGAATGCAACCACATGTACAAAATTGTTCACAACTGTTTCCATGGTTAAATGTGAGCATTTGGGGACCATTTAAACCCAGCAGAAATGTGCCAAGATGGCCCACTCCAGTGCTGCAATGTTAGCATGCCCCTCTTGCCACTAATGCTTCCAACTTCACCTGGTCTTTGGTTTGATTTGGAATCTTTGACCTCGTATTTGGATTGACAGGGATAACGCAACTCTTACACATGTGCATAGAAGTTAATTTGTCTTAACATGTAATCAAGCCAAGCCTGTACATTAAGCTGCGTATGTACATATCAGTGTATGCTAATAAAAAAAAAGAGCTGACTGCCAGGGAGAATCTTTGACACAAGCCCATTCTGTCTTCCAATATTGAATCCGCTTAAGGTTGTAAAGGTTTTTTTATTTCCATTAAGAGTTAAATTGTGCTTGTTCTCTGTTCCATAAGTCATGTTTCCCTTTTTACCAATCTATAAGATAAATACGGCCTAATATATGTATAATTGTCATTTGAGGCCATCTAGAGTGAAGCTGTCCATCTTGCCCAGGGACACCAAAGTATTGATGAAATAAGACATTTGTAATCTGTTTATAGATTAACGGCAATGCAGGCACCCATCAATAACTGCTGTCAGCTGCCTGATATAATAAGCCTGTGGATTTGTAGCATTCGGTTTCCATATGTCTGGACATTTAGGAGACATTGCATTTTTCTCAGTTTCCAGCAAGGAGAAGCAGTCAAACAATGATCAATGCTGTGGCTTTTGCAGTTGTCCAGCATCAATACTAAATGAGATTAGAATTTAGATGTCATGTAAGCAAAATGTGACAACTGTGCCATTTTTTCACAACTGTCTATAAGGTGGCAAAATGTATAGTAAATGTTTGAAGGATCTATTTGCTTTGAGTGTTCAGTTACAACATAAATATAGCCTGTGCTCTGTACGAAAAATGTTCTATTCACTCAGAGGTTGTGGTGTTCAAAAAAATGTATAGAGGTTTTATAGATATTTTTGTATGAAAATATAGACCTAGAGATACTCTCTGTTGTAAATAGATGTGACACCTAACCCCTCTCTATAGAACACATTTATTTCATTACAGTACTGTGTATGATCAACTTTCTTTTTTAATTACTAATTTACCAACCATTTATACTGTTTTTAAATTATTTTTGTATCTCAGTGCTGTGGACTTCATCTAACCTCTTTGTAAATATTTCCTGTCTTGTTGACAACAGTTTCACCAGAAATGAAATAAATTCTGCAACAGTATTAAAAAATCTAACAGAGGTTCCAGCCTTACCCCCCTCCACTAATTACTTTCTGTGTTGCTGCTAGATGCTTACCCTTCATCTTTTGTCTTGTAATATGTCAGCAGAACAGGAAGGCAGCAGAAAGGTTTCATACCCTTCCTTAAAGCCTACCTAAAATCGCCTAGGTCAGCGGTGTCAAACTCTGGCCCGGGGGCAAAATTTGGCCCCCAAGGTCCTTCGGCCCCCCCCACTGCATTAAAAAAGCGCCGCTACTACAATTCCCGGCATCACTCGCGTCTATAGACCAGCGGGCTCTCTGCCTATGCATGGCCCCGCATTGGACTGTTTTAATGCCAGAAATTTTAGTAGCGGCGCTATTTCAATGAAGAGAGAGTTTCAGCGGCGGGTCACTCATAAGATTTAGCTCTGCATTGGCTGCGTCTGGCATTTGCAGCACTCCCCCTCAGCTGTACTTTTCCTTGCTACTCCAAAGCATGGACTTAAATATTGTTATTATTATTGTTAGCCTGTGCAAAATTTTTTCCTTAATAAAAAAAAAAAAAAA
>NC_092858.1:156886583-156989223 GCF_032062135.1 Pyxicephalus adspersus | reverse complement strand
TACATCACCCAATCTTGCGCCTGTGCAGTGTGGTATTTGTGACGCAGAAAAAAGAGCACCAAAGAAGAGAGGAGAAGATGGCGGCGCCTAGCACTCCTTCTGTGCTGGACCGAAGTCGGATACCGGGACGACGCGGTACCCGATGGAAGAAACCTCCTGAGGGATAGATAGCTTGAAGGTAAGTGTGATTTTATTGTTTTGGGTTAGTTTTGGGTTTATTTCCAATTTATTTCTAAAATGAAATAAGTATCTATGATTTTGTAATGAAAATTACTTTTCAAACAGTTACATAAGGTTGGAAAAAGACATAAGTCTATCAAGTTAAAGTGGAACTAAAGTGAAAATAAAAAATAAACATATACCTTTAGTCCCGTAGATCCCTCAATGGCACTGTACCTACCCTTAATCCGGTCCTGCATCATCCTAGAATTGTTTGCAAGCAAGTGCCGGGTGCCGCCATCTTTGCTTTTCCTTTCCAGTTTTCTTGCTATGTCAGCCGATCTCACAATGCACAGGTATGAGATCCGTAGACATAGCCCGATGTGAAAGGGAAAGAATTGGCAGAAGGAGATTGAGAAGGAGGTTTGCGCTCCCATTCAGTCTTTAAAAAAAAGGTGTTGTGCTCAAAAAAGAAAATCAATTAAATTTTTACTTTACATATAAAGTAAAGTACATGTTATGTAAAGTAAAAATGTTGAGTTTAGGTCCGCTTTAAACCAGTACTGAAATGACATTAGCATGTTAAAAACTATATTCTAGCCTGTTGATTTGTTGCTAATGGTAATAATAGGAAAAAGACCATTGCAGTGATTCCTCCATCCTTGTCCCTTCTTTATTATCGCTCTATTTAATAATGCTGTGAGTAATATCCATAAAGTACAAACTGGGGTAGAGGATCACCTGACAAGTAAAGTGGCATAATGTCTGGTACAGTGTATGGAAGTAAGGGTCATACAATTTTTTTAGGGACACAACAGAACTTTGTGAACAGGAACGGTAATTTAATATTTGTGAAGAACTGCAAAAACTGAGATTGTAGAAGTGAGAAAAAAAATCTGAAAATGTTGGCTATTGTATTTGTAGGAAGAATTGTGCAACAAATAAATACTTTTATCCTTTTTGGTCATAAAATTTTTCTGATTAAAGAGGAATCTTTATTTATACTAAGCTATGCACACACACACTCTATGTTACCCTGCGATGAGCACAACCAGAATGTGTACAGCTATCCCCCAACATCTTGTACAGAAATCATCCAACCTCCTTCATCAATTCGTCCTGGCAAATTATAAAAAGACAGGGTGGGGACAATCACTGTAATTTCATATGGAGGAGAATACAGCAGGGTGCCACTTGCTCATCCTCCCCAGAACAAAACAACACTCTGTATACAGTGTTGCTTAATTTTGCTGCCACCAGAAACAATCACAAAAGATTGATTCCAGCACCAAAAATCTGACATGTGTACAGGGCTTTAAAGAGCAGATTTAAGCCTTGTACAAAAGTCCCATAATTGTTTAAAACAATCATTAGTGATCATTACAGGAACAATTGCTGTATAGACAGAAGCCACATGGCCTGTTCTGTACTATGGAGAGGGGAACTAAGAGAAGGTAGATTATAAACTCTTCTGGGCAGGGTCCTCTCTTCCTCCTGTGTCATTATTTGTATCTGTCTGTCATTTGCAACCCCTATTTATTGTACAGTGCTGCATAATATGTTGGTGCTATATAAATGCAGATAAATTATAACAATGATCTGCTATAGGGACTACAATAGTCCCTGCTAGGGGTTGGTCTATTTAATAATGGCACCGCGTCTGCAGTACGATATCTTGAGACACCTGTTCTGACACTTGATCATTTAGGGAGATCAAAGGGTGTCCACACATAGAATGATTTTCTTAAATAGCCTGAGACGATTCAACAAAACAATTCATAATCCAAATCAGTAACAATGCAATGTAACTTAAAACCAAACTCAAAAGTAAGTTGTAAATAAGGCTATTTATTGCACAGCACTTCATACAATGTTGGCACTATATAGAGTGTTTATTATTATTATTTTTATTAATAATAATAAAGCTCATAGATCAATGTATAGAAGCAAGTAGTCAGAATTTCATTTATCATTGCTCTGGAACCCATGCAGCTGTTTTTAGCACTCCAGGCCTTTTATAATCAGTTAATTCATTCTAATTATTTTAATTAACAAAATCAATCAATTCATAATAATTTTGTTAAGCACAGTATGTTTTCACATAATGACAGCTTTAATTAACACATGCTGGAATAATGGAGAAATGATCTATCTATAGAAGGAGATTAAAAAAAGGAAATTTTTTTGTTCCATAACCCATCATTGCATAAATAAAAAAAGAGAGCAGAGGACGCATCCAGGACTTTCCAGCATCCAAGAGGTTAATAAGCCATTTGCCAGAGACAAGATCAAAAAGCATGCAGGTCCCTATTGTCAGCCTGCAGTGTGAGCAGAATGGCAGCAATCTAAATATTGTCAATCACTCTTGGGTTTTGCTCTTGGTGACCTGACCTGTACAGCCAGCATTATAAATTGCTAAATAACAAAAGCTTTCATCTGCCAGGAAACTGTTTCTAGGGAAGAATGGGAACTTGCTGTGCTGTTATAAACGATGACTTTGTGACAGATTAACAGAAGTGTGCTGAAACAATGATAAAATGGAGTCCCCCCCTGGACTAAATAACTTGCTACTGTTTGCAACTTCACAATTTTTTTTCTCTTGAAGCCTGACATCCTAGATAGGAGCAGAGGAATCATGAGTGTGTATGTGCCAGCAATAGAGGTGGCAAGAAGCTGACACAATAAAGATAATGAATAAGTAGGTTCAGCCCTGTGGTGCAGCGATGCTTTCAAATCACAGAAAAAAACCTGAAAGCCAGGTAGGTGATCTTTGTTATACAGAATAAATGGTTGCAAACAAGGGCTAGAATGCTGTACAATAAACACTAAACACGTTAAGTAGATTAAAGGACCCTCTAATCCACTTAATGATCACAAGAGTGCAAGCAGAGAATAGTCACACTTTACTCCCGGGTGATGTTTTATTTTATGAAACACAATAGTATGGTTACAGGAGACATACAGGCAGGGACCTCTTTGTGTAACTCTACTATGGCCTGTGGTGACAGTAAAGTAGTTTTAGTTAGGGCTTAGCACTGAATTTTTGTAGGAAAACAATCAAAGGCATTTGCAAACATGAATATACTTTAAATCAGTGTTTTTCAGCCAAGGTTCAGTGTAACCCCAGGGTTCCTCCAGAGCAGCTGTCACCAACCAGTGGTCCGTGAGAAAGTTTTGGTGGTGGGCTGTGGGTCAGGAGGAGGACCGCGCTGGAGGTACACACCGGCCAGAGCCGCGGACCACATCTCCAGTACATTTCTCAGGCTCGGGGAAGAGGGCTCTCCCATTGCAGGCTCAGGTCTTATGACATAATGACCTCATTCTGGGAGAGGTTTCTCCCCCTTTGAGTGACACCCGGCTCCTGCGCGATTGGGTGCCGGTGATTTTAGTGGTCCGCGGGACCAAAAACGTTGGCCACCACTTCCCCTGAGGGTGCTAGGGGTTCTTTGAGGAATTAGCAACTTGTGCCTCTCAGGTCAGTTACTACTGGCACCAATGATCTTTTTGGCTATCCATAAAGGTGACATTCTTCCCAATGGCCAACAGTGTAAGAGACAATCTTCGTACTGACCACCATGTACTGTGATCTGTGGATATAGTAATTGTATCAGGGGTTCCTTAAGACCTGAACGTTGTTTTAACAGGTTCTGCCACATAAAAATGTTGAGAAAGGCTACTTTAAAGCAACCATCCTCACCCAGGGTTCATCAAAATCCTAAGGTTCCTCAAGGTGTTGCTAGGGGTTCTCCGAGCTGCTACCAATTTGCCTCCAGTCTACCGGTGCTTGCAAGTCCAATGCCATTGGGTAAAGCTTTTGGTATGGCATCAATACACTTTTTAGTTATCTATAAGTCTGGTATAACGACCACTACAAGAGGAATTTCTCTCACTAACCTCAGATTATTTAATATTAGAAGGGGTTCCTTATCGTGTTACATACCAAATCCAACTCTACCTAAATGCAACATATACAGAGTCAGGTGGTGCTTAGACCTTTAAAGCACACAATATACTGTTACTTTCTTAGAAAAATTGGTGCACCAATTATCATTTGCTCCATATCATCATACCTATAACAGGTAATCACCATACCATCCAATGGAGACACCGGTTCAATCTCCGATGCCACATATAAATCAGATGATGCCCAGGATAGAAGCTATGGACAGGTTAGCAAAGAACTATACTGGTTGCAAATCTCTCCTAAAAACCAAAGAGGTTATTGAAGCTTAGTATATAATCTCACGTCAAATGTAATTTATTGAATTGAGTGTGTATGGTAAAAAAATATATATATCCTTCCATTGATCAATCATTGTGCCAGATCTTTAATATAACATAAATTGCCTCAAAGATGAATCAGGTGAATGACAAGGAATGGTCATTTCAGGATACCCAAACCCTTATCTCTTAGGCTAGCCACTCAACCAATGTTGGTTCCACCTGCTGATCCATTGTGTTTCCCAATCACAAGGATCCTCCAAAGCTGTGGCCAATGTGATAGATGTGGTCCTTCACTTGCCCTGCCTTTGTGGAACTTTTTCTCCTATGATGGTGCATTATTCCTTTCACTAGTCCAACGAGTCCAACTACTGCATCCAAATAACCCCAAACTGTGGCCAGTGGGATGAATGTGGTCCTGGCTTGCTTTGCCCCAGAGGCACTATTTATTCTACTGACACCAAAGGTGGGGCAAAAATCCTACCTCTGACACCTATGATGATGTAATACAAATGGTGTCAGGTCAATTTCTATTTATTATTCACAGTCTCCCCCCCTAAAATTTTAAGAATCATGAGCTGACCCTTTGTCCAGAAAGTAGCCACACTTGGACTGGTATTATTACACAGTATTTTTATATAGCGCCAACATATTACATAGCGCTTTACAAAGTCCATAGTCATGTCACTAGCTATCCCTCAAAGGAGCTCATAATCTAATGTCCCTACAACAGTCATATGTCTTTTACTACAGTCTAAAGCTACGTACACACTTCCAATTATTATCGTTGGTAAACGAACGACGAACGATCCTGCACGATATCTGCGAACCGTTCGCAGATATTGTACACATGATAGATGCGATCGTTTGAACGATACAGGAAGTGACGTGCACCACAGGAAGTGCGCGAACGTTCGTTCACCGCGCATGCTCAGACCATGGACGATCAATGAACGATCGTACACACGATAGATGGTCAACGATGGTCGTCCAATCCGATCCGCCGGTCAGGTCGTTCATTTCCAAGGACTATCCTCGTTCGTCGGCGTCGTTGGTTACTTTTTTTACGAACGATTTTTGCCCAATCGATCGTTCGTCGTTCGTTCGTCGTTCATTTCCAACGATAAAAATTGGAAGTGTGTACGCAGCTTAAGGTCAATTTTTGGGGGAAAGCCAATTAACCTAACTCCATGTTTTTTGAATGTGGGAGGAAACTGGAGTACACAGAGGAAACCCACACAAACATGGGGAGGACTTGCAAACTCCATGCAGATAGTGTCCTGGCCGAGATTCGAACCTGGGACCCAGTGCTGCAAAGGCCAGAGTGCTAACCTCATGAGACATTATGCTGCCCACATATTTTCATATAATCAGGTAACCCCATTTTTTGTTTATATGCAGTTCTAGGATATCAGCAAGAATTTACATCTCATGAGGTCATCAGTTTATATGTTAAAAAATCCAACAAATGCAAACATGTTTACAGACTGCTCCCTTAGAAGTATTTCTTGGGATTACCCCAAAGACACGTCAATCACAGTCAAAGAAATAAACCCAAGGCTGCAAAAGTTAGGTTGAACTGGTATACACAACATTTGCCCTTTTGCTAAAAAAGATGTGACTGTTCCTGACCAATTTCTACAATGTGTGACTACCTGATGCTTCTGTGAAGCACTGTAAGTTATTTCAGCACAGCAAATAACTCATTTACTTTATCAAGCACGCTCTGTCATTGCCGGTTGTGTCTTCACAATGCCATTCGCAAAGGAGCTCTGTGAAAAGCAGTGTGACAGCAGAGAGATAAGACAGTAATAAACTATTCATTTGTATAAGCATTTCTTATAAATTCAGTTGTGCTCAGGAGGATGATTAGCTTTGCCTGGAAATGCCATGTTTTTGATAGGTCCAGTACTCGAAGACTATACGTCAGTGCCAGTAGAAATTATGAGGAATACAGAATACAACAACTAGTGATGAAAAATCTTTTAGTGTTTGCCTCACTTACACCTCTAAACCCCACATTTCCAAACTGTATTAAAGTATGATGCTTGTGACATATTGGGGTTTAACTCCCTAGAGCTCCACCAAGTATGGTCAATATGGATATTGGCCACACATCAAGCACTCATCATTAGCAGCAACCCACAACAACATTCCATAAATCATATTAGGAGCCATGACTACACAACAGGTTGCCTGTTCTAGATTAATAATATACTCCAAATGTGTTTTGTTGCCTGAAGGGTCAGTCCTCTAAAAACCATCATTTTCGATTTTTGTTGGATTTCAGGGCTATGAACCACCTAATGATTGTTGGAGGCTCTGTTAATTAAATGACCCCTCCACCAATCTGCTGTGACCATTTAAGTAGACTTATCATTGAGGGATTTTGTAAACTGCCATTTAATACCTAGTTCCAAAAATATAGCTTGTCTGGTTGGTGTTCTGATCTTTTGCCTTTTTATACTTTCAAAATCACTGATCCAGAATAAGTCAGCAGCCTTGATGTTCAGCTAATTTTGGCACAAGTTGTACCATCCTTATCTGCATTCTTGTTTTAGGTGAGAATGAAACTACTGCAACCCAAAAATCAGACTTTCTTCCACTCAGTTAGCATTTTTTTATTGAATTCAGCAATGGCAGCTTTAATAATTTATCAATGATAGGGACACGTTAGGAAAGTTTCTTTATTAAACTTACCATTATAGAGAGTGCAAGATACATAAAACTAAATGGTAAGAAGGCAGAGCCAAGAACCTTGGGGGGATTCCATAAGGAAAGATTAGGTGACTATGAATACCCTATGAATGGGTAATATAATAACTGAGAAATGAGTTGTGTCTGACTCTTTATTAAGCATGCCATTGCTAAAAGATGCATTGAGGTTGATTTACTAAGAAAGAATAGAAATCACTAAGCATAGCCAAAGTTTTTTAAATAAAATGAATCTTTGTTCACATCAACTAACCAATTAAATGAGAGCAACTATCAATTTCTTTAAACTTTCCTTGCACATGGTGAGAACACAAACTTACCATTATTACCACCATTGACTTTTCAAACTGAACAGCCTCGACTTTACTAAATCAGACTCAATGCATTAAAGCTGAAGCTATCAAAACTTCTAGCTAGAAATAAATACCAAAAAAGTTAAAGTGGTTCACTCTACCTGTGTAGATCACAGAGTTGTCATCATTGTCGGATGTGGGCGGTGAAGTTCCTCCATTGCTTCCCCTTTTTAGGTCATCCGTGTCTGTTAAGAAATATATGACAGCTGCAGATGATGGGTTCATAGTAGTTACAGAAGTTGCAATTTTGCTCAGCACATATCCAGACACAATTAAATCCAAGCATAGCAGGAGGACACATGCAAACAGCAGACAGGACACTTCCCTGTGAAACATCTTAATCAGGATCCCCCAAAACAGGCTTTCATGTAGGTCTGAAAATGTCAGCAATTTTATCTTTCATCCGCTGTTTATGGAGCCTTAATTGTAACCTCTCCAATGCACCTTGTCTGCTGTCTCTCAGCATGTAGACTGCCCAGAGTGGGGCAATCAGTACAGGCTGTACTGAGCATATGGAGAGGGGAAGGCAGAATGGCTGAAAGCTAGCATTGCTAATTTTCTACCTTATTGTTAATCAAAGCTATTGACTGTGATCACTAGCCATCATCTCTCCATCTCGTGACAATTGGAGCCTCCTGGGAGTAACCCTTTGTTGGGACAACAGGAGAAAAATAGGGTCTTGTGAAGCAAGAAGGAGCGGAAAATGGGCATCTTTTTATTTTAGACGACGTTGGAAAAAAAGAGACAAAAACTGAGGGCAGCAGGCCAAAACATCTGTGGGATGAAGTGTTTTATTATAACTAAAAGACCAGACAGAAGTGCAAGTGCATTCAGCAGACATAAAGATCACACGCTCACGCTAGCTTAGAAAAAAATACACGAGACACTGGTTATTGTATAATGCATCTGTTTGTATCAAGAAAAGGTTTTTAGAAAGTATCATATGGTTCAGACATTTTATATGTTTATAAAGTAAATATTGCTATCAGCGATATCTAATACCAATATATATTTTTTTAAAAAATGTATTTAAACCCAAGCACAAAAATAATATTTTTTGCAGCGTATCAGTTCCATAGATTGTCAGATTATATTAATCAAACTTCTGCTTTATTTTTAGTAATTTTTGTCTTATTCTCGGGTGACTACACTTGTGCAGTATCTATGGAGTAGCAGTGTTGTCACCCTAAAGCTACTTACACAGGTCGGCTCAGGGCCGATATCGGACAAGAATCCGAAGTGTGTACAGCGTACATCGTTCATCGTCTGAACGTCTGTCCTGGAGGATCCACAGACGATGAACGATCATAATGCAAGTGAAGGGGGAGAGCGCGCAGTGGGGGGGGGGGGGGGGGGGGCGCTCCGTCATTCTCCCCCTCCCCTCTCCATAGAGCAGAACATTGCTGTATGTACAGGACTCGTTCATGCATCGTGCAGTGCTTAGTCGTTGGAAAGGATGAAGAAAGAAACTTTCTTGATACTTTAATTGCAAGGGTGTTTAGGGCAGATAAAGGGCAGATAAGAATACTTGTAATAACTGCAGATTGTGTTGTGAATTACAAGCTTATTGGAATTAGTTGGATCAACAGGCATTTTTTGCACTTATTGAACAGATATGAAAACATGCAATCAGCCGTACCAGTTACAAACCAAAAGAAGCTAATAAATGTATTGCTAGGACTGGTACACATGAGATTTATTTCATTTCAGATCAATTTGTAATCCAATAAAACAGTGAAATGTGAAATCAGTCTGAGGAAATACATACAGTAATTATGACCAATTTTTAAAATGGATCTTCCACAACTGGACATACTGGTAATAGTAGATTGAAAGTAATAATTATGTGCTATACAGGGGTGTAGTCATAAAAAAAGAAGAGGGGGCACGGTAATAGTGAAGGCTATCCATGGCGAGCAAGCAGGGAGATCCTATACAGGGGGTACCGAAAAAAGTAAGGGCACGGCGTGCCCACACCACTACACCCCTGGTGCTTTATATGCTGTAATGTCACTTTGTACTGCTAACTGTTTGTATTGCACCAAAGGGCTAAACAGCATATAGTTAGAATTCTTTGCTTAATGTGTGGCCAATAAAAAAGTTATTATTCTTAACACTCATGCTTACTGGCTGTATAGTCAGCATAGAAGTCATGATGGCCATATAGTAAAGTAATTTCACAGGTCAGGTTTGTGTCCCTTGGCTGCAAACATACATATTAGTATAATAGTGTAAATAAACAAAGTGAATACACAGCAAATCATTTAGAAATATTGCCCTTGTGTGTTCAGTGTTTCAGGACTTCCAACAATCAGAACATCAATTGGACTGGTCAGTTGAGTGCAAAATTGGCAACAGATCTGTTTGTGTGTACCAACCATTTAGGGGTGACAATCACTTTAATGTGAAAACCAGGTCATATTAACTGAGTTGACTACAATAAAATAAAATCTAAATGAATGTGATGGGTTAATAAAATTTACATATCATTATTGCTCTCTTATGTACCCTATTGACTTAATCCATAAATGTTCCAAACACACACCAAAAGAGCACATTGTAATTGTAACAGCTGAATAAAAATCATCCCTAATAAATGATTATTATGACATGTATTTTGTTTAAAAATAAGTAGACATATTTAGAATGTTTGTCAAAAGCAGAAAGAATTTAAGCATAAAACAAGTATACAAAATAAATGTTTCTATGCTTTTATCGTCAAGTGCCAAAATGTAAATTTTCATGTCAGTATTTACACAGTTCTATAGACTTTAGGTTTTATTTATGTAATTTTTTATATTTAACTCTCTCTATTTTTACATTTTGTTTTGCAGTACACCAGGAGAAAAATGTTCTTTGGGTGATTTGGATTGGGTTTGGGTGGTTGGGAGCATCAAAAGTGAAAGAAAATCCCACCATTGACAGATATTTCATGGAATGTGAGCCTTTACCAGCATACTCCATACTTTTTGCAAATCTGATTTAATAATTCAGGTAATTTAGGTATTTTTGCTACAAAATCATTATTTTTAATGACTTAAGTTCAGTTCCATAAAAAAGGTAAATCAGTAAATATCAAAGAAATATCCACTTATATAACCACAAGGCTTTGCATACATAGTAGAAATTCTGTCTATTGTGTTCAAACACAATGCTACTCAAATGCATGCATTCCAAAATGCTTTGCCTGCAATGATAATGGATCTTGATAGGACATGGATAGGACACGTGGTACCCAAAGAACTGCAATACCAAGCAGGCCATGCTGTAAAACAGAAAGCTTATGTAAATAGGTCTGTTCTTGATGTATGTTGTAGGTCACCCTAAAGCAAACAATATCTGCAGAATCAAGAAAAAGCATATTTCACACAGCTCCTTCTATATTTGAGAAGCTGTGAAAATTGTGAAATGACCCAATGGACCTAATTTAGTAAAGTTCTCCAAGACTGGAGAAGATAGACTTTCATGGTTGAACCTGGATGATCTGGCAAATCAAAAATTGATTTCTTATTTGCTATTAGTTGGCAATTTTTGTCAGTCCCATAACTGAATTAATCCAGGTTGGCCGGATCACCCAGGCTCTCCCATAGACTATCTTCTACTGTCTTGGAGACCTTTAATAAATCAGGTCCAAAATGTTTGGGAAAGTCTGTCCACCAAAGTCTGTGCTGTGCAACTTTTCCTCTCTTGATGACTGTATCACCAATCAGACTCAAACTACCAAGGCATAATATATATATTAGACATAGTCTTAACTCTGCAAATTTGCTATAAATTTCAAGAACAATGAAGATGTTGTTAATGTAACCATAATAGTTGCAGTGCTTGTAGTTTGGAAAGTTGGACATTTCTATATATATAGTACAACCCAAGTTTCAGCAGCTCATTTATCTTTGTCAAAGCATCATTGCAGATATCCTCCTGGGAAAGGTTCTGGTTTGTGAGTCTGAGCTAATTTTCCATTTGATAAAGACAAATTATCAGTGAGCAGTACAGACAAGGTCATTCCTGTTGAGCATAAAGTTTTTGAATAAAGAGTTAAACAGAACACCAAGAATTCTCCACTGCTGCCCATATGTGGAACTGTTACAGTACGGAAGGATAATTTAGCTTTTACTCCCGAGGTCTTGTGTTAATCGGTGTTGTGTCTCCAGACTCTGCATGTGGAAGCCAGATCTGTGACCAGCGTAGGGCAATCGCAAAGAAAACAAACTCCCTGAAAGAATCCATGTATTCACTCTCATCACCTCCATTCCCAGCAGTCTTTTAATTGTACATGGACTCACCAATGTCAACCCTTATGTTAACCACACAAGATGAAATTTGTATATAATGCTTTACAGATACTCCCTAGTATGGGTGTAACTAGGGCAAAGACAACTAACCAGAGTCAAGAAAAGACAGCTGACACAATACATTAGGGAAGAAACAGAAGGATACATAAGAAAAACACATTAAGGTTGAATCCATATTTTTATTAGCAATTTTTCCCAAGACTCTACTGGGAAAAGGAGTTTTTAATAAAGAATATGGATACAATTTGCACGGGTAATTATGCACTAAATACAATTATATGGTGGAATAATGGTCGTTCTTTTTTGGGGGGTTTCTGGTATTGGTCAATCTGGATCCAGGACCAGATCTTGTTGGGATATGAAGATATGATAGCTCACATAGTAGTATTACTACAATAACCCTGGAATTGTGTAGCATGTTTAGAAAAAAAATCCAGAAGGCTTTTATTTGAATCCAGAAGGCTTTTATTTATTTTTATTTGAAGTGGTCGGTCGCAGAAACTGATGCAATGTAAACAATTTTGGAGCAGTCGCTGTGGTGCATATCGATGCACAATGATAATTCTTATAAGTGGTCACATTATAGGCTGGCGATATTATTTCTGTCTGACTTTGGAAAGCCTGGTATTAGAAATTATCTGTTCTGAAAGCCTATTCAGCACTCATAACTGCAACACACAAATGATGAATATTCATTTGCAATAAGTTGTGAGTTCCTTCTGTCGTTCTTTTATCCTTCAATTATTATGCGTTGTACCAATCACAGAATATAACTTTCATTAGAACCTTTTTAAAATGTTTTCATTACGAGCATATTTACATATTAAATACTTTTATAGGAAAAAAGATGTACAGTTGTACACTGTGTACTCAGAGTAAACTAATCAATTAAAAGCAGCTGAAATGTATCACTCATAAATCTTGGAGTGCCTGTGTAATCTAATTGGATTTCTTTCTATCTGCTCTGACAGTATAATCTTTGAGAAATCAATTATCAACACCACCATTTTCATTGCACAGGGGTGCTTGGGTTGAAACGTGAAAATAACACAAAATTATCCCAGCATTCCGAATAGCTGTACTTTAATTTAGACATTTGTTCCCATAGAATTTTTTTCTAGCTCTAGACCTTAGTAACTGCAATAAACTTCTCTTTTTTTAACTGCAGCAGACCTAAATACCATCAAGCCCTGCTGCCAGGTGGCAATACTGTGAGCTTTCATTTACACTGTAGACTTTGGAGTGTACATATACACATAACGGGCCTGATTTATTAAAGATCTCGAAGGCTTGAAAGGATACACTTTCATCAGTGAAGCTATGTGATCCAGTAAACCTGAAATGGATCTGTTCCAGGATTCAAAACATTCCAATTCCATTCCAGGTGTGCTGGATCACCCAGCTTCATTGATGAAAGTTTATTCTCTCCTGCCATAGAGAGCTTTATTAAATCAGGCCCAATGTGTATGTAGTAACAAGAAGGAGGAATTGTGGGTCATGCTCACTAATCACTATACGAGACAAACTCAAGGCACATAGCAAATTATGGATGCTCTTAATGGATATTGATGGTAGTTTTTGGGTCTTTGAGACATTTCTGATCTATCCTCTAAAAAATTGAACCAAATCTAGAATCCTTGCATGCTCCTGTTAAGGTGGCTTTGGCAACATTTGCAACAAAGCTTTGCTGCTCTAATAATCATCAATATAATATGATTTTCAAGTTGCTTTACTGTTAACAATACTCTTTGACTTACCAAGCACCCCATAGAGTAGACTTGACTATGTCAAGGTGAGAACAATCTGGGTTCCTTTACATAATTTATACAATGGAAACCATTGGTTTCATTATGTTATTATTACATTGGTGAAGATGAAACTTAATTTGCAAAATAAAATAAGAGGTCCATTTTGGGTACGAACCGTGAGGACTAATGACAGCCCTATTCGACCACCAGGAAGAACAATATGTAAAGAAAAAGACTGCCAAACTCAGCTTTTTCCAGAACTATGGTTCGTTATAGTGGATTTACACCATAATGGATTTACCAAATTTGAGGTTAGATACGAAATAGTGCATTTTTTGTACAAAAGAGCAAAAACAGAGACAAATGAAATGAAAACAAGGACAGAGGAATTTGGTTCCAAATGAATGGTCTTTCTGAATAGGCTATGGGAGCTCTATATTAGTTTCTAATTTTCCATCCGGAATCAGACCGCAAACGAATTACTTTGGGAATATACTAATAAGTATTTTAATATAAAGCTTTGAAAAAAATAAGCAAGATGACTGTAGGAAAACCCATATAAAAACACAACTTCACAAAATTGATACATTACACAGTTTTACGGTTTCTTTTTTATCACTACACATTGTAAGACTGGTAAAAAATACAGATCACCAGGTTCGGTAATGTAAGATTGATGGGTACTGTTAAAAGTAGCTAAGATGACTGCACTGCACTGCTAAGGTTAATAATGCCTTATATATCTGCCCAGCGTGATATGGAGAACCCTGCTGCTCAGATACAAGCACAAATGTGTCTTTGCAGGTTATCTTCTCTTCCCTTGAAGAATTATTCAGGTCATAGATCTTTTAATTTCCTCCCATATGTAGCCCTGTCTGTCTCCCTGTTCTTCTTCTACTGCAATATAGCAGCTTCAGCCATGTTTGGATAGGCAATTTATAACAAAGAAAGCGAAAAACTGCGACACATAAATAGAAAAAGAAAAAAAAAAAGAAAATGTCAGCTGGGAACGAGGAGTGAAAAAAAACAAGATCACAACAGAAGAAAGAAAAAGCCGAGGAAAACACAGCTCAGGATAAAGGTTAGACATGCACTACAGAATACAAAATATTTCTGATAGAACTCAGGAAAACAAGAAAAGTTCAGAGTGGCTTATAAACCTATTAGTTGTTCTTGACTGCACACAGTGATATATTAATAATAATTTTAGTATCATATTTTATGTAAAACATTCCCATTACTACTTCGATCTTAAGAATAAAAACATTTTAAGGTTGAAAAAAGTAAATATTTCCAGCCTGGCTGAAATCCCCACCCCCCACATGTGGCTTTGTTCTTCTAATGGCAACTTTTGCACTATACAAACTCCATTCTGCCTAACATCATGGACATGGAAAAACCTACAAATATTAGCCAGTGGTGTTTGCTCCTTTGGCCCAGTGTAAGGTTTTTCAGTAGGGTTTCTAAGCAGGGGTCATCAAGGAGCACCTGCAGACTCTATTTTGGAATAAACAGGATCATTTCTGACTCTTTGTAAACCCTTGTGTTAGGTTAGTTACTGCTGTTGCTTGAGATATCTTAAAAATGTGTGCAGACCCTGGTCCTTGAGTACTAAAATTGGGGACCCATGGCTTAAAGTGTATGTAAAGCCTATCAATCAACTTTTGTTACTTGCTTCTTTTGGCCTGCTAAATATGTAAAATAAATTGCTTTGTTTTGTATATTTGAAAATTACAAAGAAACAACTATTATTCTGTCAAAAATTGTGAGTTCTTATGCACCAAGAAAGGTTTGTGAGAGATGAGCGGAAGGCTGTGTCCTTTGTAATGCAACAGAAATCAAGTAGGCAGGCTGTTGTCAACTCTGGCTGTTGAAAGGTAGGTGCACACCATTTATCTGACACATAGATGGCCATTGTTCTGTACTTGCTGCACGCCAAAAGGGGTAAAAAAGAGAAATGTGCATGTATTCCAGACATGTACCTAGTTAAGGCTTAAACTCATGCTTACCAGCAAGTTTTAAGTTATGATCATAAGCACTAGTTAGAACCCCAGAAACATGCTGGCTTGTCCTCTTTTGTGATAAAATAAACAGGTATCAGTTTCTTAAGGTTTGTTCTGGTACCTTAGTTTTGGAAAAATGAACCCTTGGGCAAAAATAAAGTGGAGGCATTCCTGTAACCCCTAATAGTCAATCAAGTGGAGTTCTGGAGAAAGTGGAAGTCCAGGACAATTGCCCAGTTTTCTAAAACCAGTTGTACAGTTCATGTTCAATTTAGGCACTTATACTGTATATAGTAATTATCAATCAAGAAAGCAAGTGTAGGATCTTCTCTGTAAAGAAATGTCCTATTTATATATACTGTATGTCCGCTTTTTACTATTGGGATCACAACCACGGGTGGTCAGATCTGTCCAGTTGACTGCTGAGATCTATCTGTCTGTGTATAGTTATATGTACAATGTGCCTATATTAGTCAGCTGTCTAGAAGGCACATCAAACTCTCTGAATGGAGACAAAAATAGGATGTTGGGGTATATTTGGGAACTCCTTGCATCATAAACAGGGGTTATTAGATTGTCTTAGATAGTTAACAATATGAGTCCCTTCAGCAATGACTGATTGAAAAACTCAAAGTAATATAGTACAGAACACAATTCACATCACATCATTGCAGTATTTTTTTACCCACACTGTAAAAGAAGCTGAAACATGTAGGACAAAAGCAATCATCCAATGAAGTGTTTATTTTCCATTAAAAAAAATTAATGGAAAATCTTCTATCTTCAGCCAATTAATCAAAATATAGGATTGTACAATGATTAGTATTGAGAGATATGCTGTGGGAGATGTCCAATTCTATGTGTAATATGATTTGCATTTGTTTCTATGTTCCATATCCTAGATCTAAACTAATACCATTCTATTAGTTTTAATATAAATTCCTTTTTTTCATTTGTTTTTCCTGCCTACATGTAAGAGCTCAGGCAATAGTTGCATGTGAATTTTCATGGCAGGTTCCAAGATGGTGTGACATTAAATAATGCCTATGTAATGTGCACTGGCACTACTGTTTCCATTCTCAATATAGAAATTAATCGACAAGTTGACAATGCAACAGCACAAATGTACACCGTTGTCACCCTATACCAGAAAGAGTCTGCACAAAGACCTTAATGCTAAGACCATTAGATAATAATATTTAAATGAATGATGAACTTCTAAAATGATATGCTAAAGCTTTATGAAATTTATGTGTACTTTAATTTGGTTTGCATACATTTAAACTAACTCCAGAGAAATACATTATGAAGGCAAAAAAAAAAGATAACTGGAAAAAGGAAAAGAAAACAGAGAATGTAGAAAAACAAAAACGTTAAAAAAGAAGACATAAAGAGAGAAATTGAAAAAAAGAGAAATTGAAAAAAGTTAGAACAGAAAATGACTAGATGAAGCTTAATGTAACCTATCCATGACATACCACTGATTAGTAATCCTATTAAATATGTAATAGAAAGGTTTACAGACACTGAACAGCAGCTCGTTGTCTTATGACAGAACATTATGCATCTGTAACTGCCTTCATACTTGGGTTCCTAATAGTTTTATAGCTCAATCATTGAAAAACTTTATTTTATTGCAGATTAATAGCCAAACTAGCATGAAACTCCATTAAGGGATAGCCAGATGATAAGCCTGAGACTCCACAATGACTTGTATAATTGCTGCTTAATTATGCAGAATTAACAAATGGCAGACGTACCAGTTGTATTACTTGAGTGGGGCTCTTTGCCAAGACGGCATACTGGCGTAAATGGCAGCCTGAATCCAATTTTGTTATCTGACACCTCTAAACATGAACCCCGACTGCTGTCTCCTCCATCTGTAGTGCCAAAAACATTTAGCACAATGGGGAAAGCTGACGATTTGTTAAACCAAGGCACAATTTGGTAACTGATATTAGTGACCACAAAAAAGAACAATAAATGAACAAACTTATGCCTGAATAAATACTGTTCTGATTAGTTCAACAAGCTTTCAACAGTTAAAGTACAGCTGTCATTTTACAACAATATGCTGCAAATGAGGAGGGTAAGAAGGAGAAGCAAAGTTTTTTTTTCTTTTTTTATGTTGAAAGCTTTATTGAGCTTTTGAAGGATGATATAAAGTTTTTCCTCCTCTGTTATTAAACTTTCTTCTTTATTGTTAGTGCTGAAGTTATTTGAGCCTTAATAATGTCAAGGAAAAATTTGTGATATTTGTTTTGACATACTGGGATGTTGAAAAAAACTTGTACCCATCAAACCTGACTGTCTCAAAACGTAATAAAAAGCATCGATAGAGCAGGAGAAGAATTGTTAATAAAGAGAATAGCTCCAAAAAAGCAAAAATGCAGTCATGCCTGATTCAAGTATAGCATTAATGTTATATATTTACTATTCTTGCATTCTCCTATTAGACCAGTACATTGACTTATGTCAGCTTTTTGAATTTCTTCCACCTTATAGCCATGCAAACACGATTCCCAAATTTTGGCTTTATGAAGTCCAAACAGAAATTCCAAAAATTGTAGAACTTCCCTAAAAAGCGCAATTTGGTTATGATGCTTACTTTACTCTATACACCAATGATAATTTCTGGGGTAATGTTCTTGATGATGTGAGGGATACTGGAGTGTCCAGAGGAAACCCACATTAACATGGTGTGACCATGTATACATGCAAACTATTGTCAGATAATGTCTTGGCTAGAATCTATAGGTGAAGTGCTAACCAAAAAGCCATCTATCACTGCAGGGGCCAGACATTTTAAACAATACCCCAATTCACTAATAAATTGCACATGCATCGTGCTGCGCTGCTTCTAAAAAATTGTTGCTCAGCTGATATTAGTTGTGTTGAGTTGGCCCATTTAATCAACCTCCGTTAAAGCCTATTGTTAGGCACTTTTTTATTTATTTGTATAAAATGTATAGTTTTGTCCAAGAGATTTAAATACAGGCTTGAGTTCTGAGGAACATAAAACTTTCATATGGCAACCACCAACTTTTGAAATGATAGTTTGTAACAATACATTTACCAGCAGTTTAAATGAATTGAAATTATCTATATTGTTGACTTTTTTAAAGGCTGTGGGCATCTTTAGGGGCCCATTCATGTCAATGTGGTGGTTTATCAGACTTCCAGTAGGGCAATCCATTGTGTTTCAACACACCCTAATAAGCAAAAGAAAGCACAAGACCCACTTCCATGTGTTGCCATGCATTATGTTTGTCTATACTGCTGGTTCATTGCCATAGGGCATTGGGGTATCATTATCACAATGCAAAGATCTTTATAGGCCTTGGCACTTTTCTAAACCTTTTACACATAGGGATAAAACTAAGAAATAGATTTAAACTAGTCCTGCTGTTAGCCACTATTTGCCTGGCTGTTAAATTAACCCTTTTTCCGCTTAGGACTGAGATGGATTGATAACATTATAGGATCAATTCTGAATCCATACCCTAGACCTAAGGTCCAGATTCCTACCAAGTTTTTTTAAACATATTCAAAAAATTATTTTCATTCTGTCCCACCCTCCCCTGAAGAATCTAAATGGTGAAACGGGTCGGCAACAGAAAGCCATTCCTTTGTTTCTAAATGGACCATATATATCCCAATAAGTGGAAAAATATCTGTAAAGTGTAAATATCTATAAATGAGTTAAGTTGAATGTGACAGTGGAAATCTGTATAGAAGTTTACTGCTTTACTTTTAAAAAATGGTAATAACCCTCTCATCTATAATGAGTCCAAATGCCTTTAAAATACACATAGAGATAGAAAGAAAAGATTTTACAGGAAACAGCCTTATGAAATAATGAACTTGTTAACAGAGAAAAGTGTTAAAGTCACATGAAAAAATGACTTTCATGCATATCTTACAGTAATAACCCCAAATCTGTGCGCTTCTAAAAATGCACTTAGGTTTCTTTTTATTATTCCAAAGAAGATCATAAAAGGTTCTGATCTAATTTTCTTCATCCTGCTCTGCTTTTTCTTTACTAAAACACAGCATTTTGTTCTGAATTTCGCCTGGCAGGCTTATGCTTCATTTTCTTTTTCGAACTTTGACTTCCCCTACATTTTCATTCCCTGACCCCAGCTTTTTGTTTATTCTTAGACCATTGCAATCCTGTTAAAAAATAAATGTGAGAGCACACATATAGCTTAAAGATGTATGAGAGGAAATGGTATTTCATGAGAAAAGAGAGGATCAGAAAACTGTGAAAGTGCAAAATATATCACTGCTAATGACGGAAAAAGAATATCTACAGTCCAGCTGAGTACCTTTTATTAACAGAGAAGAGCCAAGGAGATATTTAAATATAGTAAATCAAAGAAAATATGTTCATAAATCAAACTACCTACAACAGAAAAATGTGGGTGTATGAATCTTGCTGTAAAGAACAGTGAGATCACAAAGATTTGTGGTTATATGAATCCAGTCCAGAAACCTTTAGTTCTGGGAGATACCTTCTTTATGCTAGCAAGAAATGAGAAAATACTAATATTTATCCAAACCTTACTGCACATAATTACACTAAAGCCCAACTTTGTTCTTGCCCGTCCACTCCTCAATGTTTTAAATCCCCCTTTAATGCTACAATAAGAATGAACCTTTTCTAGGTATCTTCAACCAGGTGATGTTACAGGTTCTCTTTTTCTTTCTTCCTCCAGCATTAGGCTAGAGGTATAACATTTTAAACCAGGGTTCCTTAGAACTTTGTGGTCCCATCAGTAGTTGGTAGGGGTTCCATGTACTATAGCTGACTGACCTCCAATCTGATGATGCCTCCATAGTCCTGGGTTCAACTGTATTTGTCACAGCCAATCGAATAACATTCCTCCCTCTTTATCACCATACGGGGGGCATTCTTTCTACCTACCCTCAATGATTTGACTTTATCATGGGGTCCTGGAGACTGTATATTCATTTCAAAGGTTTCTCTGGGGTGAAAAGGTTGAGAAAGGCTGCTGTAATGAGTAGAGACATCTAATGTTCTCCGCATCATTTCCCTATGTGTACAGTAGAATTGGAGCCTTGATGCCCTAGGATCACAGCATGTGGGTTTAACAATTGACAACATATAATCCGGAAGAGGAGCAGCAATGCATACCTGGATTTATAATTGTGGGGGCAGCTTCGGAGACTGGGTGAGCATGGCAGCTTGAATGGCTGCATCAGAGTCTTTAAAAGTATCTAGAGCCCTTTTTGTAGAGTAGAGAAAGGATTAGAATCTCAGTAAGTTTTTAGTGTTCATAGTATATCCTGTTGTAAAGATCTACCCTTTATTTACCCTGGACTGCCCTTTTCATTTATTGAATTTCAAACATGAAGGTTCAGCATTATATGTGGGCACTACCTACGATGGTCTGCAAAGGTCAATGTTTTTTAAAGGTGGTCCTGCACATCAGCTATAATCTACCTGTATTTGAAAGAAAAGCACTGAAATGTGATGATGTCACTGGGTTTAAAATAAAGTATGCAATGAAAACGCTAAGATTTTATTTATTGTCATAATATTGATAAAAGGGGTAAGCAAGAACCAGGGAAAGTGAAATATTAGCAGATTTACTTTAGTGTACTTTAGATTTAATGAAAACAAACACACCACCACTTATTTGGTAATATAACAGTAAGTTTCTTGTTACAGGCTTGTCTCAAATACCCTTTAGCATGTCTGCACTTGAGTATGTGCCCCCAACTGTGTAACATCGCTTTCCAAACAATCCGTCGAGATGTTAAAGCACTAAAATACCTAAAATACTTCTGGACATCTGATTTATATGTAATTTACAATTTGCTTTAACTTAAACTGGTTTGGAATTCATGAATTTATGTCAATGGGTTATAGTACCCCTGAGCCCACCAGAAGTGCCCCCTTGGGTACATGTACCACTGGTTTGAAAACTATGATTTAAAAGGTCAATAATGTTTAATTTGACTGATTACGAAAATGTGTCTCTATAGATTCTCTTAAAATAATATTTACAAATATGTCCCAAGCATTCAGCTACTGCTGTGCTTATATGAATACATTGCCCTTTCCTGTTACTCCTTATCTTCTGCTGTGTATTTGTCCACTTGATTGCTTAGCAGACAATATTTCCTGTTTGACTAAGCAGTGATAATTATCTTCAGATGTCTGATGGTATTTCATATCTATCCAGGCTCCAAAGAACCTGCAGCTAGGCTGCCAACCATGGATATCTGTGCAAAGGTATTTTTTTTTCTTATTTTAAAGAGTTATTACATATTCCTAAATGTCATTGTGAGCAACATTCTTTGGCCTTTTGCATGGACAGAAGATAACAATGAAACATAAAAGCTGAAAATAAACATTATCTATTTATTGCAAATGCTTAGATTTATAAGATTATTTCTACTGCATAAAAAAAACAAATGCATGAATGTTCAATAAACATAATATAGCTTATGTGATGACCTCCAGAATGACTGAACATTTCTGCTTTAGCACAATAAAACCAACTGGAAGGTAAGGAAAATCTCTCCAATGGCAGCAATCAAACATTTTGGAAGGACTGGTAAAAACCTCCGTCAGCTTTTTTGTCTGTGTCCTCCAATAGTGTCATGAGAATTCCATTGGAGGACACTGAGAAGTGGGGGGAAAAATCGCAGATGGTAACATAGACAGTAATAAAAAACTAATAATAGTATGTCCCAATAAAACTAGTTTGGGTTGATGTCTAAGCTTTCCCTGTACAGTGGGTTTGATTTACTAATGCTTGGCTCCTTAGTAAAGTATCTGTTAACATGTTGTAGTGTTTACTGTATGGTTTAGCTTTCTTTGTTCTGAATACCCACTTTTATGCATAGTTGAGTGCAGATTTGGCTTTTTTTAAGCCTAGATGGACTTTACCTTTGTCAAAGAGGAACTAAACTGAAAAGTGCACAAAAAAATACACTTAACTTCAATCCCGCAGGGCAGTCTGATTCATCCGGGGGTGTCCTGCATTGGGTCCCGCCTTGTCCATCCAGGCCCTGCCATCTTCTCCTCTTATTCCTAGTTCTTCACCCTACGTCACCCTATCCAAGCGCGAGATTGAGTGACGTAGGATGGAAAAAAACTTTCTGATTTCACTGCGCATGCTTAAGATCGTCAAATTTTTCTCTTTCCGCAAAAAGGCTCCTTCTGCGCATGCCCGAGATGCTCGGGCATGTGCAGATGGAGCACCTAAGAGCCTCCCGGGATGCGTGATGTAGGTATCCTGGGAGTCATTGTGCTCCCATTCGTTCTCGCCTAGGTGATCGAGAATTAGGGGGCGTTGCACTTAAAAAAAACAAACAGAATTTTAACTATACATAAAAGGGCTGTCTACCATTGTATGTAAAGTGACAATTCTGAGTTTTCACAGTTCTATGGCTCCACTTTCCTAAAATATGAATAATATGACACTATGGATGCCCAGCCGTCTCTAAGAACAATAGACAATTGAACATCTTCTTATCATACTTTGCTTTACCAAGCATCTTGAGGCAATGATAAAGGTGTGCTGTGCAGCTCAGCTTTGCTGGTACCTGCAATTAGAAGATGGACCACACAAAGTCAGAATACGAACCTATCCATCCAACCATTTAAATAATACACAGGTATACTTTTTTTTAACATGCGGATAATTTGAGGTAATGAGACTCATTCTATGTGCTCATCTCACCCCCACTCATTGTTACTTTAGTCCCACCATATCTACCGCTGCAAGATGGCCCTCAGCAATTGATCAGTATTCTTGAGTATTTAGTAGTGGTCCAGTGGTATACTTTATTATACTTTATTATACTTTATTATTGAAGCCTACTGCAATATACCAAAACCAAACTCCTTATTCAGATTGTGGAGATCACCTGCCTCTTCTATGGAGGTTTTTCCTTTATTTTGAAACAAATCCCTCTGTCTATTGTCCCCGCTCAGTTGACTGTTTTTGCTGGTTCCTGGTTGACTGTTTTTTTCTAGTAGTATAAATCTCTACTAAAAAGTACCATACTCCACTACAAGGGTACGCGGCCTACCAGCCATCTAACAGATGGGCAGCGAGTGCATGAAGATCAGCGGTGGTCCCCACTTGGGGGGGAGGGCGCACTGGCCAGAGCCGCAGACCATGTCTTCTGTACGCATCACAGGCTCAGGGCGGTGGGCGGGGTGTCTCTCTGGACACAACCCACCCACTCTCCCATCACAGGCATCACAGACCTGCCATGGGAGAGTGGGTGGGTTCAGGAATCATGACATCACTCCCCATGCATGTGCGGTCCAGAGCCCGCAGATTTAGTAGTCCGTGAGCCCCAAAAGGTTGGGGACCACTGCTCTACTAAACCTTTTATCTAACTTTTACATGTTTGTGTTTGCTATTCTAAAAGCCCACTATAAATGATTTGAGGTCTTCATAATTATGGCCATAGCTGGGTGTTTAATTAACCCATACACCTTGCTTGGTGTCCCCTTTTTCTCATCTCAGATATTGGGAGGTATGCTGGACTCTTTAGCTGAGAAAGTTGCCTAACTCCTTCTTTGAACACATTTTGAAGACTTTTAGGTAATTTGACATCACGTCAATCAAATCTTGGCTACAGTGACATTTCTTCCTTAAACCACATCCAATACTTTGCTCCTGTGGAGAACATTCACATGGATGGTCCTACTACACTAAAGCAACAAAAAACTTTGGATAATTGTCTCCTTATTGTCTATAAGGAGGTGGAAAAAAAAGATTACCACCTAAATGATTAAAATAAATTAGTTACACAAGTTACTATTTGTAACTAATGAACCCAGAACAAAGAACCTCTACAGCTTGTGGATCAATATAAAATTATTTAAATGTTTAAACCTTAATTAACATTTTACTGCAAAATACTACATAAGTACAGAATATTGCCTAATTTGGTGAATTATACATAAAAACAAGACCAAATCCCATGGACATTAATACTATCAAAGGGAAATTTATTCCCCTAGGCAAATGCAAAGTGGGATATGAAGTTTTTGCTAATAGTCCATAATACCTTGTTAGCTAACACTCTGGTTTAAGAGTTCAAGGACAGAGAAATTGTCGGGATTAATTAAATTACCATTCAGCTCATTCACAAATAACGCTTGGCCAACCTCACAATTAAAAATAATTTAGGCAAAAGAGATATGACTAATGGTATTGTGTGGCTGCTTCTTGTTGACAAAGCAGACAACTCTTTTTACCATGCTCGATAAAATATGTATAAGCACGAATTTTTGCATAGTGTTTACTAATTTTATTTGCTTAAAGAAAATATTTAGCATGCCTCGGTAATCTCTTATACTTTTAATTTGCTTTTGTTACTTTATGATGTAAAAAATTCCTTTTTATATAGTTCGTTTGAAGACAGCTGAGACTAAACTTATGTTATCTATCGCCTTGTTTCTGATATTCATGTTTATGTTTTCATTTCAGTGTCGAGACTTTATTTACATGTACTGGTAACCATTCCGATTAAGACAGCTGATGTCGTGTCCTAAATAGTAGAAAACATACATTTCCAAACAAAGATCCTATGAAGAATTCATTAAAAGAAAAAGAATAGAATGCATAAAAAGATTATGCTATATTGTCCTCTTCATTAACACAAATTAAGTGTAGGTATTGAATATTTAATTTATTGTTTATACTTTATTAATTAACTGGCATTGTTTTATGCGAATGACTTTATTTCCTTTTGGAATATTCTCATTTTGCATGATAATGAAAGACAGATGGCCATATCCATGAAGCTGGGGCCAATCCTGCCCAGGAACCCATCAGTGTGAAATTTCTATATAATAGATGGTAGCAGAAGGCGACTGGTAAAGTGGTGGAAGCAACTGGCATGCTTTGGGTTAATTTATAGGCAGTCACTGTCAAGGTTTTTTTTCTGGATTAGTACAATGAGAGATCCCCAATGTGTCCATCACAGATGCCAGGGATTATTGGCAAGATAAAAGCTTTGTGAAAGTTAAACATATCAAACCTGCTAATTATGTGGGAGCCTGGACCAGCATTCAGTGTCAGAATCAAAGACTACAGTGAAGAGACATGACCAGACACTGTCTTCGAGAAACTGATTAAACCTGCTTAATTTAAACGAGAAAGAGAATTATGCAAAATGTGCCATAAAGACACAGCCAACTTTACAAATTGCACATCCTAATTATAATAATTAAGTCTAGGCTGAATAATAACATTCCTTTTTCTTTTTCAGAAGCCTCAAAGGCAATAAATTGAACATAAAAAGAGAAAAGAACATTGTGTGGGATTTTCTTTTATAAAGATTTGACACTTAAAAAAAAAATAATAAACACAAGATAAGAGCTGGTTGCTATTTGATTTTACTAAAACTAGAAAAATAAAAATGCAGGTTCCAATATTCACAAAATGTAGGGTAATGTCCGCTAGAATTCAATTACAAGCAAAACTGGCTTGGTAATGGTGACAAAGACATCTAAATAAATTAGTTCTTGAAAAGTAGATATTACATTTTTTCTTAAAAGGAAAGTAAAATTTAAGGATAAGAATAGCTAAAAGTAATACAGTGGTACCTCGGTATAAGTGGGCTTTGGAATAAATCCAACTTGGTATAAGTCCTGTTTGGACACTAAAAATTTTGCTTGGTATACAACTTTTTTGCTAAAACTAGTATGGGTCAAAATGAGTCATAACACCCTACCCCTATTTTCCTTTTTCGAGACAAAGCCACGACTGCCCACAAGTGTCAGTACGCCAGTTGCTAGCATTCAGTAAAAACCCGTGCTATAACTCTCTGTGAATTACATAACATCTCCTCCTCCTCCCTTCTCAGCACCATCCTACTTGCACTCGACTCTTCTCAGCAAGGTAAAGTGAGGTTAAATTTTCATTTATCATCCAATTGCTTTTGTATTTATGTATTTTAGTATTAAGCAGTGTTTAAATTATTTCATACAGCCCCATCAATGTATAATATGCCAATAACAATAGGATTTTTTTTCATGGGAACAGATTAATCATTTTCCTTTTATTTCTTATTGGAAAAATTTGTTTGGTATAAATCCAATAATCTGGAATGGAATAAGGACTTATACCAAGGTACTACTGTATTTCAGATGCTGGAAAGCTTTGGTGAGTTTATCCATTCATCTGGTTCTTGCATCTGTTGATAGTGGGTAATGATGGGATTTGCAGTTGTGCTGTTCTTGTCTATAGCCCACCACTGGAATATAGCATTATTATTTACAGTGAAATGAGAAAGATAGGAAAAGACAGGCTTTTGGGGCAAGACGTATTATTAAAAGCAGAACTTTATTTCATCATGCATTCTAAAAACTAAACAAAGATCTCCTATGCTAGCGCTAGGCTAACACAGGTACACTGTTCTTGGGATCATAAAGTAGTTACAGCATATCACAACAATATTTGTTTACAGCAATGAACTCGTTTCCATACCCGATGCGTTTCGCCCTGCAGGGATTCTTCAGGGGATTGGAAGACTTGGTGATATTGCTGAAACTTTTAACTGGTTAAAGAAAAAACCTGATGCCGACTACTGCTCGAGAATACACTTATAATAAAACCCAATAATGGTTTGGATGTATTGAAACTGCCACCATGGTTATAAATGGGGACGGTTAAAGGACACTTCAGAGCTGGTGAATGGTGGTGATTGTTCACACTTCAAAATATAAAGTATACGGGGTTCGCTTGGACCAAAAGAGAAGAAAAGCAGGATATGAGAGTGGGTAAGGTATGCTTGACCAAACAATGATACGTTGATAATCAACCATCTGCCACTTATGTGCAGACTAGACAGGATGGAGATTCCAAATTTGCAATAATTGCTTATGTTGAATATTCTGCTGCTAAGGTAATGGGGAATACGTGGTGTAGGATACGGTCATGAACTCAATGATGAACACTGGGTTGCTATTGTTGGAATAGTTGGGAAAGCAAAGTGTAGGCACATAGTGATGTTGGTTGATATTTCCTTGTGGTATAGTGGCAGACCGAGGGCGACCGTCCAAAGCCGCCCACTTTTAAATAAAGTTCTGCTGTTAAGAATAAGTCTTGCCCCATAAAAGCCTGTCTTTTCCGCTCTTTCTCATAATCTGGTTCTATAGACATGTCTCAGGCTGGACACTTCTGTGTAAACTCTATCTCGAACTTTGGGTCCCTCTCCTTGGTGGAACATACTATTCTACTTTACAGTAAAATGGTCTTAGTGTTCCTGATTTCAGCCTATCATTTAGATATGGCCCTAGTGTTCCTGAATTAAGAACCTCATTGGGATATGGCTTAGTTTTCCTGACTCTATCAGACCATTAGAATATGGCCCTATTGTTCCTGATTTTAGCCTATCATTGGAATATGGCCTTAGTGTTCCGGATTTTAGTCTAGCATCGGGATATACCTTCATTTTCCAGATCCCACCTTTGAGATCTGGCCTTAGTGCTCCTAATTTGAGCCTAGCATTGTCATTTGGCCTTAGCGTTCCTGACTTCAGCCCACCATAATGACCATTAAGAGACAGAATTGGTGCTGTCTTTTGCTACTAGGCATGCGCAGAAGAAGCTTTTTCTTTAAAAAAATGCTTATCTCATACATGTGCTCTGAGATCAGGACGTTTCTTTTCTCCATTTACACTAGACTATGTCCCCTGATCTAGCACCTGTGCAGTGTGAGATCGGGTGATATAGGCAGAAACCGGAAGAAAGAGAAAGAATCCGCCAGGACAAAAGCGGATTACAGGACAGTGCAGGACACAGTCTAGGAAAGTGCCAGGGGATCTCTGGACGAGAGTAAAGGTAAGTGGAATTTTTAAAAATGTTTTGACAGTTCCACCTTTTGAGCTGTCTCAGTGGACCTGCTTTTTTAATAATGGACAAGAGCAATGATGCATTGCAGGCTTAGCTGGTATACCTTTGGACACCAGAGTATCATTATATAGCAAAAACTTATCTCATTGTAAATATAATGTTTGTGTGCTGGAATATTGTTCATTTACAACACGAGTAGCTACTAATGCATGTACAGGATCTGCTGAAAGTCAATGCACACTCAGTAAGTAGGAGTATGCTGGTAAGATTTAGTAGGTGACCTTTGACCATAAACTTTAGCACTCTAGCAATATAGCAAAATATCAGGTTTAGGGAAAGAAAAAATAAATTTGAGGAAATACATATGTTTTATTATTATTTCAGCAAAATACCAATATTTAGGATTTTTTAGATTACTCTCTAAACCTAATTTTAACTTCAGGCACAACACTCACAGCAGCCAGGAGATCCCAAATACAGAGCCCTAAAATAAATGCATTGAAACATACTTGGGTTGATTATATACCAGATATGTTTGTTCCAAGTCTTTTAATGATCTGTTAGTCTATAAAGCTTTGCAAAATTTGTTAAAAAAGTACATCATGCAGAAACAAGATCAAAGTACAACACCTGGAAAAGGTAACACATTAACGATAGGCTTTTTAAATTGCACTGTAGAGGTTTCTATGAAGCAAAACAAAGATGAATCCAAAACAAAAAAATACCTGCTAATGAATGTAACAGTACTTTTCAGAAATTATGATGCACATGATAACTCAGTGCTGTAACTATTACTTAGAATAAGATAATAAGAACTTTATAAGACACTTTTAAAAATATTCAGTAAAATCTGAGCAAAGTCAATGTATTATTCTGCAGATTTATTAAAAAACGTTGGACCATTGACACAGACACAGACACAGCACACAGACTGGGTGCCAAAAGCAGACCCAACTGCCATGTGTTAATGCAAAAAACTCAATAGATTATAAAAAGAGAGTGCAGTGGACAGAAACACATTGGAGTCAACATACCTCAAGCTGACCACACAAATATGCAAATCATTTCCAAAATCCTTATCTAATTTTTCAAGAACAGAGATAAAAAAGTGGGATTCTGGAACAATCAATGTTGATATTTGCTTAATTTCCAGTTATCTTTTGGCATTTAAAAATTATTGGACTACTGCAGATTTCTGAATAATAAAGTGCTTACAGTGACCCTGTTGGGGGGTGTAAAAACTTACATCAACAAACCACCCACCATATAGGTAAACTTTATAACTACATATTTAGTGGATGATGTGTTCTCTTGATGAACTCTGAGTACTGCTACTATCCAGCACTTCAGGATGTGAAGATTAGTATGTGCATTGCTACCCTGGTTCCATCCCCCATTTATGCTATGTAATAGTTATAAAGTAAACTATATATCATGCACCAGAATGTGCTTCTTGCATGCAATTTAGTTGCTTTGCTGGTCCACCATTGGGCTATACCATTTGAAGTTTAAGTTTGCATGGGGCTAAACTTGCTACATTCAAAAGTCATAACTGCATGGACAATATGACAACTTGCTGAACTGACAAGATTCCAAGGTAGCATAACTCCTTAATAAGACAAAGAAATGAAATCCAATGCAGTTCTACTCCAGCTCAGTACAGTACAGTGGGTTTATTTTTCAGTAATTTAAAGTGTATGTAGACAATAGGTTGATTTATTAACCACCTGGTCGTTAAACCCGACCTTGGTTCGGGGTAGAAACACTTGCAGAAAGTGTTCAACCCGAACTTTTCTCAGGTGGTTAAAAGTCATCTCTTACCTGGTCCTGCTGTGACCATCCCGTGTTCTGTTGTTCCAGCGTCGTTCTCCAGCGTCGTTCTCCAGAGTCGATCTCCCTCTCCAACGTCGATCTCCCTCTCCAGCGTCGAGTGCCTGTCTTCTCCGCCGGCTTCTTCTTCTCTTCTCCGTTCACGTTGTGTGTACGTGTCCCTCGGCGAACCCTGATGACGTCGTCGGCGCATGTGCCCATCAGCGGGAAATTCAAACTCTCATTTTGTATTGGATTGAATACAAACTCCCGTATCCAATCCAATACAAAATAATATAAAATAAATACAAAGTATTTAATCGGGAAATTCAAACTCTCATTTTGTATTGGATTGAATACAAACTCCTGTATCCAATCCAATACAAAATAATAAAAAAAATACAAGGTAAATAACTTGGAAATTCAAATTCACATTTTGTATTGGATTGGAAACAAACTCCCGTATCCAATCCAATACAAAATAATATAAAATAAAGACAAAGTAAATAACCGGGAAATTCAAAAATTTACCACACTAGGGAGGTGTTTTAGAATAATATAGTACTATACAATATACAGAGTTATTGCTTTTTCAATATTTTCAGTATTTTTGATTTATTTATGCATTCTTGTTTAAGCTGATTTTTGTGTTTTTTCTTTATTTTATTAAAAGTAAATGTTTTTTTTTACATGATTTTGTGTTTTAAACTTTTTTTATATTCATGATATCTACTAGACACTTGTTCGGACATATTTCTGTAAATTAAAAAAAAAATAATAAACAAAAGATAAGAGGAAGAGTAAGTTACAGGTCTACAATTTAAAAAAAAAAATTCATGAAAAACAGTGTACCGCTTTTGGTACAGAAATCTAGACATCAGTGAAATGTCCAGGTGGTTAAAGAAGATTAGGCTGTTTACTTAACAATGTGAATTATCTCTTTGTTGTATGAAATCCCAAATCATGTTTTTTTTTTGCTTGAACCTGTGCTGATCCAATTATAGGAAAATACAGATTTATCATTCCAATTCATGTTTCACTGCTGGCATAGTTAGTAAGTTCTTTAAAAAAATGAATTTTAATCCATGGTGTTTATTACAGGTCATTGACTTTGTAGATAGTAAATGCCTGGATCAGTAGACAAGCCCTGGATTTTATAAATTGTAAAAAAACATGACAGCAACAGATGATCAAACATATCTATTAGCTCCGTTAAAGGAAGATCAGCTTTATTCCAGGATAGTTTGGGAGTTTTATCTTGGATTCATGATTGCTGTGATGTTAAAGCAGTAGAGTGATTTTTCACTAAAGGAATGTTATGTTGAAGTGATTGGTATGAGATACAGACTGTCATCTTTAAACTAAAGGGTCATTTGTCTCCTGAGGACACCAGGGGATAAGCTATGAACACTATAATATTCGGTATGTGACTACTGAACCACCCAGGTTTCCTTCCTGATGAGCTACATTTAACATTTATTAAAACAATTTTGTATGTAGGGAAAAACAAACCAAAAGAAAATGAAAAAATGCATACTGTTTATAATTTAGTTTACTTACTGTCCTGCCTAATAACGTCAGATTTATTAGACCACTAAAAATTATACATGGAATGCTGTGTGACATTGCTGTAAAAATAAATGTATTTACATCAAGAAATAAATGTATCATTCTAAATGTAATAAATATTGTAACAACAGGCTTTTATCTATGCCACAACTGCTTCACTCTACATACAAGTTAATGGTAATGATTAGAAGATTGGTAAGGTGGATTTTATGTGTAGGTCAAATATATCTGTCATTGATCTTGGAAGCGACTGAATACCTCCCAATGTTTGGACATAGAGAAGAGGAACAGTTTCTAGTTCAAAAAATATAGACAAATGGCACATTATGCCATCACCATGCCATGCCCTCATTTTGTAGACCATAAAAAAAAAATTTTTTTTTCCACAGACACAGCTTCCATAATTCCAGAATCTCTACCTCCTCTACTCTACAGCTAGCATCTCATCTGCATCCTGTGTTAGACTTTCTTTTTAGAAAGCTCCAAATATACTGCCAACTGCAACTTTTCAGTTAAACTCACTTTTCCTTGCTCTGTTGTGGATGAACCTGGAGCATGGGAAAGAGGACACAGGACGAGGGTGGGCATGACTGGGTTCTCAAGGGACCTAGGTATTGAAAGGGTTAAGTTGTCCGAGAAGATTAGCTGAACTGAATCTGTTCTCCCTTGAGAAGAGACGTATAAGGGGGGATAGGATCACCCTGTATAAGTATATAAACGGTCCATATAGAGAACTCTCTTCCCCATTATGCACTTTTAGATCATTACAAAGAACAAGAAGGTACTCTGCGTCTGGAGGAAAAGAAGTTTAAGCTCGGGATAAGGAAGGGATTCTTCACTGTAAGGTCTGTGAAAATGTGGAATCGGCTCCCTCAGGAAGTAGTTTCAGCAACTACTATGGAGTGCTTAAAGAAGCACAGAATATAACTGGGTATTAAGGCTTTAAAGTAAAGATAACAGAGACTGTTGATCCAGGGAACATCTGATTGCCTCATGGGATTTTTCCCCTGTTGAAGCAAATTATACCAGGGTTTTTTTTCCTTCCTCAGGACCAGCTATGTCTTATAGGTTTGTTATATCTGGCATATGTTTATTATGTAACCTACTATGTAACTATGTAAAAATAGGGAAATGCAAATGAATTCCCCAGGTACAAAGTCCAGATACCGACTACGTCTGCACCAGTGCACTTCCCTGATAGGCAGAATTCAGAATAATCCTCGATAACAGGATTCCAAAAAATGATTACAGAAAGCATAAGAATGTATCTTGCCATGCCAGCCTGTAACCGGCTTTGTGGCAGCAGTGGGATTTGGCAGAGACGCAGATGAATTTGTTGTACATTTGTTGCAAGCACCTGTAACAGCATGCCGAAACACCAATAATTATAAAACAACAATCAAAGCTGCCAAATGAACTATGTTTGGATTGAATGTTTTCATCTGATCTGCCAGCCTCTATTACCATTTACATAAAAACATTAACACACACAGTTACAATCATTTTAGCTAATGTACTTTACAGATGATAAATTAAAGAATCATCAACAGTGATATTATCTAGAAGAATGTTTGAAAGGGAGAGTGTATTTCCAGGAAGCATGTTGTCTATGTTATTATTCTGGATTTTTAATATATTGTTAATTAGATACTAGGGGGTATATCCACGGCAATCCATTAGCCTTTCTGGTTTATAGAGACACTGTCACCACCTGTAAATGTAAGCACAAAAGCATTTTTATACAGCTATAATATAGGTATGGTAAACCTGTATATTGATCAGTCAAAGAAAAACAAAGGATAGTAGTTACCCCTCAGTGATTGTACTTACCAAAACGCACTCCTAACACAAATTCCACCCCTTAGAACCCCAAGAAAACCCAGCATATAAGGATTTAGAAACATGACTCTGATACAAAGCTGACCTGGAAATTATGCACCACCAATGGGATGGTGAAGGCTCTGGGAACAAGCAATGGTTAGGAAAGTTAAAGGGAAATATAGAAGGTGTTTGTTATTCAGTGTACTGGCTACTCTAATGTATATCCATCATACTACTCTTGCTACACATGTATGCAACATACAGGTCCTGGCCCAGTGTCAATGCTTACCAGATGCCAATCCCCCAATCTATCTCCATGTTCTTCATCTATAGCCAAACCTTGGTATGCTAGTTGCACTGTTTTGGACCTCTGAGGCTGAGAACAGGAGCTATCAGAGCTGGGACCTGTGGTCCATCTCCTTCATTTTTGAAGTGGCAATTCATCTACATCTATACAGGGATTCTTCTCTGTTATTGCCTGTCGGTTTGGACTCGCCCTCATCATGAGCTCTTGGTTTGCTTTGAGACCCTATATATATTTGAATGAAGATGCCAATATACTGTAATGTATAATATATTTTATAAGTAATTATCTCTCAATGTTATTATCCTGATGAAGCGGCATTGACATTGAAACGCGTCGAGACACCCTCTAATGTTGTGAGATGCTATACTGTTAGCTGTTAAATCATTTGATATACTATGGTCCAATCTTTGAGCAATATTGATGTTCAGATCACGCCATATTGCATGTTAAGACAAATGGCATGATCTTTTTTTGGTGTTTTAATATTTTCAAAACAAAAAGTTTTTTGTTATTTGATTTTATATATGTGCCAATTAAGTCCCCTTTTTTCTGCATATTTTGAATTGCTACAATACTGTGGGGACATGGCAGGCAATCATTGAAATACTGAACAAAGCGGGTTATCAACTCATCATTCCAATTTCAATAACTTGCACAATATATATGGCAATTGCCTAAAAATACATTCTTGTTATAGTAAATACTACATTTTTGATAAATAAAAAAAAATTACAAATCTAACTGCACAATTTTGTCATTTTCTAATTAAAGAACAACAAGGAACAACCAGCAGCAACACACAACTGCATTGTAGTAACATAAGTGTAATGATAATGAATGCGGCCATTTACATGAATTTGTACGTCATTACATCCTCTGTATTGTGCAAAGAAGCATCTACTTGTATCTTTTTTTATTATGTAGAAAACACATGTTAACAGATAAAAACTGATGAGCTGATGCACGTAAACTGCTCGTAACAGATGGAAACGCATGTAATAGCATTTAAAACTAAAGTAGAAAATGCATAAAAACTCAAGTCATATAACAATTTTTATTTCCCCACATACTGAGTAAAATTACTCAAGTGTGAGTAAAGCCTGTGATGTAGCTTTGTCATGCTATTACAGTTATTTTCTTGTGGTAGCAACTAGGTAAAAGCTTTTTTAATTTTTGATTTTTTTGTGTACATGAGCCATATAATAAGAGTTTTGGAACTTCTGTTAGTCATTACTGTGTTTTTACCATCATTTGTGTATTGTTTTTAATTTATTATAATTACAACACATTGGTTCCATTGATAGTTCAAATGGCCAATTTCATTATCAATTGTATTAATTTTTATTTTCTTCCGTGGCAGTAGTGGAATGTGAAGAATTTTAGCAGTGTAACAGGAGGCAACTACCGATTAAATTTATTGCCCCAAACTGTAAAGAATGTTACAGAATGACCTTCACCAAGTGATATCTCCTAAATTCTACTCATATATTTACTCTGCCCAGGAAATTGTTCACCTTATCAAGCACTTTCTTTTATTTTTTTCCACTTATCAGACGTGGCCATGAAGAGGTTGTCTGTTAGCAACATACAGACTTAAATGCTATGTACATAAATCCAACGTTTATGGTCATAGAAATTTTAAGGATTCAGTTTAGATGGAAATTATTCCACCCACAGCAAATAGTATGATTTATAGCAGCCAACTGGAGCTTGATAACTTAGTGTTTTTTCTTCTACGCTTATCAAAATTGTAGTTATGGGAGAAGCAGATTAATCTGTTTCCCTTATTAAAGGATTGCCTGTGAAAATACCATCCAGAGATTGTCAGGAGCTAACCATCCTTCTGAGATGAGCAAGTCAATTTGCCAGGTTGAAGATCTGTAATGAATTGGGTTGACTTTTGACCTGTGAATATTCACCAATAGTACTATCTCTACTGATTATATACCAAACTGGTTCTTATTGGAATTGGTTTTGCATTATGAAATTCAGAAGGTTTTTAAACCATAATTTAATTGAGGTCTTTATCCATATTAGTGAGGGTTGTCATCCTTAAAAAATATGAAAAAATAAAAATTATATGTAAAAGTAACACAGAATACAATAAAAATTATTTTAAAAAAAAGTTAGTTAGAACTTTTATTGTAGTATGGGTCCCTGCCTAACCTCCCTGGTTGTATGAATACAAAGTATTTTTAAATGTAAAAGCGGTACATTTAAAAATACTTAAATAATTATAAATACTTATATAAATACTTTTAAAGTTCCCGCCTGGTCCCGCCTCCCAGCCCAATGGTCCCGACCTCCCGCCACACAGTTGCGAGCAGATGCCTAGCTGGTATATGCTTCCCCTGGCCTTGGATTCCCAACGTTCACATCCCAGGGACGCAGATGCTGGCTGAGCATTGCCAGGTTACACAGATACCAGGGGAAGAAGATGCCAGCCATCACTGGAGGATGCCGTGGACACTGCTGGAGAATGCTGCTGAAACGTGGGAACTAGGTAGAAGTTTTTAAACTGCTTGGCAATTTCTCCCCGAGTGTGGCTCGGGTTTACCAATTTGGTGTGGAAAATCCAGCTCTCGAACCACTTTCAGTTGAAGTTACCAGGACAGGAAACTAGAAAAATCTCACCAAGGGGGTAAAAAAGAAATAGGAACTCAATTCTTCCCAAAGCTAGTGAAATATCACTTATACCTTATAAAAAAAAAATTAAAATATCTAGGCCTCTTCATTAAAGCATACCAACATATCTTATTAGCCATTAGGAATGGAATTCTAATAGCACAAAGAAAGAACACTGCTAATAACAACTATAATATGTGTGGGTCCAAACACTGTGGGGTGGGATATTAAGAATCTGAATTGAATGCTGAGTTATTATTATTAGTCATTATTTTAATAAATCTGAATTTAATAATATTAATAATAATATTAATAATAACAAGAATAATAAATAGCATGGTGGTAAAGACTGAATGAGAGCCTCCTGGGATTCATACGCCACCTAGGGTTTTTGCCTGCAATGGGAAAAAATGGCGATCTCACGCACGCACCCCCTGCACACGCAGACCTGCAAGTAGATTCCCTTGACGGAAGGAGGATTCTAGGACAGCATGGGAGTCAGTCAAGGACAGATTCCTGAAGGATAGGGGGCTCTGCAGAAGAAAAGGCAAGTAAATTTTTTTTAAGGATTGTTCCACTTTAAAGATATCAATTTCAACTTGCTGGACGGTATTTAAACTTCTCTATCTTTAGGGAAAAAATTTGGCATAGTTTTTTCTGCTGTCTATGGCCCCATTGGGATTAAGATTCACCCCTGGTGATCATTGTCAGAGAAGGAAAGTAAACAGAAAACTAGAATTATAGGGTTGTGTACCAAAAAAAAAAAGTGGTGAGGGAATCACTGCCAATGGGGACACCAACACCCCTTTTTATATGCCATAAAGTTACCATGCAGAAATAAAACATAAGATGATCCGCTTGTGTCTTTATCTAATAGTTGTGCTCTATTTAAGAAGAGAATAACTCTCTCTAGAGGATTGTGGGACTGAAATTAGTCTACGAGTACCATATAAGGCTGTCCCCATTCTAACCCAAATAATATGTCATTAATTTTAAACAGCCTGGTAACTCTCTTAGACAACAGTAAGTTATGCAATTTCCTGTATAAATTATCAGCATTCTAATAAAAACAATCTCCTCAATTGGGAAATGAAATGGTTTGACTTAACTGAGGAGACAGAGATTACAACGGGAGGAAACCTCCTACTGTGCCTTGGAGATTTTCCAGTTGGATGTTTAGATTACAAACTGTTTAAGGCACAATCTCCTTATTACTCTATTTGTTTGTGGATCAGATTTTTTTTATATTTTGTATATTGTGTCTTAACATGACTTCTCTGCATGTATAGATTAAATATTAAGTGTTATGTATACTGTGAGTTGCAGGCATAAGGTCTGAATTAGCACTATTTTGTCTCCTGAAACGGATATTTCAGTAGTATTTGGGAATGCAGAGATAAGAGAAGGACCTGACTTCCATTTCCTTACATGTATTTGGGTATTCTTTACAAAGTGAATCTTCACCACATAACACAAGTTAAGTAAAGTATGCCTTTTCAACATTCCCATGTGAACGACCTAAACTCTTTTATCAGTACCAAACACAGTCAACAGAGCAAAATTGTGCAAAATGGACTAGTCAGCTCCCTCTCCCAATCTCCAGCTTTCCCTCTCTATTTTCCTTTTGTTTGCCTTTTCTCCTTCTTTACCATTCTTTTCTCTTTTCTTTTCTTCTCTCTTTCTACCCCCCTCTCCCCCCTCTCTCCATCCTCTCTTTTCTTTATCACACTTTTTTTTTCTTTTCTACCCTTCCTAGTTGCAGGTCTGCATGTGCCGGGCTCAGAGTCCATGCAAGCTGCTCCAGGAGCCCCTGCTGGCTGAAGACTGGTGGTTTTCCAACACCTTGCACCACAATATATTTCATCTTCATTGACCCAGTGTAAACAAAAAGTCTTCCTTCACTGTCACTTGGTCTAATTTACAGAATGGCTTCTTTTTTTTTATTCTGTTGCTGTCCTTCAGCAAATGTATCACTTTATACTCAACCTAAAAGAGTTTGTGCAAGCATTTGTTGGCATCATGCTTTTGTTTCAATGAAGCAGCTTGAAGCAGCTTAGAAGGAGGTTGCAACTCTCTGCATGAAAGCATGGTGGCACTCAACTTTATTTCATTATCTGTGCCCTCGGATAGGTGGGTATGAGAATCTTTGGGCTATATTTGAATGTACTTTATATTTTCTCAAGGTTTAGCAGTTAGTGTTCCCAGAACCCCAGAATATGGGGAACATGGCAATTTGCACACCATTGTCAACTGGTATTCTACAACTTTGCTAGAATGCATACCCTAAGATGTGGCCACATGGGCAGGTAAACAGCATCCACCGCTTTATACATATTGAAGAAACCTCACGCGATTTTGTATTATAAGTATACCATTCATGCACAGCTCAGTATACATTATGAAGAAGATTGCAAACAGGCAGCTTAGACACCTCCTTTACCTAATGCAATAAAACAAGATGCTCACAATTGTTAATGTCTTATGTTTAGTTCTGATTTAAGTTGTTTTTTTATTTATACTTTTGTACACTTTAAATGAACTTGTTTAAGTACAAGAAGGGCTATTAAAATATACACAGTACTAAATATACATTCATTAAATCAAGAATAGGATCTGCTTTCTTCAACTAATATTTAATTTTCCAGGGTAGCAAATGTAATTGCCAGCACAAACATGCATTTGGAAGCATATGGTATCATATGATATTAATATATTACAAAAGCTCATTTTATTTTTTTACATTCGTCATCAAAGCTCAGTGATCCTAAAGATAATAAATTCCACATTGGTTTAAGTTTCAGAAGGTCCGTATAAAAAATATACTATGGATGCAGAAGAAAGCGAGTATCTTCCGAAATGATGTAAAGAATTCCAATTCTCTAAGAGAAACAGATCTTAAAGGAAAGATTTTCTAAGATTTGTTTTATGGGGAACTTTTCAGAGTCCTGCAGTGAACAGCTACTAGCAGTCTCCTTTCTAGTGGTGGAAGGAATAACCATGACTAAATAAATTCAGATGACATTCTGCTTCCAAAGAGGATATGGCTAGACTAATCCCTCTAAATGCTTCTCTTCCTCTGTGGCCCTGCGCTTTGTTGTCTAACCGTAAGGAAACATGGAACTAATTGTTCTAATGTCATTTCAATCCAGTGAAAACATTACCATTCGCAGTCTTAGACAATTAACTCTCATGCTCAAATGTAATAAATCTGATAAAATATTTTTAGTATACAGTGATTTAATATGCTTATGGGGGAGGAGTAGGGGCCAAAAGGGTCTGCGGGAAGGGGTATGTTTATAGAGCTTTAAATATATAATAAAGAAAATGAATTCAGCATTTGGTATAACAACCATTTAAGTTAACAGATGACAAGATATGATATTAGGTTGAATTACTCGGTAGCTATGTATAATATATATAAGATCATAGGATTATCTAATATTATTATCCTTTTTAATTTGGTAATACATAGTTTATATATATATATATATATATATATTTATTTATATAATAACTACATGAGCTGTGGGAAATGGGCCTGTAAACGGTATAACGCCTGCCCTGAAAAGTTATATAAGTAGTTATGTAAGAATAACTAGAGAACACTCTGTTCTAATATAAATATTTATATATATATATATATATATATATATATATATATATAGATCCCCGCAAGTCTAGGGGATCTATGCCTCATTCGGGCTCACCCACCTTGTACTTCCCTGCTTCCAGCACCAACTCTGCTTCAGGATCTAACTCCCTGCTTACTTCCTGGTCCAGGTCATGTGACTCTCCATCAGCTGCTCTTTTGCCTCAGAGGATAAGAGTGTTCTGCAGATGCACTCTATCTGTTGGCAGGCTTGAGAACAACATCTGGGACTGTCTCTTCACCAGCACTCCCTCTGCTGGTGGGCCTGGAGTCTGCGGCTCACATGACACCCCCTTTTTAAGAAAGTGGCTGGCAACAGAAAGTTGCCTGGACAAGGATTTGCTTTTGGTTCTGCTCCAGTTTGTGCCTCTTGTTCCTGATCTATCCGTATACCGACCCTGGCTTGTTTCCTGACTATTCCTGATTGCTGCCTGCCCTGACCTTTGGCTTTTCTGACCATTCTATGGCTCTCGCTCTGGCACTACATTTTGTTTCTGCTAGTTAGCAGTCTCGTGGTTTGGTGGGGACGGGGGCCTCAACCTGAGACTTTTCCAGACTTTCCCAGACTTTCTGAAATTTGGTCAACTTATCACATAACATGGCAGTAAGGTATTCCATTTAGCAAATATCCTGAATCCTGCTATACAGTGCCTTTCCAGATGGGGGTATGGTGTTTTTCCATTGAGAAGCTATAAAGGAGCGAGCAGCCAGTAGGATATGACAAATTAGATTGTGTGGTCCAAGTGGGGCTTGGGTTATAGGTAAGTGCAATAGATGTGTCAACATGTCTAGTGGGGGATCAAGTGCAGTAACATCAGTGATAAGCTTCCCCACCTGTGTCCAGAAACCTTGAATCAGCGGGCAGCCCTAGCAAATGTGCTCCAATGTGCCCCTGTGGCCCCATACTGCCATCAGAATGGAAGAGTCGATGGAGAACCTCTAGAGTAAAATCTATTATGTTAATGCATCTGCAATGTCCTGGGGTGAAGAAAGGTCAGCCTGCTGCCTATGTCTCTATAGCAACAGTCACCACCATTTTATTTTGGTTTGAAGTAGAATTGAAATAGGTGAGTACCATGGTTAGGGAGATATGTCATTTCTTCCTGTAAAGACATCATTACTAGTGCAGAGTTATTTTTTGATGACTTCTTCCCCTTAACTAAAATGAGTATAATGTATCTTTGTATCAGTAACTATGTATTTTGAATTTTATTTTTCCCTACTCTATCCAAAAACCAACAAAGAAAATAAAATAGCTGCATAGGGAACAAAGGCTGCATATATAATATGAAGATACGGTCGGCAGTATGTACAATTCCATATTATAACGCTTTTTATTTCAAAACTTATCACATCACACTAATCCCATTGATAATTTTACATATTTTTTATTTAAATATTGAAATATCCCCCTATATGATCCTTCCTTAACGAAGGTTGAAATGACTGCAGTATTAGGGGAGTTATCCTTTATCTTGTCACTTGCCTACTGCTTGATAATATTGAGCACCTACGGGACACCAAAATTACAGAATTGCATTCACATGGCTGAAGCGGAGGGGGTGCATACTAATTCTCTAGCTGTAGGGATCAAAACTTGTTGTTAAAGTGGGGTGTGTATATTCTTATTTGAAAAAAAGCTTTATTGGCTGATAGCTCTCTTCTTAAAGCAATAGAATGTTAAAGTAAAGGTAACATATTAATTTAGCCTTTTCACAGAATGGAAAAAACCTTGTAAAGTAGGTGTTGGGTGTTACAAGAGAAACCATTGTTATGTTAATAAGGCATGAAACATATTCTTCTTTGATGAATCAAACATTATTGTCCTGTGTAATAATATCATTCAATATGACATTGTCTGCATGTAGAATCTTAAAGTTAACTTGTGGGAATGAAGCGAGTAACACATATAAAGAACTCAACTGCTCTGATAAAGTATTCACATGTTTATTGTGGTTGTAAGGTTGTAAGGGGGAAAAAACACGTTTGGTACGTTTCTGCATACATACCGTACATGTCTGCATTATTAGAATTGTTAAAGACTTGCAGGTACTGTAAAATACCAGTCAATCCTTCCGAAATGTACTTCTAAGCAAGGACAGTTTAAAACAAATGCTAAAAGATATTCATCCCTGTTGCCCCATGTAATCCCCCCCCAAGGGTCATTTGGGTATGCCTTGTTTTTCATACCCTAAAATTGTCCCTGCTCCTAGATTCTGATGTGGGCTAAGATTGTGGGATAACATAGGAAGTGTGCACAAGATACAGAACAGTCCTCAATTGGTGGAAGGACCAACAAGTATTTTGCTCTTATGAGATATATAACAAAAAGCTATTTAACAGCCCAAAGGGAGGTTAAATGTTGTGGTTTACATACACTTAGTACGCTGCAGTTTCTAGGGCGTTTACTGTATTGCACAATCTATTATCACATCATGGCTGACTCCCATACCAAAGTTTCACCCTACAGCTGCATTCACTTTTATTTGAATGCAGCTGGTAGGTTTGCTGATATTTTCGCCAACTCCTTATCAACGACTTCGGCTATCATGATTGGCAGGCTCCGCTGACCCAACTCTCATACATACCAGGGGTTAACTCATCCCACAACCCAATGAATTCTTAGAATGTAAATTGAGTTTTACATTTTGAGATTTTTTTTTAAATAAAGAAAAGTCATACAATGTCTCTTCTCCAATCAAAGCCTACCAGCCACTTTTCAATGAAACACATAACATTACATTTTTTTTGTAGCTGCCTTAAATTCTTCTATTAACGAGCTGACTGCACAGGCATATCATTATTATTAGTATTTCCAACACAATATAGAGTGATGTGAAGTGTAATGTGTAGGACAGGGTGGTACCTATGAATAAAGAGTATACTTTACAGCAAGGACTGAACTAGACAGACAACACTGGGTAACCTGATACTCATTCAGAAGTGTGAACTTCCATCCAGGCAGACAAATGATCTGGCTGAGAACAAGTCACAGAAATATCTTTCTCCTTCTTTTGCACATTGGCATTACAACAGTGCAGCCACCTGTCCAAAACGTGCCTGCTTTATATACTGGGATAGATTTCAAACAGGGTTTGTCTTGGATTTTATGGCATAAAAATTCCTTGCAAGACTACAACTGGATCACCTGTTGCAGGAGTGACAAACAGACACTTCTAGATAGGGTTTTCCACAGGTGGGTCCTAATACACTGGCCGAGAGATCCAATACAAATACAAAGTCTAAAACAAAATAATTTACAAAGAAATTCCACAATAAATAAACCTTATATAAAGTTTATTACAAATTGCACATTTTTGAACGGTCCCACATTTTGTTTTGCTAACATAGTATACATAGTTTGTTATGTATTTAATCCTATATATAGATTATTACTAAATGAAATACATGAACATTCTAGGAAACATGGAACTTCTCATTAATTTGGCAGTTTAGTCACTTCTTCCTACCTACTACACATAATCATTAGCCCAGTACTATGACGGGCTTCTTCACTTGCTATAGCCATATATAAGGGGGAAACAATGCAACAGAGCAGCCCAGAATTTGGGTATAATGGGGGAAATCAGATCTGCCTTCTGGAACATGCTTTTATTTACCATAAATTATAAATAAATATACTATACAGTGGTGGACATAGCCAGAGATGGGCCCTTGTGCAGAACTGACTTGGGTCCCCCTGTTGACATAACTTGGGGCTCTCATTGGGTTCTATGTGGCTGAGGGGTGTAAGGGGTTTTCATGCAGCAGCACACTTTGCACCACCCTATGTCCACCCCTGATACAGTATTTGTTGGCTTTTATTTTTTTTTAAGAATTTCTTACACTTTACTCACACTCAGTTGCAGTATGAAGATTCTGCATCTGAAATGGTATAAAATGGTATTTTTCAGGAGCATAGACATCACCCACAACCATTTCCATATGACTCATGTCAAGTGTACTGAACAGAAGTCAATGGACTGTCCAATTTATTGCAGAATAACTATCTCCAGGCTGGTATGCAGATAGAGATCAGCTCCATCAGCAAGTGTTGGCTCTTGCTCAGCTCTCCATCCACCCCAGTCCCCATTAAAGCCTTCCATCATAGTAAAGGGGTATAGGGAGGCGTGGGAAGCAGTAGACATGCTTCAGAAACAGAACCATAGGCACCCACTAATTCTTCTGCAGAAGAATTCTCCAGGTTTTGGGGTTCTGTCTTTTCAAGCTGAACTTCTTTACAAGAACACAGAGATACCTGCTGTAACTACCGGTAGTTTAACTTTTCCTTTCATTTTAACTTTCCTTTTATTTTTTAACTGTTTTATTTACACTCTCAAGCATTTTTCTTTGTTTCCAACACATTAAAAATTCTTATTGATAGGTTGCTGTTAAAAAAAGAAAGGGAGTATTTGTGCGGGGATATAACCAATGTATTACATGCTCAGTGCCTAGCAAAGAAGACAAATAGTTGCTACAGAGAACTGTGGCTTGGTAGCTTAGCCCTCTTGCCATGCAGCACTAGGGGTCCCAGATTTGAGTCTTCCATTGCATGGAGTATGTGTCAGCTTCCTACAAGTACAGGTAGTCCCTGAGTTAAGGACATCCGACATAAGGACACCTCCTAGATATGAACGGGGCTTCCCTGCTCGTTCGTGTTCAGGACGGAGGCATAAAGGGGGGTAGCGTGACACCATGATGCCTAATATTATGTTGAGACAAACATCTGTCCTAATTGCATTTATTAAAATAATGTACCTGTCTTACCTGACTTACATACAAATTCAAATTAAAAACAAACCTACAGTCCTTATCCTGTATGTAACCCTGGGAATACCTGTATTCCTCCCAAATTCCAAAACAGGTAGATAACATCCTTCTAAAATTGTCCTTAGACTGTGTTAATGACACATAATTTTAGTATGGACATTAGAATGTAAGCCCCTCTGACAGTAACATGAATATAAATTCTGAAAAACTATGTATAGTATGTTTGTGCTATGTAAGAAGGTGATAATATTAATATTAGGAAATCATTACATTGATCACTGCATGCTAATGCTGAAGAAGTGTACAAATTGTGCAAGGTGGCATATAGATTATTTAACATAGAGATAAATAAAAGGAAAAATATATTTTCATGTGTCATTTCTTATCATTATTACTTTTACTTCTGCTATTGATAGTAGTAAAATGACTTCTCTGGTGTTGCTGTTAATGAATATGAACATATACAAATATATTTAACTGCACCGACAACAATCCCACAAGTGTATAAATATGTTTTCAGTAGGGCTGCCTGGTATTAATGTAATACCTGATGTAATAACTCATCCTGCCTAATTACCATTGCTTTTCAGAGCTGTGCACTCATTATGCTTTGTTTATTACATCTCACAAGCGCCCTAATCCTCAGGGATGAAAATATTTTCCATGTGTCACAATGACACGTGCTTTTCACAGCGCTCCTCAACAGCTGGATAACTTTCGGGCTAATGATCTTGCATGCAATTTGACCGTGTCAAATTTTCAGGGTTTATAATTGAAAATTTCTCCCGCATTCAATTCATAGACGACCTGGTGGGAGTAAAACAACTATTTTGTATATTGCTGGGTGGTAGACAAAACAATCTTGTTTAACATTTACACTGCAAAGTGCTGATTTATATTAAAAACCTTGATATTCCCAAGTTAAAACCAGAAAGGGATTTAAGACATCAGTAAACAGTAACATTCCATAGTAAAAGGCTGTGCTGCTTTTATCTTAGTCCAAGTTTCTTATTTTCCACCTGTAACAATCTTAATTGCAATGTCTGCATGTAACCAATGCACATTTCTATTCCCCTCTTTCATGAATTTTTGAGAGGTTTTGGCTTTTAACTTTGAAAAAGTTTGTTTATGCAGTCATTCTGTATAGGGGTTGTTGGTGCTTTTCACTATTCCTGGCTAAACACTAGAGGGAAGCAGAGTGGCTGCAATGTCCACTACCTACCTACATGTCCCATGATTCCTTGCATTTTGTATCATGGATGGGGTGTTTATACTTGTAGTCTCATCCCTTTTCAGCACAATGGGGTGGCTACAAAAAAAAATATTCTAAACAGAACATGGATTGTAACCACAGGCATTAAGAATATGTATTTCTCTGCAAAGGATATACAGTATTTATGGGGGGCAGTTAAACACTTATTTTTACAGCAACAGTAGGAAAGAATTTACCATTAAAATATAAACGATATATGTATATTTACTTTGTTGACAATTTTATCACAGCCTGTGAGGTTAAACAAAATTAAATAAGTTGTAATAAAAGGTTGGCATCTAAGCATACAACTAAAATACAAACATGAGTCCATATCGTCTATGAAAGGATTTGTAATTAAGAGGACTTGGTGGCGTAGTAGTGGAATGATTTAAACATTTGGAAATACAATGATTCCCTTTCAAGGGATAATGCTTTTCTTCTCCAAAGTAACTATCAATTTGTGTTTTACAATACAATACCTATAATACAATACCTAGACTGCGTGCAGCCACTTCTGAGGAAGCCTTTACCGAGAGAAATGTGTCGGGTAATTCAACTACACTTATGCTATTCCCACTATTATACTTGCGGTTACTATATGGTTAGGATTGTGTGTTCACAAGTTAGGTGGTTTATGTCTAGTGCCAATCTGTTGGCCAAATGTTGGATCTCTAATACATTTAGAGGTAATTATGTTATGGTTTGTATTCTATGAGAAAATATCAGTGAATACAATACATTTTTGGCCAAAAAAAACCCTACCCTCTGTTTTCCTTCTATTTACAGGATTTGAAATGATATTTAGTTTTGTGATCCAGACATACCTGCTACACCACACAGCCAGATTAACAATCTGTAGCACAGCTTGGTCACAAGCTGACCTCTGATCTTAGCAATTGACTATGTACACATCAAGCAAGTTGATATACAATATATACAGAAATACAGAGCAGACGGCACTTCCATTGGTTGTTTGTTGTTGGAAGCAAAACATTTCCCGACAACCATCAGCCAATGTGAATGCTACCCACTGTGTATCTTTACTCACTGTTTACCTTGCTTGTTGATAGTGTACAAAGCAAGCAGCATTCCCATTGGCTAATGGCTGTAAGGACCACTATTCAATGGAAATACCATCAGCTGTGTACTAAAAAAAGTTGAACTATACAGGGAAATATATTTCTACAAGAACCAAAATAAATGTTTATTTATAAATGAATGTTTTAATGTTTTAATAAATAGATATTTAGTTAGATTCTGTAAGCAGGTAGAATCCAAACAGCAACATTAGTCATAGATATGCTGAGAGTGCAATACTGAGAGTTATTCAAGAATGTATAGATTATTTCAAGTAACTGCCTTGCTTTAAGGAAAAAGACTGACAAAAAACTTTAAACACCCAACTTGGCTTGCCTCTTATCACCCTTAGCGAAATGGGGCAATAGTCCTAGACTATATTTTTTTACTAAAATATTTTTTACGGACCATTTACAAGGTTTGGCGTAAAAATTATGTTACCATCCTTAATCTTGAATAATCAGGATTATTAAAAATCATTCTGAACCGTTCATAGGTATTATAAAAATTTATTTTATAAAATACGGGGCAGGGCAGCCGGCATGATCCTAAATACCCCTGCGACGGCTATACATCGGCAACGTAAAAACCGATATGTAAAATTTTCGTATAGGCATTTATTAAAGGGCGAGCACATTTCCGCCTAGGTTATAATGGTTGAGGCCTTCATTTTCTTTTTCTCGTTTAAAAAAAAAGAGGAAAAAGAAAATAACATGTTTGCTTGTAAATGAGATTAAAACTTGTATATCTTACAGAAAGAGCATAACCATGAAGATGTCAGCTTCAATTTACCACGGTTGCTTTTTTGCTATAAAAACAATCTTAAATTTGGCTTGTTTTTTTGGAGATTACCTGCTCCGGCAGATGCTGCGACAATATTGCTTTGTATTCTCTGGACAGGAACATTGTTATATTTCAGAACAAGAATTACTCATGATTTCAATAACAACAGTTTCACATTGAGTTATTGATCTATTGTAGTGCTTGAAAACTGCATATGACAGAATGGCAGCCATGCGATCAGTCAGTGATCTTGCCATTTAAGATGCAGATATTCCACCAGGTAAAAAAAGCAAAAGATTTACCGTGACAGGTGAATTATTTTCTCTATTTTAATTACATATCAATGCATTTAGAGGCCCCAAACACACACTCTGGCTGATTTACTAAAGCAATATATAGAATCTTCACAATGCAATAGTGAATTTTTCCCATTGCAAGAGATAGTTCACTTGGCTTAGTAAATGGGATAAAGCTCTGCCGAATACAGTCATCTAATCATGTGTATAGATTTGTTTTCATAGATTTCCTTGCACATTATTGGCCATTCTTATTGGTAATTGGTCACACCAAAAAAAAAATACACATTCTCGTGCCCTAAAAGATTCTGTTTCACATTTATTTATGTCCTGTCAGAAATTACTGATTCTAAGTTTGGCCTGCCATGTGCCTGGCACAAGATGTATCACCTCTCCTGCTTCCAATGAGTGAAAATCCCGAAAGAGCAATGGCAGGTAGATAAAAAATTTTTTGGGTGTTCCAAGGATAGAAATTTCCAAGGATAGCTGTACTAAAGTTTATTTAGAGTGTTATTCTAGTTATATATGTACTTTATTTTTAAACCAGTCCTACACTATGCAAAAAATTCAATGGATTAGTGCTGTGTTTCTCAACATTTTTAACATGGGGTAACCCTTGAAAAAACTTTCAGGTCTTCCCTTTGCTATAATTACTATATCCACAGTTTGCAGTATATTAGTGAAGTGGTCATTGGGAGGAATTCCTCTTACATTGCTACCCAAAAAGATCATTGGTGTCAGTTGAACTGACTTGAGAGTTGCAAATTGGTAATATTTCAAGAAACCCCTAGCAATCTTGGGCAAAACCCTAGTAGAGAAACCCTGGATTAGAAGATCAATTTGAAAGAAACAATCAAATTTATCAAAATGATCATATTTAGGATTAGTTTTAAATATCCATCTAAAATTGACTGGGCAAAGAATTTTTTTTAGTTGTTTAACAAATTGAAACTAATAAAACATTTTTGTATTGATTAATAGTTCAATTAGATAGAATAGTGAAAACAATCATATAACCAAACAAGTGGATGATACATCAAAAATACCAGAAACTGCATGTCTAACATCTTCTAAACTTATAATACATGTATACAATTTTATATATATATATATATATATATATATATATATATTCCAAATATGTATTGATTTATAGATTGTTCTTCCAAGAAGAAGGTCTTGCTCAGTGCTTAGGAAATACATTTATAAAATGTATGTATTGTCACATGACTTCTCTGCTGTGAAGTATGACGAAGTGCAAAAATATATAGATGTGCGGAATCCATGCACTCCAGTGGGTGCTGTATTATTTGTGGTCAGGGGATTAACTGGCACAAACCTTTCAATGCTGCAAAGTGTGCTATCGACTGTGACCTGTTGGATTCCCGGAGGAGTAGGAAGCCTTAGATGTGACATGTTTTATCTCAAACCAATTCTCAGAACAATTAACTGCTTGACCCGGGAAGGCCATGTCATTTACTGATTTCAGTCGGATTATCAGACTTTTGTCATTTCCCCCAAATTTCTCAATCTATATATTTTTAAAAATCCTCATATCCCCCTCATAGAAATGAGGCAGATATAATTACAACATAGAAAATGGCAGATACAATGTCAAAGACCTGAACAGTTGGAAGATGGCAAAAATGTGTCCCATGTCTATCCTAATATTAGTTTATTCTGTATTTTTATGTCATTTAAATCAAACAGGTAAATATGTACATTATAATTATGTTCAGAGTGGTGGTGAGGTTGTAGTGTGGTTACTGCTTCCTCATGCAAGTGAACTGCTGTCTACCCAAAGAAGCCCAGCAAAATATTTATTGGTACTGAACCACTCACTGCCACCCACTGCCAAATCCGAAAAAGCCAAACGACCAAGAGCTGATTGCTCCCATCGCAGGCCTGAACCTTATATATATGAGAGCTGTTCTACTAGTCTATTTATGACCTTTTTAGTGCCACTTTTTTGCCCCCCATCCCTAATAAAATGTTATACCCATCATATCTTGCTACCATGTCACACCTAACTATCATCTTACTATCTATGAATCCCAATTACTCTGAGGGAAAAGGGAAATGTGACTGCATGTGGCTAACTCCCCCTAAAATTACATCACTATGTTGCCATCACAAGATAAGAAAAACTATACCTGTCATACCATGCTACCCTGTCACACATAGCTGGCCACTTACCTTCTGTAAACCCCAATTTCTCTTTACCAGTAGAGGAATGGGAATGTAGGATAAGTGGGGTACTCTTGTGGCTACCCCTCCTCTAAAAATTTCCTACCATACCATTGTGCCCTGTCACATATAAATGTCTGCTTATGTTCTTTGAATCCCAATTTCTCCTGAAAGGGGACTGTAGGTATATTAAAATGAATGATAAGTAGGGGACTAGCTAGCAGCTATCAGCTTCACTGATGAAAGTGTATCCTCTCCAACCTTAGAGTACATTTATAAATCAGGTCCTATGTATCATTTAAAATAAAATAGAAACAGAACCTGAATGTGTCCTTGTGGCAGAGCTCTTACCTACAACATTCCCCCTTCCTCAGCCCTTTACAAGTAGTAGTCGGATCTTCACTTGGCTGTTGTATTCATTGTTCAGTGGACTGACAGCTCCACAGAGTTTGGCCAAAAAATCTCCAAGAAATGTTACAAATGCTTAATGATAAATTTTAGATATTTTCCCATCATTCTTTGCAGACAAGAGTCTTCAAAGTACAGCAAATTCATTATTTATTCCGTTCTTTCTACCTACTTTAGAACTACCAAGGTGGAATGTTTTCAGTGGCAAATATTTCACATCATATTCCTCACATCATATATAATTTACACTTTAGGTGTTGAAAATATAATGTATTACACTAAAAATAATTTAATTAACTTGTAGTCTGAACATTACCCTTTTATCTAACCCCAGCCACAAACCTATCCATAAACATTGAATTCAACAAAACCCATCATGTACATCCCTTAACCTGACTGTAGACTCAGTAGACCCTATAGACCTCAACCTAAAATATCAAAAAAGAGGCCAGTGTTTTGGGGGCTGTGACCAAAAACAGGCAAGCAGAAGGTCTTTGGTTCACCTACAACTGATTCTTCCCCAATGCTGACCTACCATGCCTTGTTCTGCACTGTGGAAATCTTAGTTGAGGAAAGGGTTCCTTTTCCCTTGTCCCCTAACTAGTAATGATTAGCAGTCACAGCCACAATACCGTAAATTTCACATTACAGATATATGACGAAAGGTACGTGAACTGGTTTTTGTCAGGAGGATATGAAAAAGAAAGGTAATTGTTTACGGTACTGTGACGTCATTCAGACCAATAGCAAGCCTGCTGCTGGCCCAACTGTGGTCCCATGTTCTTCTATTGAAGTGAATTAAAGAGGAATGGAACCATTTTTTTTCTGCATGCAGTGGCATGCAGCCGCAGCAAATCGATGTATGGTTTCTGGCTGACTGGTTGCTGCTGGCAAATATGTGCATCTATAAATGGCTGCAAAATAGCAAATCTTGCTTTCTGTGGTGGTTTATCTCTCCAGGGTAGATAACAGCAGGGTGCACTGAAGCAGTAAAACGGCACATTTTTATAATAACGATTATTACTCTTAATATTTGTACTTATCTGTACAAATTAACACATTTAACATATTTACATCCTGAAAGCATTTTAAAAATATTTTGTAAGCCTAACTTTTGTTAGAGCAATGCATAATCATGCTTTTCCAGGTTCTTCATTCCCAAAAAGGTTTGCTTAGATATTTTAACCAATGCACTTTCTCCAATAAAGTGGCTACATAGCCTTGCAGGGTTTCACATTGGGCCCCGACATAGCCACCTGTATGGACTACAGAAAGAAGAAAAATCACTTTTTACTTTTGCACCTACAGGTTGTACAAATTAGCAGCACAGGTGAAGAATGTTCACTCCACCCACCTTCTGTCGATCCTCTGAAAAATGTCATGATTCATGTAGTCCCAAGATCAAGGGGTGGGATATTGTGCTCCTTTTCCAAACAGCATGTAGGGTGGAATTTTTAAAAGGTAAAATAAAGCATTTTAGGCACTTCATAAACAAAATGATGTGAAAGGTTTAATTCTTCTTTGTGTTGACTTTAACAGTTCACAAACATTAAAAAAAAGGTTATAAAATATGTGTAAATGTATGTTTAAATATAAATGTATGAGCTCATAAACCTAAAAAAAATAAAAAACTGGCAATTATGGTTTCCGTAATTTTGGCTTACTGAGTGGTGAAGAAGGGTTAAGGAAGATGTAGCTCTGATTATTGCACTTTTATAAAAACAAGCCCTCGTCCAAAGCTCCCATATTATTTTTCCAAGCTCCTTTTAAATACCAGACTTTCATGTTTGATTAGACTTTGCCTTTAAATGTGCAATCTCAAAACATTTGTGCTTTAAAGCTTTAAAGTTTTTTACTTAAGGCAATCATTAGTGATGAAGTCATAATTGGTAAAGTGTGGGGGAATCATTTTATTAAGAGGGAACTGAAAAGAACATTAAAGCCAGAGAGATAGGGGTAGCTGGCAGCTGATATGTTTTGGATACACTGCAGGCTCGAGATGGAATGCAGAAAAGTCAATTAGGAGCTTGCAGTCAACAGGGTTCAAGGAAGGGATGGGAATTAAAGCTATTTATTTTACTTAGCCAGACAAACACTTCAAAAGAACCGCAGGAATCACCCTCTTCACTGAAATTTATTTTTTTTAATCATGTCCACGGCCTAACTGCACCAACAGACAAAGACAGATTAAGAAATTAAACACAGATTACAGAGCAGGGCAGATTAATGAAACGCAGGTGATTACATGCTATTGGGTAAAGGAAAAAAAGACATATGGGCAAGAAAAAAATGTTCTTGTCTTTTTTGGTCATTGCTGATCTCAGTTATGACGTGATCTTCAGTAGCACAGATCCTTGATTCAACTCTAGGCACAATTGTTTTTGCTCTATTACTGTGTTGCTATTTACTTTTAACGCCACTATAATCGTTATATGCAGTAAATCAACTGTACTATCATTTCTAGACCTATTTATTTCAATTTTTTTATTTTAAATTCATGAGTGAAATTAGTCAAAAATTCACCTAATAGGTGTGCCACATTCTTACTTCTGGGAACAGAATACTTTTTACCAATGAGCAACTGAAATGTTAAACTTGCTTATTTTAATTTCTATTTGGAACTAACACTGAACAGAAAATAAGCTGCATTTGGACCCTTGCTGTGGGGATGCTGTTTTTGATGTAGGAGAGGAGAGGATAAGCTTCTAGTTTAGCCTTTCAGCTAATTTACTTATAAGGAATTTGCAAACAATCATTGGTTCAAAACAACTAATTAATTATTATTATAATTATTTGTATTTACTTCTAGAGAACTCTTAAAATAACTTTTAGGTGTTGGGGGATCTCTGCTATAAACAATTAATGCTATTTGCATTGGTTGTCATTAGTAGGAATGTCCCTATACATTAGGGGGCAGTAGGTATGAGCGAGAATGCCTCTGACAAAAAATTTGCTCAAACTTCCGATGGGTCTGCAAAATTTCGTCGAACCAATTTCGCGAACCCATCAGAAGATCGAGGATCATTTCACGGTGATTCCCATGGCTGCATTCATGAATGTAGCCGTGGGAATCCTCCTGTGTGCGATCCCAGGGCACTAGGGGGATCGCACTGAGGAGGATTCCTCACCCTGACTCCTGTCAGTGTGAGTACTGCAGCTGTGCTCATCCATGAATGCAGCTGTGGGAATCATCACAGGATGATTCCTATGGCTGCATTAATTCATGATGAGCACAATCTCTATCCAAGAACACATACTACAGAGCTGCAAGAGCAATCAGGGGGGTGGAGCTGACAACTTTGATGTCAACGTCCGAATTTATACAGGCCGTTCTCACTTACATGTTTGGTAAGCGAGAACAGCCCGATTCGCCGCGAGATCGAATTTTAAAATCTCGCTCATCCCTAGTGGTCAGAATGCCAGTGTATTGGCTGCTACCACTACAAACTGTACTGTAAAAAAAGAGAAGTTGTGTTTTCCTACAAAGGTGACATTAATTTTGGATGGATACAGATAGCTTAACTTAATGACCACATATAAACCTGCAATAAGGCATGAATAGCCCTGATGTGAAATTTCGCCCCTCTTGTTCCACCAAGACATCCTTAGCAAAAGTTAAACTCATGTGTGTCCCAGTATAACACCTTTTTAAAATAAATGTAACACATTTGTTACCAATAAAACAACTCTTTTAGCTAGTGGAAGCATCACATTGAATCTTTCATGAGCTCAGAAAGGAAAAAGAGATTGTTAATTGGAGTCATCAGCATCAGGTCCCAAAGATTATGAGCCCCTTACAGGTTGGTACCTTTGTTACTTCCATTGCTAGAACTGCTATGAAGGCCAGAAGATTATGAGGCTTAATAGGGTTTGACTGTGAAATGATTCATCAACATGGTTATACCATCTGGCTAGTCATTTAACAAAAATAGGTGTGTATATTGCACATTCACCTATCATCGTATACTGTTTTATTTGAAATGAGATACACATCAATTTATAACTACAATATTTCACAGATGTCTCCAAACATAGCACAGGTGCGCTTGTATACCTTCATATGGAAATTAATGCCAAAACAGACATCTTGCTCACACCACTCAGGGTATTGGCTATCTAGGCAATCAGCGGGTGATGAATGCTTTGTCTCTGCAGAACACTTTGTCCTTAATTTTTATCATTTATCACTTGCACAACTAATAAAGAACTTCTCTATCATGTATTAATCAGCTGGTCCACATTACTAATACAGAGCCTACAAGAATGTTTCTTTGTGTTGCTTCATGTTCTCTGAGCTAAAATGTATCTTTATTTTATGGTATTTATTAATTGTTTTGCTAAAAGGGAAATAAAGAGATTTACCTTTTCAAAATTTCTCTTTCTCCCTTTGTCTTTCTAAATTTAACCAACCAACAGGTTTCTTTTAGGAAAGTAAAAGCTGTTTGACAACAAACAAATCTGATCACAATGTCAGCACTGATTTGACAATCTTATGACCCCTGCCTTCATATGTTTATAACCAAACACAAGGAGATTGGTTGCTTATTGGCTGTTTATTGAGTAAGGCTAGGTACACACGTGGAATAATTATCGTGTGAAAGCGAAGGATCAGCGAATATTCCCGATTATTTTGAATGGTTGTATTGTGCACAATTCTGTACATGCTGTAATGATATGATTGTTCAAATATAATCCACCAATAATGTACACACACTAGATATGATAATTTGAACCATGCAGGAAGTGACATGTACAGGAGAAAGTGTATCACAAAACAATCCACGATCACTGAACGACTGTACACATAATAGATTACGTAGATCGTTGCCCAATCAGATGCGCCAGGACGGTCGTTTGTTTCCAGTGAGATTCCTCGTTCATCGGTGTCGTTGACCAGACGTTGTGCATTTTTTTTGTTAACAATTATCGAACGATCTGTCGTGGATTGTTTGTTTCCAACCACAATTATTGCACGTGTGTACGGAGCCTTGGAGATATAGTTAGGTTTATATTCTTAAATTTTTAAGTACACAACTAGTCCAGGGTTGTTGAAAGGAGCTTCCTTAACCATCAAGTGGCCATTTCCCCCTGTAAAAAGCTCCAAATATCACCTTAAAGTCACCTTATTTCCAGTGCAGTTCATCAAATGTTAACATTTGCAGAATTAGACTGACCTTCAGTAAAAGTGAAAACTTCCAATTTCATTTATCCTAGTCACACATAGGTCTATAATTACAAGCAGCACTTTGAACTTAAAGCCTCATTGGTTAATCTTAAACCCTAGTCAATAATGCCATCACCAAGGGAGATTCTTGAAAAATTCTAGAAAATCTCCTGCCAACATGCTCAAGCCTTTTCCGCTATTAAGGGAAAAAATAGTCCTCCATGCAAGACAAATTCTTTCATCTTAATTTGTGCACATCCTTATTGGCCACTGATGCTGCCCATTAAACATGACAATGAAGAAGCAAGTAGACAAGACTAGTTCACCACCATGAAATCTCCAGGCACAATTTGCACAGTAGCACTCCTGGGGATTTTAAAGTTCTAGCTTGTCCATAATATAAACCTAATATAGGTTTGGGAATCTGATCATGCAAGCTATGCACTCCTCAGGCCAATATTAAATCTTTAAAGATCCAATGGTTACACTTTAAATACATTTTGTTATCTAAGTAATATAAAACTTTTCATTCATAGCTGCATAGGTTGCAAAGAACAATCTAAGCATATTTTGTACAATTTGAAAAACAGCTCAGGAAATCAGTTAGCACTAGCAAAACACTGGGATAAGGAGGAAAAACTCATGGAGTTTTATTTAAGAATCTATGTTACATCAGAGGATAGTTAACTTGTCTCCTGGGACAATAACTATGAGTTGGTCACAATGAAGCCGGGTGTTCTAATCTAATGCTTTAGCAGCTGTTGTAATTCTTAGACATACGACTCATTATATATCTCAGCCAACAAAATGTCAAGTTTAGAGATACCACATGAAGGAAAATACCATAAATGTGCAATTTTCATTTTTTTTATGTAAATACGCACAATTCTTCATCGCACTGACAACCCGTCATTTAATCTCTATGGTGTTTGTATGTATAAGTGCTATATTCCACTGTGGCTGAATTTCAAGCATAAACATTTCTCTGCTCTGCGTATACCATTACGGTGCCCGTAGAATGATCCGCTTCACACTTTTTCTTCATGCTAAGCTGCTTTTAGGGAAAATCGGAAAGCGAGACATTTTATCATGCTTAACATTCCAGGTGCTGCGTATAATCGGCTATTTTCAGCAAGACAGAAGTGGACAGATCATGAACGTTTTCCCCTGTTATTGGTCAATAAATTATTCCTGGTGATCTGTAGAAAGCCGCAAATAGGTTTTGCAGATGTTCCTTGTATATTTTGGTGCCTGAGCATAACTTTTTTTTAAGGTCCATGCAAAGTTATGTCTATTCCAAAAATATTAATCAAGCATGTCATGTTTCCTTGTAAATTTTATAAACAGGATGTTTAAAATGAATAATAGGAAAAAAAAAGTAATTATATACTCTAAGTACAACCAGAGGAATATTAATTGTACATAGTTGGCATGCTAATATGGTTTAGAATACATAGAAAGGTAGGTATATTTGTGGGACTTTAAAGGCAGTTCAGTACGTGTCACAAAATGGGCTCAAATATAAAAAAACAATCTTTTATTAAACGCAAACCATAAAAACAATAGATGGAAATTCCATAAAAATGCTTAGTACATAGCACCAAGAACTGTGTATATTATGGAGATGTTGTTATATTATAGTGCATTCTATCTATTTAGGTCTTGTATAATCCCTGATGAAGCGGACTAATTCTGTGAAACGCGTTGTATTATCAGAATCTATTACAACATCTCAATGATATATGTACTCAAGAATTTAGGGATGTTGGCAGTATATATCTATTGGTTTGAATTCAGATAACCCATTAGCTATATTCAATATGGTTTAGAAGCTAGCACACGAGCTTCTATAAACCTTAACATTGCACCATGTCGTATAGTTGGTAGTTTATAGGTGACTGAAATTTAGGGTTTTCAAGTTTTAAAATTTCAGAAACAATTGGAGGATTTCAGTCAATTTTTACCATGTTGGTAATATGGATTGAAATCAGGGAAAGGCAAATTATTATTATTTTTTTCATGGATGCACTGGGCCTTGAATAGTTACCATGGGTTATGGAAAATGTTTAAAATTATTGAGGACCTACTTTAAAAAATCTCATATTTAATATTTCTATTTTAAAGAAACAAAGAAACAGACAGGCCCATTTCCAACTTGTGGCTTAATGTAGCGTCGCACCACTTTTAGCACATAGTTGCAGTTGCTTTATGGTTCTTGGAAGCAACATGTCACTAATTGTCATGCAGTTACTTTTCCTTCTCAGTAGGAAGAATGGCACCACAACCTCAAACACAAGGGTATCATATGCAAATGTGTTAATACGCAGTGCAGTTTTTTTTGCACATTGCAGCAGTTCTCAATGCACCTGAGTGCGGCACACTGCAGAATTTGCATTTGCAAGTATTAAAGGAGTCTTAGAAAAAGTAAAAATATAGAAGAAGCGTGTGACCTGGGTTTCAAATTGCCAATCCCAAACACTGTCACATGGAGGAAAGCAACATGATCCATCTAGTTGGACTCCTGCAGTGGGGAGGCGACAAGAGACCTTTATATGAGTTTAGTATTCCTTTCTAAAGTGCAATCAATAGATACTGTTATTTGCTGTGATTTAATAAAGTCACAGTGTCTCTTTACTCCTCCACACACTCTAGCTTATAAGGAATTTACAAGCAAAGAATCATGTGACAAGAGACTGCAAGAATAAAAGGATAACAGAATCTGGCTCCAATTATATAAAACCACTGAGTTTTGTGATTCTAGATCCCTGGCAATGTTTCTTGGATACCATTAGCATTTGGCTGACTAATTCCACTTGTTACCTGAAATTGCTTTTTATTACTTTTCACTTTAATTTTTCGTAACTTTGTATATAACTTGCTCCAAAGTCACCAAATGGAGCTGAGAAAGAAAGGAATGCCTGTTTAAATGATCATGGCATTTTTAGATGGTTATAATAGCAAGCTACAATGTTAAGCTTCAGCCAGAGGGAACACGATCATTTTTTTAGTCTGGTACAGCTAAAAACAGAGATCTTTTTTCATGGCATCTGCTGGAAGTCGACTTTCGGCAGCTACTGTAAACTGCAGATGTTTGACCTCCTATTCCAGCAGTCTGTGAAGGATTGCTAAAAACACCAAATTACTTATATTTATGACAAGTTTATCTTTCAATGTTTCCCTTTTTCTGGTTACATTTGTTGTGGTAAAGTACTTAGGACTTCAATAAAAGCAACACGTCGTACAGCATTTTTTTTCTGTTTAATGGTCACTGATATTCCATTGTAAGATGAGGTACTGGTGACTTTCTGTCAGTTTTATTATTATTACAAGGATAACGCTGCTAGAAGCATTGTCTGGATGGAGGGGAACGTTTTCTGCTCCAAGAAAAACTTGGCAGGGCTCACGATGATTTTTAAATGAATAGGGGAATATAATTTCCATGTCATTAGAATATGGCTTTGTGAACGCAAACTCATTCTCGTTAATGGGTTTGTTATTCTGTGCTTCATTTTAGAGAATACAGAGGAGGGTTTAAAAGCGCACCATTGTAAAAATAGTCTATTCTGATAAATGCATGTGGTAATGCATGTAATGATAGATTTTAGTATAAGAATTCATTTTTTTTTTCACAAGCTTTCTACATTTACATGTACACCAATCTACCCTCTAGAAAAGAAAGCGACAGAAATTGGAACAAACTTTAATACTGTCATTGGGTCTGCAGATTTTATAAGCTGCCACAATATTGTTTTAAAGTAAACCCTATCACTAAAATCTCATATAGTCTTTGCCGAATTCATGCTTTTAAAAAAGCTATTTTAAAATCTGTAGCTTTCATTAAGGCTTTTTGCAGCTGGCTGCAAACATCTCGCTCTTTCCACTTTCCACCAATGGCTAACGCACCAGTGATATGAAACCCTCCTCAAAACTTTTCCAGAACAACCCCTTGAAAGCTATTTCCTTTGCTTTCAAGGCAATCAGTACATTTTAGATAACTCTCTAATTAGGTAACGATTTGAATATTACTAAAAATCCTCTATTACACAGAAATCCACATTTCTCCACAATCTCCACATTTGAAACCCCTTGGAGTTCAAACCCAATTTTAGTAACTTATGGAATATGGTAACAATCAACTAGTTGGGTGGCTGATTATATTAGAAGATTACATATCACAGATGATACTCAGCCATTCTTCAACCTTACGTTAAAACACCAGGGGCTCTAATCCCCTCCTACATGCCACTCCTAGACTAATAACCACCATCAATGTGAGTCTCTATATCCCCTGAGGAAGCCAACTTTACAAAACTTGTCGGGAAAACGAGACACATTCTTACCACTGTGTAAATATGACAATATGTGACATGTAATTACTGGCCTTATGTTATGTTGTAATGAGCCCCTTAGGCTTTGTTATGTTTTATTGATTTCAACGTATATGTATATATATATTTATACAAATTAAAATATTACTGTTTTACTTCTGAAACAACTGCCACAAAATGCCGTTCTTTTTTCTCTTTCACTTGTAATGACGTATGACTCTTGTTTGGGACATGCCTATGGACTAAAGTTCCACTTGAAAAAAAATTAAATTAAATACAAAAAGGCATTCTTACCTAACTGATTAAGTTGCAAATGCGTGGTTCAGGTTTGGGTACAAGGACACCCAACAATACTGGCTTCCCATGTGGTTGCCAGCACTGAATGGACTAACGATGTCATCCCGGCCGGGCCAATAAAGATAGCCAATGGCTGAGGAAAAAGATGGCAACCCCTGTGATGAGATGGGGACAGGTGATCCTCACAGGGTTTAATTCCACTTTAAGTGACTGTTCAACACATCTTGAATAGCCATGGTCCGCTATTGTGCCCACCAGGAAAGTTACCCTAAGAAATGCCATGCAGCCATCACTGGAGTCTATATAGGCCAACCTTTCTTAACAATTTTTTCCCAGAGGAACAGTTGAAATATTTCTTTATTTAAAATAACTATTATCATTAATTACAAAATCAGAGGAGAAGTACCTTCTTACAATCGTGGCCAGTGAGAAGATGCTACCCTTTGAAAACATCATTGTTGGCATGCCACTGACTCTGCCCTGTGATGCCCATTAAGTGAATATGTACTGTGTAAACTGTTCCCAAAATAGGCAAACAGAAGTCATATTACTTTTATCAATATTGTCTCTAAGCTCTTTGCAGCTGATTTATTCTCCATTACTGTTGCATATTGTATCTATGGGTTTGCTTTACTACAGGTATTAAAGAGGTTTACATACCAATAAGAATTACGACTTTGCAAGGGGTTTTCCATTTAGCATAGCAAATCAGATAAAGCTCTGCTGACTTCAAATATCCAATCAGTTGGGTGCAATAAAACAAAGACAATTTTTATATCCTATCAAGTAATAAGTAAGGCTTTGCAGTGAAGTATCCCTGTATTTACTAAGTTGAGTGAAGTATCCCTAGCAAGGTGATAATTCACCTTGGTGAGCAGCCTGAATTTGTTTAGTAAATCACTCCAATGTGTGGCCTTTTTGGAAAAGGTCAAAGAAGCTCTCCTAATGCTGGTGGAGTAATAGACAATATGAATGGGGATGGAAGAAGCCCAGAGCTACAGAATAAAGAAGAAGGGAGATCCTTGCAATGCAACTCCCCAAGTACAATTTCCTCTCCAGCAGGAAGTTTAGTGATCAGTAGGGATGAGCAAGAATGCCTCTGTCATTCATGCGAAAATTGACCCTAACTCTCAATGGGTCAGCGAAATTTTGGCAAACTGATTTCACAAATTCCATTGAAATGCAGGTTCCCACACTTCCACGGTCACAGCTGATTTGAGGCACGCGAGTGCTTCCAATCAGCTGTGACTGCAGATGAACTCTCAATGGAGTTTGCCCATTGAGAGATCATCTGCAGTTCAGTTCCCACGGTCACCGGGCTGATAAATACAGCCCGGGGAGCGTGGGAACGTGTGGTCACAGCTGTTTGGAGACACACGAGTGCTTCCAATCAGCTGTGACTGCAAGCGAACTCTCAATGGAGTTTCTCCATTGAGAGTTCATCTGCAGTTTGGCGAGAACAGGACCTCGTGGCAAATCACAAGGCCATTCTCGCTTAGAGAACAGCCCGATTAGCGGGGAGATCGAAATTAAAAATTTTGCACGCTCATCCCCAGTGATCAGCACAGTAGTGACATGTTCAAAGTCTGAGGCATCTGTCCCTTAGATGATCTCACACCGCAAATATACACTTTTAAAGCTACAAGAGGGCAAAAGCTGTTATTACATATAAGGAAGTTTACAGCCATATCACAAGACGAAAAAAATTTTTTTTTTCAAGTGTACAAGTAACATTTCTTCAGGTTCTTTATGTTTTTTAACATATCGAATCTTTTCTTTTTGTTCAGGATCAACTTTAACACCACATCAAATATATAAATTTCACCTGAACAAAGCCCTTAAAACAAATATCCATTTTTTAATCAAGTAAAAAAAATTCTAATGTTAGGATAATTGTCCAGAGTAATGTCTGCCTGAAGGGCAATGTACCAAATCATCTAAGCCCTCTGGTGTCTACATTGCCATGGCAGCTACATTGTACTGCTGATCAGAATCCAGCCATTTAAATTATAAACAAGCTTGAGAAAAATGTTTGACATGTATATGCACTATTAAAAATTTTGATGCTTTATAAAATATTAATAATAATGTGACAGAAAATAAATATCTATTAGAGGAGTTCCAGTTAAATGGCCCATTCTGCTCCATTGTTTCATTTAGTGATATATATAATCATTTAGGCATTTTTCTTGTAAATATAATTGCATGTCACTGGTAGAATATTGTTTTATTTGAAGTAGCCCAGTCCATGGAATGACAAAGTGTCATTAGGCAATATTTACAAGCACTATTTATAAATATGATAGCTATTTTTTTGTACACAATTGTATCTAAACTCAATGGCAAAAAATAAACATATATATATATATATATATATATATATATATATATACGTGTGTAAATAACATTTAAATTATACATGTAAAATACAATTGGTAGAGCAAAGAAATGACTAAACAGATAAAGAAAAGACTTATGGGGAGGCAAAGGCCCCTAAAACTGGTCAGGGCTTTGATTTTTGCTTTTTCCTTTCTTGTGGAGGAACTGAATGAGGCAAATGTCACATACTTAAGCATTACAATACATTTAGGCATATATTAATGAATGCAGGGTTGCATTAATTTGTATCTTTTATAGTTATTCCTGCCTGATCTTCAGCTTTAATGCTAATTGTGCATTTTGTCCTTAAGTTACACATGCTGTGCACATTCAAAAATGTAACCCACACATGACCTTAAATGAGCCTGCAACATATTTGATTTCAATTTAAATCGCGTGTACCCTGATTTAAAAAAATATTAATCCAATGACTTAGTTGATGTATGGTTTTGTTGAAGAAATAGAACATTGCACTGCACTGGGGACATAGTTGAAGACTTTAAATATTCCATAACAGTAGAATCAAACAAAACCAATCTCTTCAGACTTTATAGTAACATAATATCTAAAAATACAATGGTATAATAGTGTTAACACCGCTTGGCTTCCATTAGGACTATGAGCAATGCTCTTTTTAGTACTGTGCAATTCAGACTTAAATCAAGGCCAACTATCTTTCACGGCAGTAAGTGCTTATACAGACTTTGGACTCCAGACAACATTGGCAGCAAATTAACAGCATCTTTTTCAGCAAACAGTGAATGAGCAATCCCGTTGTCAAAAAATGTCAAAATGGGGAGCCAATGTCAAAAAAAGCACCAAGTGACAGTATGCACAGTTATGTCTACAGTGCCAAATATGTTGACTGATTTTGGAAGGTTTTACAAGGTTACTTAGTCATTTGATCTTTCTTTGTTCTAATATAAAGGTCACCAGCGGTGCATAGCAGCGGCACTACTATGAAAACTCTTTACAGGGGTAGAGGCTTATGCTGGCTGTATACGTGGCAATCTTTAGACAGTGACAATCTTTTTTAAAGTCAAGAACAATTGAATAAAATCAAGGCAACTGACCTCAGGCAGTTTGTGCACAGTTTAGGGCCAAATAGAAGTTATTTGGGTCAAGTCACACTATGATTCTATTGCTCTTCTAGGACTAAGCCCCTTGAAAGGGTGAAAATGTGTCAGAAAGGTTAAAGAGATGTGGTGTGCGGACCTGTGATCACCTGAAAGTGTTGATTTGAGTTTTGTTGCTTTTGACAGTATAGGCATCATTCATTTACATCTATCTAGCTTCAATTTTATGAGGCCTATGTAGCTCAGCAAGCTCGTTGATGAGTTCTAGGTCAAACTACATTCCCTTGTCAAATAATTTTTTGGTGTTCATATGACCTGCACAGGTTTATGTTCATGGACCGGTGTCCCCAAAACCTAAAATTACTAAAAACTTTTAAAATGAACCTCACTAAAAATTTAATATAAGAGCCTTTTTTGCATCTTTTTATGATTTATTTTCACTAGGGCCTGACCTTACCTGAACGCTGACCGATGGCTAAGTTCAACCAACTATCATGTGATAATCCATTTATGCACCACTAAGACAGTTCAATGGACATTGGAATTGAAGTTGGAAAAACTTGCCATGAAGTTATCAAAGAGTAAATCAGAACCCAGTAACACATGTAAATTAAATAAGACAGAAGAAGCAGAAGAAGAAGCATTTGTTGGTTACAAAAAGTTAATAGCTAGCAGCCTGTGGAGTCTTTTGTTGGGCAGGACATTTACCTTTAAGCTAATCCAAAGTGGCTTTGCACACTACAGCTATGTCAAGATGAAAACCAAAACCAAGATGCCTTGCCTTATATGCATTTCACTAATTAACGAAGATTTTTGGCTAGAGCAGAAATTATTAATATAAAATGGAGCACTTTAAGCATTTGCTCAAAAATAAAATGTGAAACATCTACAAATAGTAATTAGTGTCAAGCATTCACAGTTGCGCCTTCTTTTTTCCAAGAGAGCTTCATGTATGAAGCCAGAGATTGATTGACTTTTGCCCATTATCACCAAGAAACTGAGCTGCCTAGAATAAACCCATTTATTTCAAATGCCATTTTATTTTATAATGCAAGTCAGTACCGCCAAAGGGCTTGTTTCATGCTCTGATACAAATGATGTGCTGCTGGCTGGACAAAAATGCTCACGCTGAGATAAAACAAGGATGACGTTACTTTTGGCCGTGTTAATGTTTTTGAAAAGAATTCCTAAAGAGAAGTGATTGTTGTCAGATGCATATTTGTTAAGATGACAAGAACAAACTATTAACATATGCCATGCTGTGCCATGACTGTACATTCCTCTATTAGTGTCTTAGCAATGGATTACAAATGGCTCCTGCCCTTCGATTTATCAATGAAGACAAACAAGCTACTGGCTTAAAAGTGCTTTCCACATTAGGCCATGCCGGGAAAGTTAAATAGAGATCACCATTATAACAGAAAAAAAAGGAAAACATTTTTTAGTTGGTTAATATGCATTGTAGGATTAACTCAATCAATGTTTTACTTGTAAAACAAGTAAAAAGAAAGGGACCTTGTCACATGAAAGTGGGGGTGATATATCAACCTCTTTGTAAGCTCCAACACTATCTGACACCTGGTAATTTGCAGCAGATGTGAAGAGAAAACACAGGGAGAGCATTATCAAGGTGAAAAAAAGAATTATCAAGAGAAGAAACTGGCATTCCTACCATACAGAAAAGTTCTCCAGTCGTCTACAACAAGTTAAAACAGTGTTTTTCATCCAGGGTTCTGTGGAAGCCTAGGGTTTCCCCAAAGGTTGCTAGGGGTTCATTTAACCATGAGCAAGTTCACCTCTCAGGTCAGTTTGACTGACACCAATGATCTTATATCTGTAGGGATGGCATTTTTCCCAGTGCCCAGCAATGTAAAATGCATTCTTCCCATTGACCACCATGCTAATGTACTGTGAGCTGTGGATATAGTAGCTATATCAAGAGTTTCTTGAAGACCTGAAAGTGATTTTAAGTGATTTTTCTCTCCTGCACATACTGCTTACTTTCATACCATCCACACTTGTTTCCTGCACATTGCTCTCATGTTATACCCTGTGCACTTCTCTCCAGCACATACTGTTTACTTTCATACCCTTCACACTTATTTCCTGCACATTTCTCCCCATGGTATACACTGTCCACTTTCTTTGTGCACATACTGCTTACTGTCTTACCCTCCACACGTATTTCCTTCCCATTGCTTTTCTGTTATACCATGAGCACTTCTCTCCTGCACATACTGCTTACTTTCATACCATCCACACTTATTTCCTGCACATTACACCCCCTGTTATATCCTGTGCACTTCTCTCCTGCACATACTGCTTACTTTCATACCATCCACACTTGTTTCCTGCACATTGCTCTCTTGTTATAACCTATGCACTTCTCTCCAGCACATACTGTTTACTTTCATACCCTTCACACTTAATTCCTGCATATTTCTCCCCATGGTATACACTGTACACTTTCTTTGTGCACATACTACTTACTGTCTTACCCTCCACACATATTTCCTTCCCATTGCTTTTCTGTTATACCCTGGTACTTCATCCCTGCATATACTGCTTACTTTCATACCACCCACACTTATTTCCTACACATTGCTCTCCTGATATACCCTGTGCACTTCTCTCCTGGACATACTGTTTACTTTCATACCATCCACACTTATTTCCTGCGCATTACACCCCCTGTTATATCCTGTGCACTTCTCTCCTGCACATACTGCTTACTTTCATACTATCCACACTTATTTCCTGCACATTGCTTCCATGTTATACCCTGTACACTTCTCTCCAGCACATACTGTTTACTTTCATACCCTTCACACTTATTTCCTGCACATTGCTCCCCATGGTATACACTGTGCACTTTCTTTGTGCACATACTGCTTACTGTCTTACCCTCCACACGTATTTCCTTCCCATTGCTTTTCTGTTATACCATGGGCACTTCTCTTCTGCACATACTGCTTACTTTCATACCATCCACACTTATTTCCTGCACATTGCTCCCCCTGTTAAACAAAGTGCACTTCTCTTGTACACATTACCTTCTGTCAAACCCTTTGAATTACTCTTCTAAACATTCTTAACATTTTTTCCTTCATACTTTCAGTATTTCTTTTTTGCACATGCTGGCTACCATCATACTACTCTTCTAATAATACAGCCTACTATTATTCTTTTCATGTTATTTTCCAGTATATTTTGCCTCCTAGGACACCTCTTTAGCATTGTGTGTTATATCCCCAGCCTTTCTGGAACTGGAATGTGAACACTTTTGCTAGTGTTCATAAATCAGTAAATGTGTTACTTACCAAACACTAACCGTAGGTACTGGTACTGATGTATGTCTTTTAATTTACAATTAAGAATTCACCTTCAGTAAGTGGTTTGTGGTTGTCACAATATTTGCTTTATAAATATAACCCTATACATTCTCTTAAAATCCAGACATTCTTTCTCTCTCTCAAACCATTGTATTAAGAACATATTGTAAAACTAATTCTGTTTTGGGGAAATTTACATTCTGCTAAACCACAAACATTCTACAAAACTGCTGTAAAATTCAGTTTGCAAAGCATAAAAAATAATAGCGCCTTAATGTTCATAAGAGGGTGTATTAGATGCCATTCAGTAAAATACCAGTGAAATCTGCTCAGTGTGATCCTTTGTGGAGCTTTCATAACACTGAATGTTAATCCCTATATTGCAAACCCTCATACCAGCACAAACATTAAAACCTAACATTTAACTTGTTTTCCTGACATGCTGGGATGTCTGGACAGTTAGCATATGAAAAAATGTAAAAAAATCCAAATATATGAAAATGGGGAATTTTTATATTGGATCTGTACAAATATAACCAAAATGTCCAACAGATGTTTGTACCTACCTACTGCTTTGTGCATTACTTCTACTTTACGTATACAATATTTAGGTACATGATCTGTCCAGTGAATGGTTGTCTCTTAGAATTTACACATACCTTACCTTCCTATTGCAATTGCTGCAAAGCCTAATGTAAAACCAAGACCTAATAACTTTACAACTGAGGCTAATAATTTTATGATAAAGTGGACCTGTCATTACCTTTTAGAGTTTTCATGATAAAAATCTTGATAGGTCACAATAAATATCAAGAGTATAATTTTTAAGAAAATGTAATATTTTTATTGTTATTATTATTATTAATATTAATAATAGTAATAATAATAATAATAATATTATTATAATAATAATTGGAGTTTCTCCTGGGTTAGGATTATGTCATTATTCTGCAGGAGGCAGGAGGAAGAAGTTCATCAATCTCCACTCCCCAGTGATCAGACTGCAGAATTGTAACCTTGTAGCAAATCAAGGTGAACGGCGGAGGCAGGAGCTGATCTGTGTGAACACATCCAAAAACATTTGCGTGCCAGGATTTACATGATTATGTAATCCCTAAGGCAGTATCTCAGTTTATTAAGTATAAGGATGAATTTGGATGATGCTTGAACAAAGATGGTTTCATCTTTCTGGCCAGAAAAGCAAATTAAAGAATTGCCAGGGGGAGTACTGTAACCCCCAAGTGTTTGTACATAATGCTGCAGATATATTAAAACTATATCTGACGGCTGGTCCAATTTAAGAGTTTTTTATACTTTCAAACTTGTTTCCCTCCCCTAACCTAAAGTATCCCCTTCTCTACAGAGAACAGAGATTCCAATCATTTCCGGTAGTTGCAGCACTTTGGCACCTACATGCTACATCCTTTGGCACCTACATGTTAAAGCCCCACATACTTCAACAGGGTAAGTAGATAGACATCTGTTTACATTTAAAATGGCTTCTGAATTCTTTGTGTGCATGGAAGATTAATGAAAGTAGATCTGGTGTAATAGTTACTGTTCTTTCCCAGTATATGCATGGGTTTGAAGTTGACTATCAACAGGAGATTGTAAAATGTGAGCCTTGCTAAAAAGATACATTGATCAAGTAACATCTAAAAAAAAAAAAACTTACATGTTGTTAGTGATATGTAGAGGAGATCATTACACAACAAAGGAATGCAGATACATATCAAATAGGATACAAGTTTCAAAGTGGAGGAGAAGGTGTTTCTGAATGCATCCTGCCCTAAATATTGCTCTAATATGACGTTTAAACTGGGTACACACGTGCAATAATTGTCGTTAGAAAGGATCTTTCACGATCCTTTCCAATGACTAATGACTGCACGATGCATGAACGAGTGCTGTAAAATCTTGCACCGTTCTGCTCTATGGAGAGGGAAGGGGGAGAAAGACGGAGTGGCACCCTGCTGCGCGCTCTCTTCCTTCTCTCTCCTGCTCGCTTCCATTACGATTGTTCGTCACCCATCGTATGTGCATCCGCCAGGACGGTCGTTCAGACGATGAACGATGGGCGCTGTACACACGCCAGATTCTCGTCCGATGTTCGGCTCCGGGCATTGCAAATGTGTGTACGTAGCCTTAGTCATCTCAAATCTATAACTTCTCAAATCTATTAGTTATTCAATTGATAACACAGAATGGTGGGAGAGGGCTTAATGATCTTTGTAGTGCAAAGGACAGAAATTTAAGGTGGGCTCGGGATACCTATTGCAGCTTCCAAGTCTTTTTGTGCAGAGAATTGGAACTATTCTGTTGTGGAATTAATAAATCTTGCTTTGCAAAACTTTAGGCCTGCAAAATATTACTACAGTTTTCAGGAACACTCACACTATTTTTTTTCTCGGTATTAAAAAAGCTAAAATGTTGCCAAATGTAAATACTTATTTAGGCACAATATTACCACCTACTTTTAGAAGCAGATCTTTGTATTCATTTGCATAATTTCATTGATCAGAAACACCTGGAGTGCAAAGTTTTATACGCCAAATCCTATTAAATCTAATATACAATACTCAACCTGCTGCAGTGTTATACTAATACCACAATCAACAGTAAAGTATTAAACAACCATGCTAGACTAAACAATACCATTTTCATGGCTCTCATTTGTTTCCAATCAGATATTTATGGTTTTGATTGTACAGCATAGAAGGGAAATGAAATCTGACTGTCAAGCTTTCCAGTTACTGATTTGCAGCATTAATATTTATGGCTGGATAGACTGCATTGTTGACATGTGGCATGTTTGCAGCTAACAGCCATTAACAAATAGCGAAGACAGCTGAGAGTTCTAAAGGTGGGTCCCATTGTGTCTTTCTACATGGATCTTCTATCATGCCTGTGTCTTGGGATCAATCCCAATCTGCTTTTAGCAGCAGGAACTTGACGAAAAATTGGCAGGGGTGGCATTCATTGTCTGCCTTCCAAGCATGCAGGCCATCAGATAAAACACATTTTTCCGTTACAGCTGTTTTGTGACATAGGATCAAGAAGCTTACATGGATATAAACTCTGATGAGAACAATATGCTGTAACCAACAAATTCCAGGTCTTGTAAGCATAAAAATCCATCTGATCAGTGTTTCATATTTTGAATGTAGAGGGTTAGATTGACTAAGGTGTCTAGGCCACCATGGTCATGTTTAAGTTGTAACATGAGCGTATCACAGGCATGAGAGTTCAGACTGCAAGTCTGTGCAGCTGCAATGCTCAATGACATTTTTTATTCACACTTTGATAGCTGGACTTCACTGACCTCAGCTTGAATCTCCCAGTGGTCCAAATTGAGTTAATTCCTTCTAGTGCGGACCGGCATTAGCAGTGTGCCTGTTTCCCCAGATGTTCATGGAGCATTATGGGAGTCCATATAGTATTTCAGTACTGAAACCATTTTGCTTCTAGTTCAAAAATTATGCTAAACCTGATCATGGACTCTATTTTCTAATGAACTGTATTGTTAGTAATGATGTGAGAGATTTATCCCGCAAAAACAGGGGCAGCGAAACAAAATACGGAACCGATTTCTTTTAGGATGCAGCTTGATTCATAAATCCTCCCCCGCCTCTCAAAAGTAGCACTGCACTAACATAAATCGTACACCCAGCTACTTCTAATTTGTGTTTTAAAGTACACTTGTCACAAAAGAAGTATGTAGGTTGCCATTGCAGACCTCACCTTTTCAGAATAATAGTTTTCTGGGTGTCATGTTTTGACTGAGCCATTGACCTGGAACAAGTAAAGTGATTACAAATTCCAGAATTTTTCTGGTACACATTAAAAGCATGCAGAAAACATTATAGAAAGGTGTACCTAGTGCAAGCCACCATACTTTTGGTGTACTTTAGGTGTGCTTTAAAGTGGAATGCAATATAGTGCTGATTATATTGCACTGTATGGTGTGAAGTCCTCCATGGCTCATGCCATAAAGTGCAATATAATCAGCATATTTGTGATTATGGCATACTTAACACCTAACACTCAGAAGATTGCATTATTCTCCATTGGGCAGCAACAATGGTGGACAGAACTTATTTCCTTTTGGCACCTGGCGCACTACAAATGCCCAGTTTGAACATTGAGTTGCATGTCTTGCAGTGCAAAAAAAAAACAAAAAATTAACAGGGAATTATAATTCATGGCAGAAGAAAAATATGAAATATCTTTTGCCATGAAAACTAACCCAATAGCAATAGCATATTTTGCCAAATAGTGGTACAGTTTGCTAATATACCTACAGTACATAACAGATTGTTTCTGTGAGGACATTAGCTCATACTAAGAACACTTTCACTTTAGTTTTCAAAAATGAATAGAATAATTTATCTGAGATTTCCTGTAAATCCACTGGTAAACTGTTTATACAATTTATAATGCTTGTTCATTTTCTAGACTTGTCACCATCATGGACCTCTCTGGGCTTTTTTTATTGGAAAAAGATGTTTTTTGGAACGTCCATTAACAGGACATACAGTACGTGTTAAATAGAAAACTCAATAATGTTTAGTGATTTTTAAGGAATTTCTACTTTGCTCTGTTGCCTAAGCATATAATTGTTAAAAATTTGCTACAGGTTAATTTGATTTATTTAATACTTATACCTCCAGACTTTAAATCATAGAAGCATTTGCTACTGGTTATACATTGCTGCACTGAGCACTAATAATAAGGGAGTTTTGGTTTAAAAATTTGGCAAATCAGTGAAATGAATCATACTTGTCTGAAATACTGAATCCCAATACAATCATCATTCCTAAAACATTGTGCTGGTTTAAAACTCCTCTCGGACCTCAGAGGGGGTGTCCATCAGTACTTCTAGAAACCAGGCACCAGCAGGGACAGTGTAAAGGTCTTCATAGGGTAATAGAAGTTACCTCCATCTCCCCTCCTATTCCATATTCACAGTAAAAACACCACATATAGCTCGGATAACATTTTTATAAATAATAAAATTATTAAATAATTATTAAATAATGTCTTAAATAACCAAATTAATACATCACTAATAACTTACATTGTTCAATAATTCTTTTTACAGCTTCTTTAACTGTTCAACCCTCTATAATTCCCCTACTTGGTCAAGGTCCATGAATTACCATAAAATACCAACTTCCCTTTCTATGGTAACCCACTCCCAACTTTCTGATCCAGCCCCCAGCCACCATACAGCGGGGTTTGGGGACAACCATGTGCAGTTCCACTTCCAGTTTACTTTAGACTTCTCCATAGATTAACCACAATTAATCTATTCCCTTCCTACCTGAATGTATTCCAGTAACCACCATGCATTCATGGACCATACCCACCCCTATATCCTCATTCCACTTTATATCTTTAAACCATCATTGGTGGTGGGGGGGGGGGGGGCTTTTCTCACACTGCCCAAGCTCCAACTGAAACTCTCTTTCTACTTCTACCACTTCTGTTACAATAATTTTTATTGAGTTCTACGAGGTTACAAGGAATAACAATAAAATGATACAATGTTACAATAAAAATAAATAGAAAAAAAAGGTGTAACGTAAAAGAAAAAAACAATGCATAAAATGTAATAAAGATAACTTATAAGAAAGAGATAATTCAAGAAATAAGTAAATGAGAAGAGGAAAATAAATTGAAATATTCTTTCAGGGGAGATTTATATAACTGTATTATATAGAAAGAGTATATATATTTAATTTAGTATAGTTTATCCACGGGTCCCAGATCTTTAGAAATTTATCATGTGTATTCTGCGTAATAGAAGTTAGTTTCTCATTTATCATAATATTATTAATTGTCTTAATTACTATTTTATAACTGAGAGAAGATGTTTTCCAAGAGCTTGCAATAGTCAATTTCGTAGCACAACATGTGTAATTTTAGAAGTTTATCAGTTTTTGTTTTGTTTTGGGTATGTTTGGATTAGATTTATTTATTAATGCTTCGAGTGGATTTCGTTCAAGATTTATTTAATATTTATAGTATGGATGAGTTTATAGACTCTAATGCATAGTTTTGTTACTCTTGAACAAGAAAACCAAATCCTTCTACCACTTCAGTAACCCATCCACCTAATCCGGCCCCTACCAATCAGGTCAAGCCATCCATTCCACCCCTTTTTAGCACTCCCCTCCGTCCATTGTTTTTCATTCCTTGCTCAGAGCATTATCAAATCTAAGAGACACTTGTCATAAGTGGTGATGAACGCAAATATTTATGTGTATTGAGTTTTACAAAGACCTCATTATTATTCTTTAAAGTTTTGTATAAAATATAACATCCTTCCCAGTCTACAGCATTCTTGATGTCTGTACCAATGAAGAAATCACCTTTCATTTCCTGTCCTGGATACATCACCACTGTCATGAAGACAATACTCGTGAACAGAGAGAAAGTGAGATTGCTCAGGGGCACAAAAGGCAATAAAATCCAGACAGGTGTTTGGACAATTCCCCACTCCATCCAAAGCCAAAGTTTGTGCTTTGAATTTACCTTAAACGAGAATTTTCTGCTTGATCTGCTGGCCCTTTGGTCAGTTTATTGTATCACCAAAGCCCAAGTGCAAAAAAGATTATTGCCTTAGTAGATTGGCAATAACAGAGTTTAAAAACCCAACATGGTAAATCTGTATACAGGACTGTCTTCCAAATTTACCAGGTACCTGTCCAGGATCTCACTCACCATTAAACTTGTTTTCTGCTGCCTATTACTTTCCTTTTACAATATTTCCCATTATGTAGGTAAATACAGCTACAGGGTAAATGTTTTAGCATTGTAATAATAAAAATAGTAAACCATGAGCTCAAGAAAAGCATTGCTACACACTGCATATTGATTTTTAAGAATAGAAATACTTTTGCTTGAAACTTCATTTATATGATAAATATTCTGAACTCTTTGCTTAAAAAAATAGAAATGGATTAATCAAAATCAGACAGTCTATCATTTTTTTTACAGTTTGAATAAGGTCGACTCTTTGTTCATAATTTTTGTTTGAAGCCTGTGTCTCATTAAACGTTTCTTTTGTCGGTTACTAAAATGAACATCTATCTCAGCTTTGAAAAATGTCTGGCCAGAATATGCTGAATAGTTTTCATTCATGTGGTATTTCAGACTGGCCCACAATGTTACTGTTACCAGCCAGCTTCCCACTTGGAAGAACAAGAAGTTGGTGGTAATTATACTACAACATCTTCAAATGTTAAAATGTATTAGTTTGGGCTAACCTCATTACCCATTGCCAAAGATATCCACAGACATAATATGATGTATTGGATGGACTGGACCATATTATAATGTGAATAAGTACCTGCAGATATCACTAGGAGAAATTTTGTAGGGATACCAACCGGTGTAGGGATACCTATCAACAGTAGTTGTCTAATGTGGAAAATACTAAACTATGGCCAGGTTGGAATCAAGATAACAAAAAATATCATTATTCCGCACCTAGGGTGGCCTCCTGTGTTAACAATCTATGATAGATTACTGTTGATAAGGAGAAGAATAAGAAAAAAAGGAATGTGAACCCCTCTTTTACTTCTTCTGAAAGTCAATGTAAACAAGCAAGCCAGTGTTCTTCAGCTTGGAATATCTACCTTTTTATTTGTTCCCCTTGTTTTTTGCTGAAGGAACATTCTTTACAAGGAAAGCTATGGGCACCATGTCAGCAGATGCCTTTAATGATGCAATTTGGTATATAAATGGACTAAAATTGGTTATGCTGGGACCTTATCAATAGGAGAACCACATCCCCCAGCTATAACATCCAAATACACAAAAACATGCAGTTAGGTCTCTTGGCTTTCCCTCAAAAATGTCCTTAGAAATTAATAATGACTATGGTAGGGACATTAGATTGTGAAATTTCAACTAGTGACATGACAATGGACTTTGTAAAGCACTACATAATATGTTGGTGCTATTTCAATAGTATATTAATTAATTTAATATTTAATATTTAAGTTAATAATAATCATATTATCAATATAATATAAGGAATCATTACTAGAGCCTTTTGTAGAAAATTACCAATACATTTAAAAAAAATAAAAAAATAATGAACATGTCCATTTCAAGAGAAAGTAATACAACATCAAGTGTCATACTACGTATACATATCATTAGTTTGGTAATTTTTTACAAAAGGCCCCAATAAAGTCTCATTATATTATACTGATATGTGGAAACCTGACCAGTGACAATAAGATATAAGCTTGACATGCTGGTATTGACCTCTGTTCTTCATACACAGGAGTAAAAATGATTCTATTTCATGCTGCAGTATATGACAGATGCACAGGAATATTAACCTAACCAAGACTAAGCCATTGTTTGCACAGTATGTAGATGGCAATGAATATCTGATGAGGTGTAAAAAAAAAATTAAAATTCTGAAAGAACAGAATGATATCATGAGCCATATCATAGGTAAAAGAAAAAAACTTAAATATAGTAGTTGATTGGGGTTAGTTCTCTCTATACCTACTGCTGTTTGCAACTTGAAAGGCCAATCGAAAATAAGGAACCATCATATCGGTTCCACCTATAAACTCAGTGTATCCTTTTATGCAAAACTCCTCTAGTTAAAAGTCTCTTTTATAGAATCTACTTCCTTTTTATATTTGCTTTGCATAAAAACTAAATAAAATACAGTGTCCTAATTGAGAATAATAGAGAAATATTTGTAATTATTAAATGCAAAACTGTTTCTATGTTGTATGCTCTGGACACGTGTAGAAATGAAGGCAAGTGGAAATAGGTAAAAGAAAAAAAAAAAAAAAGCTTTGCCTATGAATGATAACAGTAAATCATGCGAAAAATAGTAAAGGCTGAAGTTTATGATGAAAGAATGCTCAGTAAATAATAAGAATGTCCTTTAGACAGAGAGTGGAATAACATTGATACAAAATTCCAAAGCTCTATTTCATGGCAAGTTACACCCTAAAGAAACATCTATATGCATATTAGACTGATATAACCATTCTTAAAGGAGATCCAAAGTCACAGTCCTCACATACATAATTAATAAAGAGCAACAAAAACACAAACATATAAAAGTTTGACATTTTTCTTTTTAAATTTTGTTCTTACTTTGAAAAATTGTTTGTTTATGCAGTCAACCTGTGTTGGGGTGGTTGTTGCTATTTGTGGTTGAAAACTAAAGGGCTGCAATGTCAGCAGTCAAATATGCCCCAGATCAACGGTCGCCAATGGGTGATCTGTGAGAAAATTTTGGTGGTTCCCAGCTCTGGGCGGTGCCCCACCCTGAGCAGGGTCAGGAGGAGCACCACGCTGGCAGAGGGCACCAGCCAGAGCTACGGACCGCGTCCCCTGCACAAATCCCAGGCTCAGGGAAGTGGTCTGGTTGTGTCTGGACGCAACCCGCCCACTCCCCCATCGCAGGCCCAGATGTGCAATGGTAGAGTGGGTGGGGTTATGGCATCATGATATCACTATGGGGGAGCTTTACCCCCTTTGAGTGACACCTGGCTCCCCGCACATGCACGGTCTAGAACCAGTAATTTTAGTGGTCTGCGGGACTGAAATGGTTGGCGACCACTGCTCCAGAGCATTCATATATACAGTTCATTACCCCTCTTGACAGCAGCTATATACAACAACCATCCATTACACCCATATGTATTTATAGTCCCCAAACTCCTACACTCAGAAGCAATATAAAGTGTACTTTCCCCAAACACCACAAACGCCACATATAGAGATCTATTCACTTTCTTTCTACCACAGTCATATATACAGCTCCTACCCCCTACACATAGTCCCGGGCTCTAATAGGTTTGTTGAAGGTATGGTGTGCAATGACTACCACCATGCCTTATACTTACAAATCATAGCTACAATCATTAATTACAAAGCTACACCTCATTAACCTATTCATTTATCTGGCTTCTTCTGCACCCTGCCAACTTTACCTGCATCCTTTACTTTCTCATAGGAACCTAATCATAAGTCATATGATTATGAATACAGAAGACATGGGTCCTGTTCTCCAGCAGTGCACAATAATCACCTATCTGTTAAGTGGGGCAACATCCAGGCATTTCTGTGTGGCTCTGCAACAAAGGACATTTGGTTGAGCAGGAGCTGAAGGGTGATCTTCGGTCAGAAACACTCATGCTGGTGTCAACTTTATTCTGTCCCTATTTTTGGGAATATTGGCAATATGCAGTACAATCAGAATTGGTGCTTATGGAAAAGTAAAGGCACATGCTGGACCTGGAGCTTGGAAAAGTTGGCATTTTGGTGTCCTGGTTTGTTTTTCATGAATGCCAATTCCTTTTTAGTCTACATTTACAAGTATTTTATAAAGTTTGATCTTCTGGCGATACCAGTTTCATAAACATCACTTCTTTGGACATTGTCAAGGCTAATGAATTTTAAGCATATTGATATTATCCAGATTACATCAAAATGTTGATTAGCAATGTAGCTGTTGTGCAATAGTTTGTAACCTTCTTCCAGTGGATGTGTCTTCCTCTTTTTTTGCTCTGTATGGACAGCGTGTATTGCGATAGCTGTCTCTGGACCGTTAGCTGGCAGTGGGTGGTGGGAACAAGCATCAAGGTGGCTTTTAACCAGCAGGAAGCCCTGTTATTATACACAGGACATATCATAAAAAAGAACAGACATATGCTGAAGTGAACATCTCCTTTTAGCCTATGTCAGTTTTCCCCAGTTGTTGAACATTGATTAATGCTCTGCGTCCTTGTGTTTTACAGATGATTCAAGGTTATATCTTATTAGCAGACACCAGTGAGTCACATTATGCAACATCAGTTTTGACCAGGAAAAGGGGGTTATGTACCAGCAAGGAAGCTGAGAGTCGCGCTGCCTGTCACCATGATGGATGAGAGGAATATTGTTTCACTGAGTGAATGACCATCTGCTCTGACTTTGGCTCTCTTAACACAGTTCAGTAACTTATTCTCCACAAAGAGCCAAAAAAAACCCTCAAATTTATTGTATACATTTTGAGATAAAGAAAGGCTTACAAATATAATCCTATAAACTATCAATAGCAAATATTTTGTGCTTTAGTTTGTTTTATTAACTATGTTTTTATATCAAACGAATATTGGAATTTTTATAAGTTGAGCAGAACCAGGATGGTGGGGTGCACCATTAATATTTATGGATAAAATTTTTCAAGCTCCTTCTACTTTGTAGAGACTTCTGGGTCTCTTTTGACAATGCTAATTGGATGGCTATGTCTGTCCTCAGTACATTTGAGTCAAAGACCCTAAAGAAGTGGTAAGAAGAGTGTCCAAAATCCTTATCTTTACATTTGTCTCTGAAAAAAAAAACACATTTAAGCTATGTATCAGCATGAAAGCCGATACAAGGAGAAAATAGGGTCCTGGGCAAATATGAAGTGGGGACCCAAATGCAAAGCATTCCAGCTCACTGCACATATTGCCATTCTGACATTTGGGGGTCTTAGAAAAGATGGGGGCCCTGAGCATCCAGTTTGCCTCACTCTAAAACCGAACCTGAATTATGGAACTAACCTTAATAAAGGAAAGGATAAACCAAGTGCCCTATCCACATTCATGAATATAAAAGCTTCTCCACTTCTTGTTATTCCTTTTGAATTTCGGGTCTCTCTTCATACAAGAGGAAAACCAAACTGTTTAATGCAAGTTAATGTTCTTAGAAGAACAATGGACACCTGAAAAGGGTCAAATGCAGGTCAAACACACCTAACAATCAACACCAAATCAGAATCATCTCAAATACAGCTGCATGTGTCACCCAAAAAAAGTCCATAGCCCATTGACATGATCATAAGATAAAAATAGTTTGCATTTCAATACAATCAAAAATCATACAACAATTTTCTATTGACATTATGCTCACATATTGATTGTAAGTATGTCAATGGAAGTATTTTGGACTATTTTAACAAATCTATTGTTTTGGTCTCAGTATTTTAATTGATCAAAAATATTTAATAGTAAATTGCTAGCTAAAGAGCACTTTGATGTGAGTTAAAATTGATTTGAATGGATTTTACCAGAGTGGTTTTCAGTGCTCAACATAACAAACAGTCTGTATTTGGCTACCAAAGCATTTTAGGAGCTCCTTTTCTCTCATTCATGAGGTTCATTCTAAAGTTTTGATTGTTCAGAAGAGGCATAATTAACACATTGGAAATTGTATTTACCAAAATTTAAAATCTACATTTGCTTTTTGAAAATAATATAAACTTAACACAATACTTTATATATATATATAAATATATATATATATTTTTATATATATATTCACATACACCCCTGCCCTACCGGGCCAAAAAATGTATTGAGGTTCTAATCTGTCCCAGCTTTATCTCCTCACCTCTTGTTCTCGTGACAAATATAAAATTTTGCATTTCCCAGCATTGGGCCTGATTAAATAAAGTTCTCTAAGGCTGGAGAGAATACACTTTGATCGGTGAAGCTGGGTGATTCAGAAAACCTGAAATGGATCTGGTCCAGGATTCAAAACATTTGCTAACAAATAGCAAATGATTTTAGGAAATCTATTCCAGGTTTTTTAGATCACCCAGCTTCACTGAAGAAAGTATATTCTCTCCAGCCTTGGAGAGCTTTGGTAAATCAGGGTCATTGTCTTATAAAAACATTTTTATTGTAAACGTGAATTTGAATATGAAATATGAAAATATATAAAAGGAGAAAAACTAACATAGAAATGGGGTACAACAAATAAATACAAGAAACATCACAATGACATCAAGCATGTACAATCATAAATGATTTATTAAATCTCTCAAAGGCTGGAGAGGATACACTTTTATCAGTGAAGTTGGGTGATCCAACAATCTGGAATGGATTTCTGAATAGTGATTTGTTAGCACAGCGGTCGCCAAAAGAAAATTTTGGTGGTCCGTGGCTCTGGCCAGGGTCAGGAGAAGGACCTGGCTGGGGGGGGGGGCGCACTGGCCAGGGCTGTGGACTATGTCTCCTGTACACATCGCAGACTTAGAGCGATGGGCAGGTTGTGTCCCTGTCCCAGAGAGAGGGCGGGTTCTTGCATCATGAGGTCACTCTCGGGGAAGTTTCTTCCCGTTTGAGTGACACACAGCTCCTTGCAAATGCGTGGTTCAGAGTCTGTGAAATTAGTGGTCAATGACAGCCAAAGAGTTGGCGACCACTGTGTTAGCAAATGTTTTTAATCCTAGACCAGGTCCATTTCAGGTTTTCTGGATCACCCAGGTTCACTGATGAAAGTGTATCCTCTCTAGCCTTGGAGAACTTTAATAAATCAGGCCCACAGTTAGGAGATCTATATTCAATTGTAAATAAATATAATTACAAAACTGTTAGAAGAATTTTCCTGCATTTTCAATAGTCACCAAAACAAACAGTGAAATTAAATCTACCCACCAGGGACAGCAATAAAAAGGGTAAAGAAGTCTAATCCTTTACTACTTTTTCCAAAAAATGTCTGTGGATATAATTTAATACTTCTGTTGTTATTTAATATTTAAGTAATTAAAATTAATTAAAAGAATTGTAGATAAAGTCAACATGTCACGATTATATGGAATAGTGAGTTAATTTACACAGAGCTGGGCTAAGGCTGCTGTAGTAATATCTATTTCGGGCCTGTTTTATGTTGGTAAGAATTACAGTACGTAGAAAAGGCAAAAAAACAAAAACAAAATCCACACATGCATCAAATATAAAAAAACCTCTAGAATATAAAGAGAACATTTAACGGCAAATTCAACAGCAAACTCTTGTTGGTTACCAAGATGTATTAAGATGATCAAAATGACTCCCTCAGGTAACCTTCTTGTATACTTTTCTGACGTTTGGAGGAGTTAAATTATGAAAATGTGACTAAATATACTAAAAATAAATTTAATCTATGTATACATTGTTCTTAATTAAACCGGTCACCTGTGGAGGATCACGGATATAACAAAGATAGTTTGGTTTTCAAGAAAAAAAGTTACTTTGAACCAAGTCCAAACAGATGTTTTGAGCGAAGGTAGACCTCACAATTTAATAACCCGAATCACGCTCCCAGGTTTTTTTTTACATAATGTTCTAATTGAGCAGCAACGATTTAACAAGGGGCACATCAGGACCCAAACAGTAACAACATTTGTGTCCTGCAAAGTTCAAGTTCTGCTTCTCCTGGAGATTTTCAATTATATTCTAATTATAATATGGCTCATTTGGAGCTGTGTGAGTGCTGACCTGCCAGCTCTGCTGGACCATGGCCTGTCTGTCTTAATTAAAGAGCATTAGTTGAAGATTGAGTCCCCTTTGTGGATTCTAACAAGAGCATTGATGGCTGGCCTGTCTGGCAGCTGCTGTCCTCACTGAACCCCATACATAATTCAGCCAGGTGATCTTCATGTTCTGCTACCTTTCTGCACATTTTTAACATCTTGCATACTTTGCAGCTGTTTAATATAATTTTAACTAGTTGAATTGTTTTTTGCTAAGCTTACAAGAAGGAATACTTTATATATTATATATATATACCAACAGGTGGGTGAAATGCTGACTTTGTCATAAGTTATATATACACTTTGCTGTAGTTGTGGTCAATAACCTCTAAAGCATACATTAATTGTACACTCCCCCTATGTTCACAAATCTATTTCCATAAAGTGGAAAACTCTTTTTTAGTAACATTTATAATATGTATAAATGTAACACTCTTATATTTTTCTATATGAGAATCAGTTCATTAAAATAGAAGTGTGGGCTGGCTCAGAGGTTGGCACTAGGTCACAGGTTCGAATCTCGAACATGGAGTTAGCTTAATCAGCTTTCTTTCCTTGGACTAAGCTATTGACATATGACATTAGATGGTGAGCCCCTTTGAGGGACAGGTAAAGTGCGTAATATGTCAGCGTATGTCAGTGTGTAATAAGTCAAATGCTTAATATGTCAGCGCCATATAAATACTGGATAATATTAATAATAGTGGCCAATAATTCTGCAGCCCTTAATTGTACATGCTTCTGCAAAATCTTACAAATACCTGCTGAGCCTGCTTACAAAGTCAATCTAATACATCTACCTGCAATTGGGTGGCAACAATGCTCTTCTGCTCCTGAATTTAGAGCATAGGTGCCACTCTCATGTAGACCATGCTTGTCTGGAATGCAGTGGGATGGCAAAATGTTACAAGGGTATGGTAATTGTTATAGTTACTGCCGAATCAGAAATCTGTAGCAGAGATGATGCAGAAAATGCAACTTATATGCAAATCACATGAAAGTTGCATGAAAATGTTCATGTGATTTGCATAAAAGTTGAATTTTCTGCATCCCATGAACAATCCTTATCTTGCATTCAGTTCCTGGTGACACATAGTCCTGCCCACTCTCTTTTGGATTGATTAGATGAATATGCTACATGCACATTAAACATTCAGCTTGGTGGTATTTTTTATGTGAAAGGTAAATTTTACTGGTTGTTTTACTAATATTGTTCTCTAAAATACAGCTGCCTTCAAGTGGGCATTAAAGTAGATGTAAACCCAAACTAAATGACATTTATTCTGCAAAAGTACAGCATACTACAGACAATTAAAAGCTAGCATTTTAAAACTATTGGAAATCATTGTTATTAAAATAACATTAACATAATAGGCTTGGACATAAAATGCAAATTGCAAAAAAGTGTATATGAAATTATATAAAATGAATTGTATATACGTTTATATGAAATTACAGTTATTGGGTTTACATAAGTGAAGGTTCTATTTGATGTCTTTAGAGAAAAACTGGAAAAAAGCCAATATATCACAATTCTTGTGAATGACTAGGTATCAACTCATAGCTACAGTAAATAACTAATGCCATAAATAAAATAAGTTAATAAATAATGTTTTTTTTTTTTATAAAAATGTTATGTTTTAATAGAAAAAGTTTCATATGATGAAATAAGAAATAAACCTAAATACCTCCACGTTATGGTGTTCCCTAAACCAAGCTGCTTCAGCCTTACTGGAAATGTTCTTATCTGATTTCGCTCTATAATGTATTATTTAGTAACAGTAAAGAGATAATGCGATGCTGGAGAAAGAAGTGGGATGGAGAATCACATGGTTTACAGACCTCTGAGACATTGATGGGAAAAACTGTCTACACTTTATTACAAAAAGACTACTAAGTTGAAATGAAGATTTTTGTACAGACACAAGTGTACGTGTAATGAAACAGAAAACAGACAAAATCAATAGAAGGGGAAACAATTGTAGTGATTTTATGCTGCATTTATACCTGCAGGCGTACTCCAAAGTAGCGGTATACTTTTAGGAGGATATTCTGTGTTGGGCATATTATGTTATATATAAATTGACTGATATCTTTTGATATGTTTTCTGCTTGGCAAAACAAAACAAACTTTTTTCAGGAGTTTATTTTCTAATGTATTTTTATTATTGTTTTACCTTACATTTACCCAATGTTTACACAAGATGTACATTTTACATATTGGATTCAATTGGAAATTGAATTACTTTTAACTGATGATCATACCTTTTCTAATTAAATCTAATATAAAAAATGTGTATAAATGCATTTCAAGTCATTTTACTCATACCTTTGTCCTACATCGCACTCTCACTGCAGCAATCCAATTTAAAAAAAATTGTTGAAAAAGATCCTGTGCAATAAGGTTTCGAGTCAGTTTTAACAGATTTGCAACCTAGTGGCTAACTTAAAGGGCAAGCACAGCAGGCTGACGCTAATTTAAAGGTAATGGCCTATTGCTGTCAGCTTACAACAACAATTAGATTATTGTTGGGATTTCCATGTGAAACATTTAAAAACAGATTGCTAAAAGTTGCTTGCACTTTTTTTTCATTTGTCCTTCCCTTATTATGCTAATAATATTTTTAATAAAATCTTTCTAAAACCCATTTGCATTATGTTTAGTTATTTGTGCTTTCCTATGCAATGCAGGCAGATCATGGCTGGTAGGAGAAGCTGGCAGGGTGCTCTACATAGCTTCTTAAAAATAGCACCCTGCTTTATTATACCTCCCAGGAGTCCTGGTGCAAGTACCAGCCTAACTTTGGGAGAGGTATACAAAAAAACAATAAAATGCCTTTATAAGTGGATGTCATTCTGGAAAAGTGGGCATTTCTTGGCAAGATATAGTTGCATGCAGATTGCCCTAGGTAAAGAACACATGGGATATTAAGCTGTCATTAAAAGAACTAAAATCCAGAAAATGAAAGGAGTCTGTCAAACATAGCAAGGAGTATGCTAGATGATGCTCGACATCCATTAGCCAGAAGATAAAATCCTTCAATGTGATTTGCTCAAGCATCTAATGCACACTGTTAGACACTCATAGTGTGCATGGAAATTGAAGTAAGGAGCTCCAGTATATAAGAAAAGCCTGAACAAATGTGGAAGACTGAGAGCAATCTGAAACTTTTTAAAATTCAGAAAAACACATATATAGTTTCCAAAATGACTTGCAAATGCTCTTTAAAATACTAAGTGAGATTGTGTAATTTATAAAAACTAAATATATCAAAAGCAAACACAAAATATTTTTATTTCTTAAAACTCTGAATGTTCATTGGTACAAATCCAGTTGCTGAATACAACTAAAACTGCATTCTCCTTTTTAATTACCTACAAAGCACATATCTCATGACATTTATTGGCCAGCCTGGGATTTTCTTTAGCAGAAGATGGTTACTGGGTATTTTATATTCAGAAATGCAGGCATGAAAAATTGATGAAAAGTAACAAAGGTTGTGTTAATCAACAGCCAAGTTACGCACCTCTATAAAATATGCTGAAAGTGGGCAGCCGTGAATATGGATAGCTGGAGATTTATCATATAAATAAGCTGGCTTGCAGATAAAATATCCTCCTCTGTTGCTGCGCATTCTAATCTGTGCTCTGCCATCTGATAATGGCGTGACGTCAGCAGAGTAGACTTTTCCACAATGGGTCGATAAGCAGTAAACATGTTTGCCAACTTACGTGCAGGAGATTGAGCCGAACGCCATCAGTTTAATTACAGCCTTATTACCGACTGCGCAGATTCTTTAAAAGAGAGCTACCACCTGGAAATAAATTACTTCTACACCTAATAAATATCAGATTTTGGACACAATATTTTTTTTTGTTTTTGTAAGCTGCAGCAGAGTCTTGTTAATTTTAGTACAAATCATTTCTCAGCAGCTGACCATGGAATCAAAAGAAGGGGATGGTTGGGAGAGGTCACTGGTGGGTAGAAATGCATTGAAAGCAATATCTGTTCACCAGATTGCACAGAAAAAGAGTAGAAGCGTTCTTGTACCCCTGGTGGGACTCATTTCCCTGCTCCGCTCTCTGTAATCTAAATCATTGAAACATCCAACGTTAAAGATGGAAGTGCCACATATTACATATAGTTACATAGTAGGTAAAGTTGAAAAAAGACATAAGTCTATCAAGTTCAACCACTAGGGAAATAAACATATCCCAGATATAAAATCCTATAGACATAGTTGGTCCAGAGGAAGGCAAAAAAATCCCTGGTACAATTTGCTTCAACAGGTGAAAAAAATTCCTTCCTGATGAGGCAATCGGATGTTCCCTGGATCAACAGTCTCTCTTATTTTTATTATAAAGCCTTAATACCCAGTTATATTCTGTGCTTCTAGAAAAACATCCAGCTTTTTCTTAAAGCAATCTATAGTAGTTAATGAAACTACTTCCTGAGGGAACCGATTCCACATTTTCACAGACCTTACAGTGAAGAATCCCTTCCTTATCTGGAGCTTAAACTTCTTTTCCTCCAGATGCAAAGAGTGCTCTCTTGTTCTTTGTAATGATCTCAAAGTGAATATTGGATGCAGTCAGTGGGGGAAGTGAAAACTTCCATGCCAAAAACTTAGCTGTGGAGCTAGTTTATTATTCAGCCGCATCTAGTAAAAAATAAAGTAATGGTTTTGGCTGGACTGTTACTTTGGAGTACAAAATAAGCATAGTTTCAATGACACCAAGGAATCGAACAATTTTGTATATGCTAAATGTGCTACAAATATTAGGTCTGTAAATTGTGCTACAGATTGTCAATGTGGTCATTAGTGATAGGGATCAAGGATCAACCAGCTTCAGTAGGCTCAGGGGTCTTTTGGATCCCGTGCAGGGCATGGTCAGAATATTGACCGCATTGTGTGACATTGCCACATAGACTCCATATGTATATAGATTAAAAATGTTATTTTCATTGTGCAACAGGAAATCACCTCTAAAAAAACTTTATGAATCTGGGAAGGGGGAGGGTTGCAAGTATGATTGATGGAAAATAAGTGGTGCTTGCACATATCTGCAGCAGTATCCCAGATATTTTTGATCTATATCATTACACGCTCTCAAATAATGAAATTTGCTGCAAAGTCTCACAGTTTACACTTCTATTGGCCCATCATTATGATGTATAGCCTGATTAATATGAATGTGAAGGTAGCAAAGGGCAGGTTTCAGAAAGTAAGATTTGCCATGATAGTATGTTTCACAAGCAAATATAGCATGTGTTATTAGTTTTCCTATTCTGTTTGCACTTCAATTAGAAGCTTATCTTCTTCTCTATGTACATCAAATTAACATTCTACTCACATCAGGGACATCAGAGAGTCTTTAGTGATCCTTTCCAGTGAGAAATTACCAAACAATTGCAATACATTGAGCACCATTCTGTTCTATGAAGAGGATAAAAGAGCTGAACGCAGAGCAGTTAGATCGGTCGCTGATCAATAAACAACATTAGGATACTGCTGTAGACACAAAACAAAAAAACAAGAAACATCTGACGTATGTAAGTAGCTAAAGTCTATCACACTTCCTCCTAGCTCTACCCACCCTGAGATAATGAAACAAAAGATATTTTTTTAACTTGGATACTGTTCCTAGAAGTCATAATGGTGTGCCACTCAATAAAAACAGAGCAAATCATTTGTTTTTAGCGTTACTGAAAGGTACCTGCATTTCAGACCCTCAGCAGTTAAGTTAGACCTTATGAAGATGAATGCAAAGGCTTGCCATATAATCACATAGGTGAGTTTTTAAAACAATTAAATACATTTAAAAACATTATAACACTATTGTAATCAACATGCTTATGGTATGAGAACACACATCCTGTGCATATGTGCTGACCTCTTTTTTTGGCACAGATGGACACTTGATTTAGTAAAGCTTCAGAAGGACATAAACCATAAAATATGTTGAATGTCAGCTGTAGCCCATGCAAACCCCACAACAGCAATATAGCAGGATAAGATTTTAAAGGTCAGCACTGGCCATTATGGATGCTTAAAATTTTTGAGTTTCTCATTGAAGACAATTTCTTCTAAGAGACCCAGTGGGAGTTCAGTGTTATTTTTCAGAAATATTGCTTCAAGAAAGCAGCGAAGGGAAAGAGATAGCAGCAGGTATTTCCTCTGTCACTGGTGCATTGAAATGAAAATGAAGCCACACACTCTACTTTGTTTGTACAAAATTATAAGCTGCTGACCTTACTAACCCAGTCATTCAGGCTGTCATCAGTTTGCATATATGTGACATTTATATGCCAGGGTATAGGCGCTGCAAAACAACCACATGGCTTGGATTTCGTTTCTTTTACCCTTCTTATGCAGATAGAGTTGTAGACTATCCGAGGGACACGTTTATCTCATCTAATTAAAAGAAGAATGCAACAGACATTTTTTTTTTGTTTTTATATTGTTTATATTGTTTTCATGTATACAGAACAGTGTATCTTTCTCTCTCTGCACTTTACAGCAGAATTAGCAGATCTCTTTTATTATCCCTATTTATTAATAATCAGATTCTTGTATTTAGATTCTAACTAGGTCTCAGCACTGCCTTTACTACTTGTGGCACGTTTTGTATATTACTATCATTAATATAAATCTTTAACATTGTTTAACCCAAATCCTTGCCCTTCTTCCTATTCCCATGTCCTGTTTTTTCTATTCCAGTGATTTCCTTTTCTACTCCCTATAGTTGGTAAAGCTAACTAGTGTAAGAAAAGGTTTCATGGTCTTTATAGAAATGAGGTATTTTACCATTAAGTAATGAAACTATTTTCATAATAAATATATATGTTTTGCTACTCTTGACCAGACACATTGTTGAACCTGTTTAAGGCATACTAAGGTCCACTGATATACTATTTTACACTTTGCTGTCTAATGATAATGGCAGTATGGTTGACTCAGTGGATAGCAATCTTATTGCCCTTACACCACTGTGGCCCCAGGTTTAAATCTCAGCCAGAACACAATATCTAAGGAGTTTGTATGTTGTCCCTGTATTGCGTGGGGTTCCCTCTGAGCACTGTGGTTTCCCCTATATCCCAAAAAATACAACCAGGTTGACTGACCTTAATATTTAGCCTTGTGTTTAGACTGTGTAATAACACATGGATATGTTGAAGATTGTGAAGCCCCTTTGTGGGACAATTAGTGATACAACTATGGGCTCTGTAAAGTGCTGTGTAATATTTTGGCACTATATAGTTATATATAAGTATAGTTATAGTTATATAAGTTAAAACATACTTAAACTTAGAATTTTCACTTTACATAAAAGGGTAGACCCTGTTGTTGTTTGTGCGTGTTTTAAGTACAACACCCTTTTTTTAAAAAAAAAAAGGGTGCAACACCGTCCCCTTAATTCTCGATCCCCTAGGGGATCAAGAATGAATAGGAGAGCAGAGCCTCCCATAATACCTACGTCACACATCCCGGGAGGCTCTTGGTTGCTCCTTCTGTGCATGTAGCCTGCTAAAAATTGCCAATCTCACTGCCTGCATAGTGCAAGATTGGGTGACGCTGAAAGAAGAACCAGGAAGAAGAGAGTAGAAGGTGGGGGTGCCTGGCACACCCCTCTGCTGAAAACGGATACCAGGACTATGCGGGACGTGTTAGAAGAAACCATCCAACAAATAGCTGATCTGCGGGAATGAAGATAACTGTGATTTTATTGTTTTGGGTTAGTTTTGGGTTTACTTCCGCTTTAATAATATTGTTGTTACTTTGATGTTTATGTGATTTTGATATATTAGTTTTTCATTAAAGAATGTTAAACAAAGAAAATAATAATGCCACCCTGTTGCATACACTGAACATATTTATATTTGTGGTGGCAAACAGATGAAAACCTGCAGGTTAATATCCCTGCCCCTCTGGCTATTGTTCTCTTATACAATAATTAGTTTCAGCAAAGTCCTATGTGGCGTCCTCCTCATCCCTCCCCTCCATACTAATAATTCTATTGTTTGTTAAAATTAGACTGTAAAATGTGTTACAAATATGTTTTAACCATTATGTAGTTGGATTGGATTATCTTTTAGCACTTGGAGAAAAACCATACTAACCTAATCGTATCACTTGTCAGAGTTAAACCAAATCGCCAAAATGATGACCTCCTATGTTAGAGGCCAACTCTTAAACTATGACTTCTGGTCTTTGTAAAACATGAAACATTGTTTTAAAATTACACAATAGGAGAAGCATTGAGTTGTGTTTCTTCCTCTCTTAGAAATCCCCTAGTTTAACCCTATTCATATACACACCAATGTTATTTCTTTATTGGTAGGAACAGAAGATTTCCAGTTCTTTTTTTGCCTACCTAGTTATTGCAATAGATACACATTATCCGGATTTAAACATGAATGCTTTAGCAGTTAGATGCTGTGTATCTAGCATACAATTCTTTTTTCCTGGTAATGAGCGTATGGTAAAGCACTACAATCTTGAAGTAATTGAACCTGGGCTGTATGACTAATACATCAATACAGATTCAGAAAGTTAAGCCTGATAAGATATGCATGCCTACATTGCATTGCTAATCTGACACCTCTGTGGTAATCCTATTCCCAATGTACTCACATTAAACCTATCTTGCTCCAGGGAAAAATTATGACTTTTTTGCTTTTTCTGAAAAGTGTTTTGGTGAAATATGATCTATGACATCAGAACTCTGGAAGTCATTTAAAGGGCATAGAAAAGGTTTATGGTCTCACTTCTTTAACTGACCATAGAATATGCCATTTTACTCCAGTGACACCACCAATCTGAACACTATCCCCAATTGTTTAGTGCTATACTTGAAAAACAGATCATCTGCTTCAATTAGAGTTCACATCAGCAATTTGAAAAACTTCAGAGCTGCTTGAAATGATCTGTATGATTTGTTTAGTTCAATAGGCCTTGGAAATGCACCACTTATTCATATAAAAAATGTATATTACATAAGACATAAGTGCCTGTCCCTGTTTTAATTCTTCTTCTGCAAAACATCTCTCAGACAGGAGCGGGAGTGGCAGCACCCAGAACCAATCAGACTCTGGGACATGCACATATGTGAACAAGCAATATGTGGACAGGAGAAAGCAGAGGGTACAGAGTTTATTGGGGTTGATTTAATATAGGAATTTATTCACATTAAAAGGGAGATTTCACTTAGTTTAGTAAATGAGCTGCAGCTCTGCTGACTTCAACTATCCTATAGATTTCCTTGGACATGATTGGGTAATCTTTGTGTTATAAGGCCCTGGTCAGCACCAGTCCTCACCAGACACCAGTCCCACAAACTAACACAGCAGTCTTCTTCTACAGTAAGCCCTCACTCAGCCTCCGGAGTCTGGTTGCACCTCCCAGCACTCGGTTGCCCCCAGGACATAATGCGCAAGGGATGGTGTTTGGGGATGGGCTGACCAGGAGCCCACAGATAAAGCAGTACCAAGATTCACACATGAAAACACACCAGTAGCAAGTCAGCCTAGCTTAACACTACAACAGGCCCTGGTGACTGGGAGCAGAGAGGCTTTAAAGTCCCGGCCTAACAATGGATGCTGGGGATGCCATAAAATATATCAGGCTGCACAGCTAATGCTGTTTTGTTTTTAAAAGTGTATCTGCTGTTCACATATTAAAGTCAATTATCCTCTTGCAAGGAATATTTCACTTAGCTTAGTAAATAACAAAGTTCTGCTGACTTTTTAACCATCCAGTCATTTCCTTGGTCCCTCAAAAAGCACTTTGGTTCCATCTGCCAGTCCATACATGCTACTGTGCTCTATAATAATATGAGAATCAATGGGAGAAACCAAAGAGCATAGTAGAGTACCAGCATACATGCAACATGCTTAAAGTTTCAAATTAGTTAGGCATAGTACTGTTAAATATAGCAGGAAACAGAGACAGAAGCAGTGGAAACAGAAGTATGAAAATACACATTTGTTTACCTGTATATTTGCGCTTTGTTTTCTTCCTATTTACTCCTATGGTTAGCTTTGGACTATAAACTTGTATTTCCAACTCTTACCCCATAGCAGCCATTTTCAGCCAGGGTTCCTTTAAAAGTTGCAAGGGTTTCCTGTGGCTGATTGATCCCCAATTTGGTGATGCCAATATAGTTCTAGGCCAATACCACCTGGTAGACCCAGCAGCATAGATCTAATGAAGTTTTAGATGTCTATAAAAGTGGTGTTCTAGCCTCCATTGTAAACGGGGCATTATTTCCATGGGTCACTATGTTAGGAGGATTTTTTCCCACTGATACTCAATAAATTGGCTTTAATAGGGGTCCTCCCAGACCTGAAATTGATTGCAAAGGTTTCATGGTAAAGGGTTGACAATGGCTGCTCTATAATAAAGAATGAGCATAGAGAATGCTTATGATGGTCCGGCCAGCAAGATTTTGACAAGAATATGCGCAATCTAATCAGACATTTCTCAAGGACACGTTGCATAAGACTGGAAGGTGGACTGGGGAACTATCATATATGTGTAAACGCAGCAAAGGTGTCATTACAATTTAATTACTCCTCCTAGGAGGTTACTGACAAAAGCTGGGAAAACAGCAGCCTGGAAACAGTGTGAATGTGAAAAATAAGGAGTACAACCATTATCACAAAACTGATGAGATGGTCTGCTGAAAGTATAGAAATGTTAAATAAACAGCAAAGTAGAGGAGGATGATAAGCAATGACACTGAGCAGAAAAAGGCGATTTGTGTCTGGGGAGAATGTTCTGATAAAACTATGACTAATATTTGGATTTTTTCAAGGAAACCCAGCCAATTAAAAGAGAAAGTACAGAAAACAGCTGTCAGGCTAAGGAGCCTTGCAAGTATTCAAGATTACAACTATGAGTAGCTGGTTGTAATCTGGCTACTGGTGAGATGGTGGAATTTCAGTAGTTGTCAAGTCAAATATTAGATGTGTGCTTCAAAAACTGAAGATCTACTCTGTATTATGTGATGATTACCAGAATGTCCAATGTGAAATATGTGTTTTAACTTGTATAATGCTGAAATTTTATGTATTAATAATAAAAGAAGAGTTATTAGCATATTAACAATGAAAGTATCAAGCAGATAAGAGAATAAAGTGTCCAAACAAAAAGACTTACTTTATTTAATAAGTCCAACCAATAATTTAACAGTAAAAAAAATGATCCAGGCTAGTGAGTATGGGGTAATGCACTAAAATAGTCATTGTACTTTGTCTTTGTTATTTGTTTTGCCTTATTGTACATAGCAGGTAAAACACACAATTTAAGTGGGAACTTACCAAATTAGCTTTACATTCTGTCTGCGTGTAAGCGGCTGCACTGCCTACCTACCCATAGTGGCTTTTCTCTCTATCTATAGACCTGAAATCAACAGTTGGGAGTTCATCTGCACTCACTTTAACACTTTGTGCAATATTGTGATTTATACACATAGTGCATAGTCAACATAGCAGACACAGAGGTAATTACACAGATTAATTTTTCAGGCATGCTTACTAGAGGCAAATAAAAGCAGAAGGGGATGTTACCAAAGGTATAAACTTTTTGAAATTGCCCAATCTATTAGACATGAACTGCCTACAAGTACATCATGCGTTGTGACAATCTCCTTTGATTAATTCAGGAGCATATAGGTTGTAGCTGAGCTTCATGGACATCCACCGGCCTTCAGCTTAAAGCTGGTTGAAAAGATCCTAATATTAGTAATGCTCATTAATCTATTTGTGCTATATTAGGTGTTTTTTTAAGTAATTTTCTTAATAATTGCATGCAACTCATCAGTTAAATGGGTGTTGCTATAAAAAAAAACGTGTTAATTGCTGTTGCAGGTATTAGAAATGTATTTTTAACTCTGAGTATTAGGATGGTCTATCTATTAATCTGCTTTAATTGTAGGATAAATATTAGGGTTTTATTAGGAGAAGTAAAATTAGTCAATTGTAAAATACAATTAAAACTTACATCTTAACTGTTTATTGTCCTTATAGCTATTTTACTAGCTTTTATCCCAAAGTAATATCAGTACAGTGATAGTAGCAACCGTTATGAATGATTAGGTTATATCCTGTTCAGAGGGAGAGCTGTTAGAAAAGTTAGAAAAAGTTCACTTTATTGTTAAATGCCAATTCCATTAAATTATAGATCACTTTGACGGTGCTGGCTCCAGGATGCTAGTATGACCATTTGGGCTATGTTCAAACTCATGGCAGGACAGATAAGGTCTGTACAATAAATCACACTGCTGCACTGGTTATTAATGAACCCGTATTTGGACATTATACAAAGTGGGGCAGTTAGCGGTATTGAACTGTTCATTTCCAGCCTCGCTTTTTCTCTATAGGCTGCCATGACTAAGACGCTACATGTAAGGATGAAGCAGAAAGTACACTGCCACCTTAATACAAGTCTCAATGTAGCCTTAAGGTTCCTATTTTTCATAACATGATTTGTTCCTAAAAGTATTAATGGTGTGGCAAATCAAAAAAATGGTGTGGGAAAATGCTGACTTCTGTTTTAATATTACATTTCAAATAGGCTTGTGTAGCAATAATATGTAACATACCAATAACCATAACCAATTTAATGTCAAGTTATCCTTTATAGTACTTGTTATTATTATTATTGTTATGAATATTATAATTTCTAGTTTGTATTTCACTACTTTAGAAATAAATATGTAACTTTAGAAAATAACAATGTAACCTATACCATAAGTTGCATCTTGCAGTCTTTACAAATTACTGACTTCCTGCATTTTTCCTATTTCACGCTTTATTCAGAAACACACTGAGCACTGTGAACTGACTCCAATACGACCAGAAGATAATGCATAGGAAATCCTTTTAAATACATAGATAGCTTCCACTATTTGTGGGATTTACTCAATCCGTGATCTGTGGTACATTAAAAATAATACCACATTTCGGGATTGTGCTGTTTAAATACAATATACTGTTAATACATATTTTAAAATCTTTAAACACCATAAATGGAGGGATTATTGCTGCATTATATCATAAATCTTAAGAGCAGGATTTTAAAATGCCTTCTAAAATATCATTTACAGCATCTTAATGGCAGAGGAGTGTACTACAAATGGAATATGAATATGTACAGCTTATAATTATGTAACATCTTAGCATTCTAATGGTTACATACCAATGTGTACACACACCTAATCATAAGTGCTTAGTAGAACGTCCTTTTGTTGTTGAAAGTTATTTTGCATTTGGGAAATCACTGCTTTAATTTGCTTATAAAATTCACTCTCATAAGCACAGAAAAGTGAAGACTAATGAATCGGCAGGAGATCTTCAATGTCTCTGGGTCTAGCAATGAAATAGACATGTAAACACAGATGTCTAATCTATTCAACAGTGCAAAGTATTAAAAATTCTATCTGATCAGGGTTTCTTACCCTTCTACCATGCACACCATTTTTTATTTCTGTTTAATAAAGCTAGAACCTATGCAAACCGTAAAGAATTTCAAATTATTTGCTGGCGGGCACAGTAGTCCATTGAGCATATACTCAGCCACTAGTAAGCCAGACAATATAAAAGCATACTTGGCCCCATCTACTGGGTGTATGACTGTACAGAGCCAGCATAGAGTTAGTTTTGCCTCCTGAAGATTTCAGCTTTTGACTTCTAATGTAACCATAGCACATTTATCGATTATCGATCGATTTACCTTGGAATATTTTAGGCACATTGACATTTAAGGGCAGGTTCCTTTTTCCGTGTTGCTAATTATTCAACTACAGCAAAGCTCCTTCCTTTTTAATAGTTTGCTGCCTCCAAATGTGCAGAACCGCTTTTTTTATTTTACAATAATATTAATTTCTTTTGTGTAGGGAGGATGGTTTCTTCACAAATGCACCATTTGCTATTTTTGTGAGCCTATGTGTATGTATCGACAAATCTGTACTTTTTTTCAACTGTTTATTAACTAACTTTTATTCTCTTGGAACGCTGCTAGGAGAGGGGTTGCTAATGTACATCAGAAAACCCTTCTATCGGATGATGATTGTTATAGGCAGTTTTGCCCATAACATCAACCAGCCAATGGGAACTCTGTCTGCTGTGTATGTAAGTTAACAAATGAAACCAAGTTACTAATGTAAATACCATGCAGTGTTCTCATTGGCTGGTGGTTGTTAGTGACAGTATGAGAGTTTTTAGTGTAAATAGTGGAAAGCATTTAATTGGGTGGGGTTGAAAAGAGACCCTAACAAGCAGCCAATGGAAGAATTGCTGCCTACTGAACAGTAGTGGACCTTCCAATATAAATAATGGACAGAATTCCCATTGCCTGGTGGATAGTGGGGACAGAGTTTCTTTTAATAACCAATGTTGAGTTCATTTTTTTTTTTTTTGTAAGAGGTGCATTCATTGAAAAAGAGAACTAGTATTATTATAAATATAAGGTGCTATTTGAAGCTTTGAACATACATTTAGATTGATGACATTGTAAGCTCTTTTGGGAGCTTGTTCTCAAACTCTTGTTTCATTTATTATAATGTAAAGTTGGGGTTGGGTTTGGCCACACCATGGCTTCCACAGATTACTAAATTCTGAAAGCTGCCTTGACAGAATTTAATTATTCTGGATGTCCACCTTTGGAAAACAGCTAGTTTGCATAATAAGTTTCAGTTGAAGAAACAACAAAAATAGGTTTAATGACTGTATTTAAAATACAAAACTGGTCTTCCATCTGAAGATATAAAAAAGTTTTTCTTATAAAAGAGTTCTTTAAACACTCCTATTCGAACATTATGGCATGGTTTTTATTTTAAATGCTCAAATGCAGCGCAGCGGCATAAATCAGTACCCTGAAGGCCAATGGTAGCCTGATAGCAATAAATACTTTATTTGGCAGTGGAACCAGGATCTATATAATATTTTCCAGTTGACATAGCATAAATCAGCGTTAACTACCACTTCTAAAGTAGTGGGTTAGACATCAATCTTCCTTAGGAAAAATTACTCAAGGTTGGTCTCTTTTTTTCTGCACTAATCTCCACTTAGGAGTTACTTGGACTTTAATCAGTAGGATATATAGTCATGCAAGCTGTATTTATGCCCTATGGCAATTAGCATACCATAATTTGTGCTGTAATTGCCATACACTTTTTTTTATTTTATACACATTCTTACTACTGCATAGTTAGTTTAATCTTCACATCAGTTGTATATTATCCTTTAACAAAGATTAGTAGTGCATATTATTCTATATTTTAAAGATAAACTCCATGCAGCATGGTCATATATTATAAACCCTATAAAATACTACCGTTCAACAAATCACTCAAAACCCTATCATCTCTCAAACAAGATCTTGTCACCAAGTAAAAAATTGGGCAAAATCCTAAAAAAAGTACATTTCATGTCTATTTGCATTTCCTTTTTCCCAAACCATTATTGAGTATTACAATGCAATGTGATTCTGGACTTTCTAGTGTGTTAATATTTTATTAGGTATGTATCATATTTTTGTTTTCTTTGCCCATTTTCATTAATTCAGAAATGCATGTAAATATGTTCCTTACCATTACGGTAGACTGGGAGAGAAGAATGCAGCACTAAGAACCAGGAGGGCTAGCCTGATTGATGGTTAAAATTAGTACTATAGGGGTTGCAAATGACAAACAATGACACGGGAGAAGGAGAGGACCCTGTCCATATGAGCTTACAATCTAATAGGTGGGCGAAACTGTTTGCATTCTTTCCATAACAAACTACTTGCTGTCAGGGCTTCGTTCTATGACCACCATTCTTTTTTGGTTTACATTAATAAGCAACTAAAACAAAAAGCTATTTACCTGAAGCTGGTACAGTTTTCGTATGTTTTATTTCAAATCCAAAGAAGTGCCAACCTCAACAATCTCTTTTCAGATTCAGATAATTACACACAATACAGTTGCATTTAAAAGTCAATTCTCTTTGTATCTTGTAGATATCATTTTTGACTTTAGTGACACAGCTCTAACTCCCAAATAAGACAAACAAAAAACATGGTACCTACTATTGTAAAACTTTGACAATTTCTTTTTGTCCTCACCTAAATCAGTACCAGTGAGCTCAGAGAACAAAAAAGTTTAGAAAGTGCTTGTTTCAATTTCCTAAACACTCTATTGATGAGGTGCATGGTAACTTTCCCATGAATGTCATCAATGAACCATGTGTTAGGTAAAGCCAGTAACCTGGCAAGCTTAATTACATGTGAAACATCTTTCATGGGGTCAAGCACACAGACGATTAAACACATCTGGAAGGAAGTAGATCCCTTTAGGAACAGCAAACACTAACACATGAAATATAAATCTTATCAATTATCACCAGATTTAAGACATACACAACTTTATGGATGTATTAAATTAGATTGTATTGATAAGGTGAAATAGGACATGTGATCTGGGTTACAAATCTGGTTACAAACTGTTAAAAGGGCTTCAAAGACAAAATGTATTTAAAGCAGACCTAAACTGAAATTTAGAAAACCCTTTACCTAAGGTATGAATTACCTTTCTTTTTTTGGGGAAGCCTTAAAAAGTAAATTAAAAAACCATAGCATCACCGCAGTTATAAAGACAGAATGGGAGTGCAGAGCCTGTTGGGATACACACGTCATGCATCCCCGGAAGCTTCTGGCTGCTCCTTCTATGCATGCTTGGTCCCAGGTATGTGCACTAGGAGCTTTTTCTTCAATGGGGAAAAACATGTGGATCTCACGCATGCGCAGTAAGATCACCACCTTTTTTTTTCCTCATCTACGGCATGCTATGTCACCCAATCTCGCGCATGCACAGTGTGAGATTGGGTGATGTAGGCATAAGAAAGAAAAAGGGGAAAAAAGATGGCGATGTCTGATGCTTCCTCCGCACCAGGATGAAGGAGGATTCGTGGCACCCGATTCAGGTTTTTTTTTTTTTTAAATGAACTTCTGATTTAACATTAATGGGTCAGTGCTGGTGGGATGTATCACTTATGTATTTTTGTATGTTTCACGAAATACAGTACTAGGAACCTCTCAACAGGGTTTCTCATTTCACCTTCAGTCCAGCATTTATTCTTTAATATACCAAAAATTGAAAAACAGTATCAACAGATGATTGATCTTTACCATGCTGGAATTCAGCAATCTATCCCTATAGGATATTTGAAATGTTTATCCAGGTGGCGATTTTTTTGACTTGCTTGGTATGAAGCCATCGCTTACAAATCCTTTCAACAGTAAAATGCTGGACTTGCTGAACTATTAAACAGCTCTAAGGAATATGCCACATAGGCTGTAAAAACCTTTACTAAACGACAAATACAAAAACAGAATGTAAAGTATTACCAACTTACTCCAAGTAGGTTATAAAAGTCAAAACAACAGCCTGGAGTCTCATTTCTGCGCTTATAAAAATTTCCACTTTAAGAAGGGAAATCTATAATTAAAACTAATAAAACCAATAAAATGGAAAACAAACCGAGTCTGTATGATTAGTAAGTGCTGTGCCCAAGACATGATTTCACAACTGTGCGATGTATATAATAATATTTAACATTAGCACCGTGATAAAATCATTACGTATGCATTATCACCTCTGGTACTGACTTCTCTGTGGCAGAGGTACAGGGTTAAGTTAGGAACCTTAAAACCTAGCTACTGCCCTAGAAATGCCATTTAATAAATCTACAGCTTTTGGAGTTTTACTTATTAAACAATGATGCAATCACATAGCTTTATCTACTGTATTTCATAGTATATGGCACTACAGACGTGAGATTGTAATGATGAACCTGGTCAGTCTTGACCAACTTGAAGCAGGAAGAGGAATGTCTGTAAAGGTTCTCATTTATCCAGGTCATTGTATATCTAGAAGTAATTAATCACATTCAACTGGGTTTCTTCTTTCTTCTGGTTTTTGTAATGTCAAAGATATTTTACAGCGTTCCAAGCTGCTGCATTCATCTAAAGACATCCATAGACACCTTCAGTCAAGAGAATCATGGAGGAAGTTAAGGTTCAATTGATCCTTTTATTCCCTATCCGTAGCATGTACATAAATTCTCAGGCTAACTGCCCATGTGCGGGAACTGATAGATGACATCAGGTTTAGGCTGAAATTATTGTGGATAATGGACACATACCCAGCACTTGGCATAGTCAGATCCTACAGAGGAATGACTCACAGCATAGAAAGGTGACTCCCTGGCTTTATACATGTGTGTTGTATATGAAGACATCAAGTAGGGCACAGAGATGAGAATAACACGAACAAATACATTTGAAGGATACATCTGCATTAAGCAGGCAAATCAGCTCATTTCATCTAGACTAATTAGTTCTAAAGTTGATAGTCATCAAAGTTGTCAACAATAAATAGAAGGTGTCACTAACCAGAAATTAGGTAAAAGTGTTAATTGATTTTGATTAATAATTTAACAACTTCTTGCTTTTCATTTTTCTAGGCTTTTTATTTAACAGTATTTTACAAGGCTTTGCTTTAACATTATGTTCTTGTTTTGCCTGTTTAGTTTATAAATAAATGTGCATATATGTATTCTTAGTTACATTTGCCTATTAATATTTACCATTTGCACCAAGCAGACAAGGAGAGCCTAGCTCGCTAAGCACCTAGAAATATATCTATATAAGTCAAAAGAGGTACATCCTCCTTCTCTGAAAACATTTTATGGTTCAATCAACTGGCTATACTAAAAAGCTAGACCATAATTGTTAGTCTTTTTACGTCAAAAAGATATGTTTAATTGTATTTGCATGCAGATTCCCTAAAACATCATGTAGTTACCTTGTGATTATCAGTATTACAACATGATATAAAGAAATGATAAGTAACATGTAAACTTGTAAGCTTAATTTAGTATGGTATGGAAGTATGGGGGCAAACAAACTTCTATGTTTGCAGTGGTTCCCTCCCTGCCCTACCACATTGAGGGGTGCTAGTTTTGCTAGCCAATTAGGCTTCCAAGAGTTTACCATACTAATTGATAAGCACCCTTTATGGTCATTAGAGAATTGAGGAGAGCGGTCAGGCCACAGAGGGGTCTGGATGTTGTTTGTTAACAATGCCATATCCCATCTTTAGGGTAATGCAGCTCTTTTGAAATAACAAGGAGGTAGTTTTATTATTGCCAGTTTCTGGTGTTTATTCAGCACAGAGCTTGCTTTGAAGCAGACCTATCATCACTTTTTCAACATTATGGGAAAGTGTGGCTAACCCTTTTACATAATGAAAGCAATTAATTTTTTTTTTTTTTACTTTTTTGAGGAGGTCCCCTCTTTCTTTTATCTTTACTGCCATGGCAGTAAAATCTGAAAGGGAAACCTGCAGCCTCCAGGGATACTTACACCAGGAGGCTGTGGGCTGATTGGGCATGCTTCATCCAGGGGCTTTCCTCTAATGTAAAATAACGGAGTGAAATCGGCGCTTGTTGTTTTTACATTTGAAGAAAGAAACATCACCACCTTAAATCTGCACAGTGTGAGATCAGAAGATGCCAGGAACAACCGTGGAAGATAGAAGAAGACTATAGCTTACATATGACGTAGCTCATATGTGTATGTGCAGGAGCTATGTTATCCCCAATTGACAAATAAAGATGGCCTGGAAGTTGACTGGGCGAAGACGCCATTACCAACACCAAAAAACACAGCAGTGGTCACAGTGCTGGAAATATGCTCACCACAATATAGCACACTTACCTGTCAAAGTTCTCCCCAATTCTGTCAGGTAGGTTTGTTATATTATCTTGACCATATTTGTACAATAAGCTAAAACATTGGGAACAAGCAATGCAATTTACATCTAATTTTCTAGTCTACTAAGCAAAAATAGTTAGTTTCTTTTATTTCTTCTTTCCTAAACCTCTTTTACTATGAAGATTTTATTTTTTGTAAAGTTAGGAAAGTCTAATTAATGTCACTAAGTGCTGTGAATGTTAGAAGTAATTTATTCTGCTTTAAGATCTAAAAATCTCAAATGATGTGTAATTTGCACCAACTAGAAAATGACAGTTCATTTATGTAACTCAACGGAATAGAAAATGAATTATATGCTTTAACTTGTATGACTTCAACCATTGGGAATGTATTAGATTTGTCACATACAATTGTAACTTCTATAACAATCAAAATGAGGTTTAATGTTTAACTTACATTACACCAAGGAAGACTGCAGCTCTACGGATAGGCTTAAGTTAAATGCCTTTAACTGAATTATTTTTCCCTTGATTCCTACAAAGAAAAATATAGATAGGCTTCTCTTTCAGACAAGGATTAGGAATGTTATAACCAGGCTTTTCATCACCTATATTGTTCTGCCATCTGTAGGCCGACATGAAAACTGTGCCCTTACAATGTCATATTGGAATCACGGTACTAAAAATCACTCAAGCATGTTGGCTTAATCTTAAAAATGTTTATTATTTAAGTGGGGTGAAGGCTAGCAATGTCAGATCTATGGCAGTATATTATTAGATATCCAAAACTGTCTTGGTAATATATTTTTCTTATACGAAACATGGAGCAGGTTTGAAAGTTAAACTTAAAATCTTAAAGATTTGATTTATCAAGAGAATTAAAATTTCCCATGGTGTACAATGTACCAATGGCCCATGAAAAGTATATTTTCAAACATTCAGTATCCTGATTTATAACTTCACATGTTCTCAGAGAATCTAAATCTCAGGGAGACTTAGAAATTAGCGTTGTATTTCCATAAAAAGACCATTTCCACACTATGTGGTATTTCAGCGTAAATTGCCTTTTCATTTTGTAGTAAGGGTAATTC
>NC_092858.1:156882447-156885394 GCF_032062135.1 Pyxicephalus adspersus | reverse complement strand
TTTTTTTAGAATCATGTTTATCAGTATCATCCATGTTGCAGTGTATGGTGATGAGTGGCTTTCCTGTCTTCATGCACCTTGTTCACTGCAGTCACCAATGTAAAAGGTAAACTCCAGCCTTCCCTTTAGTCTTGCACAATTGTACAGACTCCTCTTCTATACAGAAATAGTTAGTTCGGTAGTTCGTTCCGGCCTAGGGCCCCCTGGCCGATCCAACCCTCAGCCAGGGGGCATTAGGAACTACTGGAGCCACCGGAGCTCCGCTGCCGCCTCCTTGCTGTGCCTCCCCTTTTTACCGTGGCAGACCTGATACTTCCACCGCCGCAGTAAATAGTGAAAGCTCCCTGAAGGTAAATCCCTCTCCTCCGCAATGCATACGGAGGAGAGGGATTTCACCTCAGGAGGCATTCCCTGGTGGGGGGGCGGAGCCATTAGGGCAGGACTCAGAGTCCAGCCTAGTGCGCTCCCGCCCACCCCTGAAATGGCCTAGTGGCCATAAAACTTTGCCGACCCCTGCTTAGGTGTTCCCCGAGCAATGAGCAGTTTATGACCCTCAGGTAGATTTATTGGATATCAATGATCATTTTGGCTATCTGTAATTGTGACATTCTTCCCAATGGCCAGCAAAGTAAGAGTCATTCTTCCCACTGACCACCACACTAATGTACTGTGAGCTGTGAATAAAGTAATTATTGCAGGGGTACCTTGAAGACCTGAAAGTTATTTCAAAGGGTTCCCCTGTGTTAAAAAGGTTGAGAATCACAGATCTAGTCCCTTCCTCCCCACTCTTATTGACCCTGGTCTGTCCATAATTCACTAGTTAAATCTTGGCAATCATGGAGAATCAGCAACACATGTGTGCATTACCATAACTTCCTATCCTAAGGAAGCTATGTACAGCACACTGCCAATTCCTTCCATCAGACCAGATCGTCGCGCATTGCAAAGGTTTAACATCATGTCTCTGGATCTATAATAAAATATGCAACAAAGGCACAATTGTTTTATGAAACAATTTCATTAGCGTTTCCATGAGAAAAAAATTATAGCAGATTAAGCTTCAGCTTCAATAAAATGCAAATTTGTTATTGCCTGCTTTTTAGACACAGCGATATGTACACACCATAAAAGCAATTTTGCTTTCTATTTTATTTCATGTTTCTTTATAACACCAGAACATATCATCATGTGTCACCAAATCCCATTTATCATTTAAAAAAATAAAATGTATTTTTCTTGCTAGCAGTATGTAGCAACAAGTCAAAATCAATGTCCAGCTTTAGTTTTTCTTTTAAATAGGATAACAAAATTCTTGACATACATACAAACATAAAGCAGACAGCCTTACGCCATCAAATATTACAGCAAAACCAAATAATTTTTTGGAGCAGGAAAGTCAGTGCCAACATTTAGACTGGATAAAGGTGCTAAAAGTAACACTGCTATTACAATTTGTGGAGCGAGCAATATGATCCGTTCCTGTTATTTTCTCTGGCTCCATACGTGACAGTCTCTGACATGTTCAGATTCACGGCAGGTCCAGCTGTTTAATCAGTGTAAACATTATTTCAGAGTTTTCAAACAGGACAGATCCAGTGTCGTGTGAAGTGAAGCATGGGATGTTTTTATGGGTGCCACCTCTCCCAGCAGGCAACATCTCAAGCATAACATTCTGAACGTTAGAATCATGGCTGTAATTGTTGTATTATTTCATACTGATGGGGAGAAATCTTGTTATTATAAGGGTTTGTCTACTGCAAGGGGTGCAGGCTCAACTGGTATTGGTAACAGTGGGGAACCATGGACCAGACTGGGACCACTAAAAAAATTAAAAGAGGTACAGGATTGCTGAACACATGAAATAAAAAAAGACTTCTCTGGGCCACTAACTAGACTCAAGTTGACTCTTGAATAACAGGCTGCCCCCCTAATGGGTTACCCAAAACAAATGCCACTCGTACTTAGTGGCCTGTTAGCCTTAACATACGAGCAGATGGCCAGTGGATGAGCACTCCCAATGCTAGTGGTTCTTAGGGGGTAGGGATTGTTGTTGGATGGCCCTGCCCTGGAAGCGACCAGTGAGTATGAAAGTTTCCAAATATTTACCCTGACAATAAATGTTCCATCTTGATATTTAGATTAGTTATCATCTTCTTAATAATGCATGTAAGCTTTTGCCCACTCTGTACACCAAACATGCTCACAACCTAACATAGGCTTGGCTTTCACAATTCCAAAGTTGAGTCCAAGCATATGCCCTGTCTGATTGAATGGATCTCAAACTAAAAAGATGAAAATTTGAGCAAAACTAAAGGAAAGGCTAGTGATAAAGTTAAAGAGAGGTTTAATGTTACAGTGGGGGTTAGGGTACAACAGAGGGGTAATGTTAGGATCCTGGGTAGTGTTAGAATGGCAGAGAGGGCCAGAGTTAAGGTTGTAGGTAGGGGTAATAATAGTGAGGGTTAGTAATGAGGATACAGGTAAAGAATAATATCGAGGTTACATGGAAAATTAGTATTAGGGTTGGGTTTACTGGGAAGGTTTGTTTGAAAGTTTTTGGAAAGTTACAGGGAGCACTAGTAAAAGGGTTGGAGATGCATGGAGGGCTGTACTGAATGTTAGGCTGCATGTGAAGGTTATTAAAGAAGTTACAGGAAGGGGTAGTGTTAAGGTTAGCATTAGAGGGAAATTAGTTGTTAATCTTAAAATTTCATGATGTTAATGTTAATTCTAGGGATACAGTGAGGGTTAGTGTTGGTAAGTGGTCTATTATTTTGACTTCACTGAGTAATATAAAGCTAGTTTACCCAAATGTATTAAGGAAACCAACAATCTGTACTAAAAGTACAATCTGAATTTTTGAGTTTGTCAGTTAGTTTTGACTCTGACAAACTGCTTCAATTATTTCAAAACCACCCAGGAAGCAGAACTTTTATAAGAAAAAAGA
>NC_092858.1:156800388-156881300 GCF_032062135.1 Pyxicephalus adspersus | reverse complement strand
CACTAGCATAGATGAAATTTTTGTCACACAGCCAGCAGCTTTCGCCATTGAGCTAATTGTGCTTATTCACATATTATCTGACAATATAAGTATTGTTCATTGCTATGTTTATAAAACACATTAATGAATGAAGTAAGCATGAGCTCACCTTGCCCTTGAGCTAGAAAGATTTTTACTGCCAAAATGTCCTTGTAAATCAATGAAAACAACATTCTGAACATATGCCATAACTGTTCGATTCCTATAAATACTTATATATACTATTTACTGACTTGTGCTTGAAAAGTTTAATTAACCTGTGTTTATATAACACAAAAACAAAGCTATATTTTTTAAGTGATATACTACTTTATAAAGTTTATAAAACTTTTGCACTGGCATTGTGCATTTAGAGAATTTACATGGTTAGGATACGTCAATATTTAATCAAATTAGTAAAACATTCTGTTTGAAACACAGCCTGCAGCTATCTTACTTATAAACAAACTTACATTAGATTGGTTTTATGTTAATATTGCTTTTAGTCTATATTTTATGTATTATTTATTAACTAAATATTAAACTTTTTCCTTGTAAATGTTGAGTTTATACTCATAAACTTGATGAACTTATTAAAGTAAAATGGTTAAAGTGGAGTTTATGTTTTGGTTTATTTTATGAAATCAGAATATTTTTTGTATAATAAAGCTAAGATTCAGACTGATAGCCAAATGCAAAGTTACATATATGAAAACTGTTTTAGTTTTTAAAGGTTTGGACATTCTCTGTAGTCATTTTTGCTCCAGGCACCCCTACCCACAGTAAAACAGGTCAGTATTGTCAAATCACTACTACAACCCTGTTACACTTGGACACTGCAACCCACGTAGCTCAGGACACTCATTAGTGTCAAAATCTTATGGGCAAGAACCTTTTTGGCCCAGTTAAATAAAGTTCAAGGAGCGAGGATTATGTGCAGGCTCAACAACCAATTTCAGATTACCAGAGTCAAATCCTTTCTGCTTGGTAGTTATGAATTACTTAACTTACTCAATATATCCTCTAGAATATTTAAAACTCTTTTTAAACTACATCCCCAGTCTTTCAAAAAGCAGCAGTCTGATAAATATAACCTTGGAACCCTTCATACATTAATAAACAGGTCTTGAAGTATTTATCCTGGCTGACATTCCCAATAAAAGACACAATATAATTTTTGGCACTGATGAATGTAATAGTTACTGCACAGGACTATTAAAGAGATGACGGGGGCTAATTAACACACGTCTCTTTAATACATTAAAACAATGCCGCTGTAACGCAGCTTCTGAAAAGCGAGTTGCCACAGCAACATGGGCTGGACACGGATTCCCGCCTTTAAAAAAAACGTTTGATGGTTCTAATGTTGCTATAGATGTTAAACACAAAGAAAGCTGAACGCTAGCAACACTTGAAGCTTGTCAGTTCAGAAATATATATCAAAAGATTTTCTTGTCAAGACTAGTTAAACTTGTAGCTCTGATCTTAAAGCTAGGAAAAAAAGCAAGCCATGTGGGAACTGATATCTGTTTAAGGTTTGCTTGGGCACCTGCCTCATCATTTTCATATTTCTTTAACACTTCATAGAGAACGAGACTCTGAGAAATAGCAGACATTCCTCTGAGTATATTTGATGAAGGACTCTGAAATATGAGATCCCCTACACAATGGCATCATTGCTTCTGGTTTGCACCAAACAAAACCTTCATAACGTGAAATTCTCTTAAAAAAAGAAAAGGCCTGTAAATTGCTCGGTCTCCTCTGAAACGGGCTTTGTGGAAAATACGAGTTAACAGTCATTAAAAATGCATTAACATGAAGGCGCTACACGAAATGAAACAGCGTACCATGAGACAACAAACACTGCTATTAAAAGGAATGAGATTTTCACACAACAAGCATTGTATAGGATAATGTAATGCTCTGGCTCGTGTGCTTCTCTATCCTTGCTGGTTAAGTAAAAAGTGGATCGCCTGCTGGGACTTTTAAACAATGTTTGCTTGAGAGGAAAGTCACCAATACTTTAGTCATGCATAACAGAATGCCAAATGTGCACCCGGGACTGGCTTTAATAATATGGAGAAAGAGGCAATGGGCCCGATTTAATAAAGCTCTCCAAAGCCGGAGAGTATACACTTCATCAGTGAAGCTTGGTGATCCAGAATACCTGGAATGGATTTCCTAAAATCCATTTGTTAGTAAATGTTTTCAATTCGGTACAAGATCCATTCCAGGTTTGCTGGATTACTCAGCTATACTGATAAAAGTGTATCCTCTCCAACCTTGGGGAGCTTTATTAAATCAGGCCCAAAAGGCCTGATATACTAATGCTCTCGAAGACTGAAGAAGATAGTAAATCATGAGTGAACCTAGAATGGAATTATTAAAAATTAATTTGCTATTAGTTGTCAAATGTTTTCAATACTGGACCTTATCAATTCCAATTTTGCTGGATCACTCAGGTTTACCCATGATAGTCTATCTTTTCCAGTCCTGGACAGCTTTAATAAATCAGGCATAATGTATAGTAAGTGTTTCGTAATTGTGCCAATGATTCTTAAAGCAGCAAAGCTAAGCTTAATCTAAGGATCTAGATCAACCAGCCTCAAGCATGGTTCTGTTGAACTCCAAGGTTCCTCCGGAGGTTGTTGAACTGTGATTGATTCACCTCCGATTTGATGATTCCTGCATAGTACTAGCCAACACCACTTGGCAGTGCCAGTTGCATGAGTTTCATAAAATGTTTATGTGTCTATAAATGTATTTTGGCCATCACTATTTATAAAACTAATATAAAAAGGCTACACATATACAGCACATCAGTGTCCACATTGAGGAGGCTTCTCCTATTTGGCATAAAACTCCAATGGAGGCAAACACAGCATTAAAATAATTTAGTAGAATGAGCAGAGTTAGACCATTATATTTATTACTAAATTTTGGTTGGTGAACCTGAAAGAAATCTGTTCACATCTTGTTTAATTGATATTTGATAGACAGAAAAGGAAATAGTTGGAAAGCTACCCAAGAGAAACACTGATAGCAGTATATTTTATTAATAATATTATTAAACAGTATTTATATAGCGCCAACATTTTATGCAGCACTGTATATTAAATAGGGGTTGCAAATGACAGACAGATACAGACATTGACACAGGAGGAAGAGAGCACGCCTTTTTCTGAAAGAGCAGAATAAAGAGGAACTAAACTCAAAAACGTCCAAAACCAAAAACAATCCACTTACCTTCAATCCTGCATCACAGTCGATCGGTCAGTAGGTCTTTGTCTTAGGACCGGCACTCCAAGCACTGCCATCTTCTCCTCTTCTTCTGGGTTCTTCCTATTACATCACCCGACCCAGACGCGAGATAGGATGACGTAGTTGGGGAAAAAAACTTGCCAATCTCACTGCGCATGCGTGAGAATGGCTTTTTTCTTCCCCTTTTGATGAAAGGTGCTCGGGCATGTGCAGAAGAAGCACCCAAGGGCCTCCCAGGATACGTGACGTAGGTATCCTGGAAGCCCTTCAGCTCGTATACATTCTTCACCACCTAATCACCTTTTTGTCCTTTTTTTTCAAGGGTGTTGCACTTAAAAAAAACAAACACACAGAATTGTTACTTAACTTAAAAGGGTTGTCTGTCCCTTCATGTAAAGTAAAAATTCTGAGTTTAGGTATGCTTTAAAGTGTAAACTCATCTAGGTTCCCCTAGGTAAATTGGTTAGGGACACTAACACTAACTACTCTCCATCAGTCCTAAATTCCATTTGACTTTAAGGGTTTACCAAAGTTCAAGTAACTTGCAGGATAGCCAGGTATTTAAAGAGTTCTCTGTACAGCAAAACATGAATGTAGGAATTGTAATGATTGAGTCTCCTGACATTGATTTATTATCCTGGAAATGTTACCAGTTTGTGAATATATTGGCATGGAGACATGCTGGGAGAATGTACCATGTTTATTGCATGATTTCATAACAAATTCCTAGACTGTGTTCGGATCACAGACTGCTTTGTGCTTAGAAAATACATGTTTTATCATACATATTTCCTGTGAATAATGTTTTATAGATTTGCTAAGCAGTCTTTTATCAATGAAGTGATAAATCAGAACAAGATGTATCGGATCCTTAAAGCTAAGTTAAAACATAGCATTTTTTGCCTTTCATTGCTTATTTAGGGTAGGTTTAACTTCTAGTAACCAATCACCTCCTTCCATCCTGGTAAGGCCAGATTAGACCAAATAGGAGTAACAATGTCTGGATGTTTGGGAAGAACGAGAGATGATAAGCGTACACGCTTTAGTACTTTTCTATAGTACAGCTTATGGACTGTGACCAGGCCAACACACCAACTGTGTTATACCCTAGGTCACGGCATAAGCTCCTAAAAATTCTGTGTTGTTTAAAATAAATAAATGTATAGAAATGGCTACATTGTAAGCAATATCTTCCTAAAGCTGCGTACACACGTGCAATTCTTGTCGTTGGATCATTCCCAATCTTTGGATCTTTCACAATCCTTTTCAACAATAAGAACCGCACGATGGATGAATGAGTGCTGTACTGTTCTGCTCTATGGAGAGGGGAGGGGGAGAACGACGGAGTGGCACCCTGCTGCGCGCTCTCCCCTTTTCCTTGCATTAGGATCGCTCGTTGTTCATCGTCCATGGATCCGCCAGAACAGATCCACGAATGATGAACGACGCAGGCTGTACACACACCAGATTCTCGCCCGATATCCGCCCTGAGCCGATTATCGGCCAAGAAAAATTTGATGTGTGTACGTACAACAGGAAGACCAAATTTCTTGTTGGCAGATGAAGACTACCAGTGTGTTTCTGCACTGAACAGAACATAACCTAAATATGACTGACATATTACCAGGAATTGCCCAAGCCATGTGCATCATTTCTCTGAGGATTTACAGTTTTATTGAAATTATTGACAGGGGTCTGGTTTTATGATTTGATCTTTTGATTCAGCTTTCCTTATCTATCATTTGTTTGAAGACACAGGAAGAGGTTGCGGTGCGTTATCTCTTTTTACAATTCTATTCATGTGTCTCTTCTTGTCAGATACACAATAGGACATTAGTAGGCAGGCTCTATCACAGGAATGCACAAGTACTGATTAGACCACCTGCAAGACTCATATCACTTCTACAACAATGAATAGGTCCAAAGAGAACACAGTCAATTGTGTTTGTAGAAACCTACTCTGTTATAGTGACAATTTCATTATTCTGATTTATACGTTTCCGATATCTATAATACAGCATCAGTAGAGAGTTTCAATATTATGGTTAGTACTTTCCTCCCAGTAGGACTGTATGTGCTTACAGACCTTTCTTGAATGTTTCTATTACACATCATGTTATGTAATTATTACTATAGAAATCAAAACTAGATTTTATGATTGAAGGTAGTATGTTGTTTTTTAAAGTGTATCTAAAGTCATAATTTTTCCTTTACAAAAAAGGGTAGGTAAGCCATTTTTTTAAGTAAAAGTTTTGTTTGTTTGTGTTTATTTTTTTTTAAAAAAGGTGCAGCGCCTTTATTTATGATCGGCTAGGCAATCAAGAATGAATAGGAGTGCAGAGCCTCCCCGGATACCTACATCATGCATCTCGGGAGGCTCTTGGCTGGTATCAGTCTTCTGCCCAGCACAGAGGGAGCACCAGGTGCCGCCATCTTCTCTCTTCTCTCTTTTCTTCCTACGTCGGCATGCGCAGAAGGAGTTCTTTTATCAATAGGGAAAAAATTGCTGATCTTACACATGTGCAGTGAGGTCAGCAAGTTTTTTTCCCCATCTACGTCACCTGATCTCGCGCCAGTGCAGTGCAAGATCAGGGGTTGTAGGAAGAAAACGGAGGAAGAGAGGAGAAGATGGTGGCACCTGATGCTCCCTCTGAGCCGGGCCGAGGACGGCTAATGGGACAACGTCGGACCTGATTGAAGGAACCTCCCGACGGATCGACTGATCTGCAGGATTGAAAGTAAGTGTGATTTTTTTGTTTTGGATTCATTTTGGGTTTACTTCTGCTTTAAAAAGAAGTGGCATAGGACTGCAAATTTTTGTAACTGACAAGAAAAGAAAACGAGTATGAATAGCAGTAAAAGCTTTAAAATCATATTTAGGAACTGAGTGGACTTCTGGAATCAATTTGAAATACTAGCAATGCTTACTAAATATTTCTTTTATGTGGGCATGAATTTATTAAGTGCTATGTGGCAGCTGATCTACTCTTGGTAACACTTATTAAATGGTCCTGCTTGCTCTTTTTTGGGTCAGTAGACAATGTTTTGCTTGCTGTTCACTGTTTTTTGGGTTAGTGCACAAGCCCCCTAACTAAGTATAAAAGTAGAAAGAAAATCACAAATTGTAAATACAAATTAATTCTGTCTATTTTACTTTGCTGTTCTAGGCATTGGTGTAAGACATAAAAGTGTCTGTGCAGCCAAATCTCTTTCTAAGTTTTGGAAAGAATTGTGAATGATTAGAACCCATGTCAGACCACTGTGTTGTGGTAACTTGTGTCTAACGCCATGCATTACTACAATGTACATGAGTGCATGTTATGAGTATTATATTTATTTAAATGGCACCTTAGGAATCTACATTAGGCAAAATACAATCCACCACTAGTATTCTACTGCACTGTACAATAAAGCACTACTGAATGTTGCAGTGTGCTACATTACCAATAAGGCAGCAGGTATGATTTTAGATCTTTTTTTGGTGACTTTAATAGGCTATTCAAATTATTGGGCCAAACAATTAATAATAAAAAAAAACACGTTAACATTTGACATGCACAACACACTTTCAATAAATGTGCCACAATGTATCGCACTGATGTGAATGAGGTCTTTATGTGCCAGGTGACAATAGTTTCACCAGGGGATATTTCCACTGTCAGTTTTTTAAATTGATGTCTACATCTTCAGGGAAATTAAATATACATTTTTATCCTGGCAACCTCCATTACCAAAAGTGAGGGAGAAATAAACATTTTAAGTTGCCATCAGTAAAGGAATAGAGGGGGAATCTTCAAATGGGGACACTTGTTTCTATGGCAGCTGTTGGAGAAGTGATTTTCTGCACATTGGAAACTTTTTCTCTCACTTCCAGTCATTCCTACAGTACCGGAAGTGAAGGTAAATCTTAATAAGATTTACTTATTAAATCTTACAAATAAAAGGAGTTTTCACTATTCCCTACTCTACTTGCTTTGGTGAGCATTTTCAGTATAACACATAAAAGGGTGTCATACTGAACATTTTAAGTTGTGATCAGGGTACTAGGTTAGGAGAAAACCTTTATCTATCACACTAGTAGAGATGAGAGAGAATGCCTCTTGCATTCTCATGACAATTTCCTCGAGGTTCTGATGGGTCCTGCGAAATTTCGACCAAATTTCCCAAAACCATCGGAAATCCAGGAAATCACTATAGGAGGATTATCACGGCTGCGTTCATAAATACAGCCGTTGGAATCCTCCTGTCAGTGAGTGATCCCCGGGCACTACAGGTAAGAATGAGGGCAAGCCCTCATTCTGACCTGTAGTGCCTGGGGATCGCTTGCTGAGAGGATGATTCTCACGGCTTCATTCATAAATGCAGCCACAATAATCCTCCTCTCAGAGTGAGTAATGTGGCTTGTGTTTATGAATGAATGCAGCTGTGGGAAAAATCAGAAGATTTTTCCCATGCTCCATTAATACATAGGCAGCCAGCGAGACTCACACTGTGTTCCTGGATAGAGAACACATACTACAGGTCTGCAACAGCAATCAGGGGAGTGGAGCTAACAATTCCCCTGATTGCTGTTGCCGCCCTGTAATTTGTATTCCTGGATAGAGTTTCTCTATCCAGGAACACAGGACTCCTGTGTTCATGGATAGAGAAACTCTATCCAAGAGCACATACAACTCTATCCAAGAACACATACAACAAAGGGCTTCAAGAACAATAAGGGGAGTGGAGCTGACAGCTCCGCTGCCCAGATTGGTCTTGCAGGTCCCAAAAATTCGGTCTCACCGGCCAAATTTACAAAGGCCATTCTCGCCTACATGTTTGGTAGGCGAGAACTGCCCAATTCGCTGTGAGACCGAATTTAATAATTGCACACGCTCATCCCTACACACTAGTTCCTCTCTAGAATGAGAATTTTGTTTACCTTAGAAAAGTTTGCTCTCATTTCCAGTTGTGTCTTTAGAAGGTGGGAAGAGAAATCCCCTTAGTTTAGTGCAGACTACAAATAAATAACTTCATAGGTATTTAAACCCTAACCTGTTCAATTAAAAACTAAAAAAAATGTTGACTTGGCAAAGACTTTAAGCCAGAAAAGGCCACACAACTTGTATCCCCCCCCCCAAATAAAAAAATAGAGACAGTGTCTCTTTTTTTGGTGACGTGTCAACTGCTTTGATGAGTAAAGCTAGAAACGTTCAATTATTATAATTTTACCCATTTGGGGATCATACAAGAGTAATGTTATATTATTTTTAGCAGATGCTAGTAGCACAGTTCAACCTTGCAGTCCCAGGACCTATTTAACCATCAGCACGTTACTTGTCTTCCAAGCAAATCTCAGGATTTAGTAACACCGAGATCAGTTTTCTGCATTTCCAAGGGCAGCTAATTATTGTGTTCATCTTTATAATTACTCACACATGTTATGCATACCACACATTTTATATACAATTCTATGTGAGCTTTAAATTGGTGGAGTCTTATGGCACGTCATTAGTAACTAAGCCGACAACTCAAGGAAAACCTTGTTATTTTTATTCCCCGCAATGTAATGTAGAACTTTATTTAGAGTAAATATGTTGGTCAAATGACATTGACATTCCAGATAACAAAATGCAGTCTTTACTGGGATAAAAGCCATTTAGGACCTTTGTATTTTTTTCCATCTCATTATTTTTTCAGCCCGACCCCCCATTCTGCTCACTGCTTCCTTTAGCTACTAAGGTCACTGTTATTGTAGATCAATGTGAAAGAAAATGGTAGTATTACCAACCTGTACATAGACAGTAGATATCAAAGTTCAACTAGGAAAATGTGATTTTGTTACTCTAATTTTTCTGATAATTATGAAAAATGTCCTGTAATTTTAAATTCTGATCACCAATCAAATAAAAATAATTGGGCACAAATTTATTGTAAATTTAACAGTATATTGATCCAAACCAAACCAATCCAAACCAATTTTCGGTCCTTGATTGGACATGGAGTGGTTAGACATGTTGATAGATACCGATTGAAATAACATAAGTTGTGTCAAGTTCTTTTAATCGGGAACTCCCATCCATTCTGTAGTTCACCCCAACCCTACCCAACTATTAGAAGGAAAAACTATTGCAAATATATGTGCAATATTATGGGGGTAAAGACTAAGTAATTACCGGCTGGTAAATCAATTAGACTGGTAGGTCAGGTGTACAGTTGGCAGCAAAGCTGCTTGAGTAGAAGAAGCAATGAATTAATAAGTACTTTTTCACTCTGCTATTTCTGTCGGCATGGCTCCTTCCATTGAAGGACACCCGAGTGACCTCCTTACTACTTCTCCTTCCCCTATTCTGTTCCCTGCTGTTCAGGCTGCACAGTGGACTGCAACAGACCTAATTTAGGTTGAAATCAGGTATTGTTCTGTTTAAAAGAAATAAAACACCTATTTCAATGGCAGGTATTAATTCCCCATCAAAGAATCTTTCACTGCTTTTTAAATATACACTATATTGTTGTGTTAATGATCAAAATATTGTTCTGTACAGTGCCTTTTATATCTGCAAAGGACTTTAATTTTTAAACCCTCAATATACCACTAATTTGTACACACAGCTTGGTCAACAAGTAAACAAGTGTGCAAGTAAATATACAGACACCATCATTGCAATTTAAATGTTTACTGCACTTTAGAACTCTCAGGAAAAGAATTTCAGAGAAGTTTGGCTTATCTTACAGATATGACAATCAGGCTTCACAATGCTATACCCCCTGACAATGCTCATGGCCAATCTGGCTCTTCCAGCAGGCTGGGGAATGGTGTTAGCATCCCCTCTCCTGCTCCTCATTTCTTTATTAGAGCCTGTATGAGCAGCTGAGCTGAATCTCCCCAGTCCATAGAGCGGCAGAAGAATTACAAAACTGGTAATTGCCTGCACACCAGGCACAGCGCTGAGAAACAACAAAAACCCAGAGCTGCTCAACAAACCCTCTTAAGATTTTACTAGCTACAGTGAAAAAGTAAAATACCGAGACTTTCTAGAATATGCTGGAAAACTTTAGCTCTGCAGAGGAAAATTAGCAGAACTTTTCAGAAAATAAAATATTTAACCCAGCACGGCAATAAAAATAAAGCAAGCTGGTTAACAGAGTCAGACAACTTAATGTTAAAATAGAACTTTGGGCTCAATAAAAAGAGATTTACATAAAATGTCTGTCAATGTAAGAACACCGCTGTTGTCACATCTGAACATTCGTTTTCAGAGTAGTTAAGCACATTCACCCATTTGCTGATGTTTGTGGCCAACCTAAGGCACATGCATTGTGCCAAGGGGCAGACATATAGAGGTGCAGAATGTGCAGCTGCACGAGGGCCCCATGCCCTTCCAGCCAACAGGGGCCCCCTCACCCCCTCTGTAGGCATCGGATTTGTGAAAGGATTTCTCACACAGCTATGCTTACAGAGGGTTAGCTATGCTTCAGGCAATGCAACTGAGCACTGGAACACTTGTTCCCATGCTTTTCTGTTTCTCCATGACCCTCGAGCACAGCCACAATAAAGCATTTGGATCGGTAGGATGAATTGGCAGTTAATTATTAATTTATCCATTCATTGTTAATTCAACCTTCCAGTGCAGATTTCTTATATGTGGTTGTGCTTCCGTGTCAGTCAATGGGTGGGAGCAGTGGATGGGAGGAATGTGAAGGCAGCAGTGTTTAGAGGTGGATAGGGACTGTATAGAAATAAGCAGTGATTGGGGTGGGCAGGTCATGGGGGCATGACATGATGGAGGTGGGCAAAGATTTTGGACTGGGTGCAGAGTAGTTTTTTTCTCATCTGTAGCAATCCTCTTAATTTTTTACATCATTTTTCTTCAGCTATAATTTCTGATATATCTTGCATTTAATCCAATGTATTGGTTTTGGTTTCTATAGGCTTGATGCTGGATCCCATTGCGATAAATTAGCCTTGTTAGTGTTATAACATCTATGGTAAAAGGGATAAAAACATGAATGTTAACATCTATAGGTTTGGGACTTTTTCAGCGGCATAAAGGATTTTTAAAATTGCTTTATAAAATACAAAACCTTTATTTACAATATATTTAAACATCATATTTACTGAATACATAGACAAGTACTACATGTACCAAAAGTTGGTAAGTTGGAACCCCACAATGTTCATGAAGCTGTCAAAAAGCAAAGGATATGAGAAGTGAACATGTATTAGATCTTCCTCAGATTGAAAGATATATCTAATGGAGACCAGTAAAGCTGTGGTCCCCAACTTTTTGGAGCTCACTGACCACTAAATCTACAGACTCTGTACCATGCATTCACAGGGAGCCGTGTGTAACTCAAAGGGGAAAAAACTTCCCCCAGAATGAAGTCATGATGCCAGAACCCACCCACTTTCCCATAGTAGGTCTAAGCCTGCGATAGGAGAGTGGGTGGGTTGTGTCCAGAGTCACAAGCAGCACACCGCCCTGAGACTGCGATGGAGACATGGTCCGCGGCTCTGGCTGGTGCGCCCCCCAAGCGGGGTCTTTCTCCTTACCCTGCTGGGGGGTGCACTTGTCAGAGCCACGGACCACCGCTGGTCTCTGTGCTCTCACTGCCCAGCTGTCAGACAGTCGTGGCCCACTATGGGTTGGGGACCCCTGCCAGTGAAGCATCAATGCATTTCCAAGTGCACAACCTCTTCCTCAGGATGTTTGGTACACTAAAAACAATGCATAAAAATAAGCCCATATGTGTATCAAAGACACAATGAACCTGATTTATTCAAACTCCCAAGGTTGGAGTGGATACTCTTTCATCAGTGAAGCTGGGTGATCCAGTACACCTGAAAAGGATTTCTTAAAAGTCATTTGCTATTTGTTAGCAGGTTTTCTGTATCACCCAGGCTCACTGATGAAAGTGCATCCTCTCCAGACTTGGGGAGTTTTATTAAATCAGACTTAATGTCCTACTCAGACAAACAGGTAAGTATTGAATATAACTTAGACATGGACATCATGTATTCCAAAGCATAATATCTAACTTGGCTTAAAACAAGCAAATATGTCAGGGGCAAACTAGGTATCCTAGCAAAATCTAACATAATATTAAAAAAATACAGCGGAGAATTTTAATAATATGTCAAAAAGATCATTAAAAAAAACATTTAAAATTGTATTTTAAATATTATAGAAATTATCTGGCACAGAGAGGGTTTGAACCCAAGATCTTTGACTAATATCCTAACATACTCCCACTTTATGAAACTTTTTTCATCAAATATGAGAGTTCCAATACGCAACATTAATTTTATGAATGTTTTAAATTTGTTTGTAATAAAATGATGGTTTCATGTATTGCATGATAATATGTGTTTTATTTGGAGTACATTAAAAGTCTGTTATTTGCTTTTTACTTTTGTCAATATAAAGAAGAAAAGCAGTGTCATGTTGGGATACTTCAACATTTTTTCCTTCTTACTATGTCCTTCCTCTGGCAGCCTAACTTTTACCTATCGTTTTACATCTAGAGCTCTATAAAGATAAATGTATGCCAGAAAATCATTTTTTCATCCGAATTACAAGACAGTAAATTTGATAAGTGCTTTGTTTACAGGAATGCTATAAAAATAGAGGTACTGGGAACAGCTAAATATTATGTTACTTTTAATTTCACTTGCTAAAATGAAATGTTGAAGTAGATAATGGGATGTGGCGATAATTTGTACATTCTCAAGTAAAATGTGAAAAGTAGTTTGTCACATGCAGAACGCACGAGGAATATAATTTTCAGTTTGTTCTAGAATGAGTTGTTAGAGTTTATTAACCCTAGAAAAATCATACCATTTATCTATGAGGTTGGTTTCATATAACATTTTTTTGTTCTATTTATCTTAACATTTATTTTTTCACCCTTGACCACTTAACACTTACCCTAACTCAAAAGTAGCTTCTTAAAGTGGACCTAATCTCAAAATTTTTATTTTACAAAAAGGGACAACAACCCTTTTGTTTAAAGTAAAAATTGTAATCTCCCCTTTCTGTCTTGACTGCCATAGAATGGGAGCATGAAGCCTCTCGCGATACCTAAGTCATGCATACCAGGAGGCACTTGGGTGCTCCTTCTGCGGATGCTCTTATCTCGGGCATGCACAGAAGGAGCCCTTTCATTAATGTAAAAAATGCATGCCCAGTGAGCGACAATCTCTTTTCCCCACCTGCATCACCTGATCTCACGCCTGTACAGTGCAAGATCGGGTGATGCTGGAAGAAGAGAGAAGAAGATGGCGCCCGGGCTGGGCCAAAGATGGATACCGGGATGACGCGGGTCCCAAAGGAAGAAACCTCCCGACAGATCGACGGACCTGCAGGATTGGGTTTATTTTTACTATATAGTTCTTCATTAATGAACCCCTATACTGCACTATTTGACAGTGAACCCCAATGTGACTTCTAAACTAAACTTTAACGCTCAACTACCCTTTCTCAACTTACGTTAACCATAACCATATGGACAGAAACCATCTGCACCAAACTCTAAGAACAACCGATTTAATATATTATTATATATTGCTACTGTATATTTCAAAACATTTACAACTTTATTAAATCAGCAATGTATCCCTTTATAAGTAAACCCAGTAGCCTGTCCACAATTCACTATCTGGTTTAATTTAAACATTTTTATCGGAAAGAAAAATTATTTTTTGGTTTATCTGAGAATCGGGACACAGGGAATGGGAAAATTTATATATATATATATATATATATATATATATATATATATATATATATAATCAATAAAAGCACGTAGGAATGTTTACCTTAAATTTCTTTTTTATCTCACTAGGAAAGCAATCATATTTCCTTTTCACTTACCATTTTATAAAATTGTTTTGTGGATTCCTTCAGTTTATACTCAGAGTTCATATAAAATCTCACTGGGAGAGAATTTCTCCCACACCTGTATGACTAATGTATCTTACTCAATCATCTGAAAGAAGCAAATTAAAGTAATAAACAGACGAGCTACTAGGTACAGTACATGCTGCTTCATACTGTGAACACACATTTAATGTATAATCCTAGAGCTATATCCATTCATTGAGGAGAACATGCTACCTAAGGCTTAGCTTTACTCCCATGGCCCATACTGGCAGACTGCCAATTATGTTTAGAATAACATAGAATTTTAGAAGAAAATATACAGGCAATGGCTCTAAATGTTCAGGGCTTATGTCTCTTACCTAGTAATAAAAATAGCATAGTTACACAGTTTATGTACAGAATTGGCATCAATCAAAGTGTTAGCATATGGGTAAGTACTGGAAGTAGACAAGGAATGGAATACTAATAAACTTTTTATTGCTGTTTGTATTTTGAGAAGATTCAACCTCTCTCCTTGGTCGTGTGACCATTGCTACCTGGGCAGAATCACAGAAAATCAAAAATGTAGCTAGAACAAGAGGTAAAGTTAGCTCAATCTACAGGGTCACCCTTTCTGGTGCTAACTTTTTAAAAGAATTCCCTTTACATTGAAGAATTTACCACTTCCTGTCCTGCAAGGGGAAATCTCTCCAACAAAGAAATATGTTAAATTGGTGCTAATTAGTAGCCATTCATTGCCCTTTTGTCAAGTATTTCCTCTCCTGTGCTTGAGATGTTGTTTGTTAAAATTAGAACTAGAGTTAAGGATGTTGTAAAGTATTTCAGTAGAACAATAGGTAAGGATAAATCTTCTTATGGGGGCACCCGTTCTTATGATAAATGTATAGGAGAGTTCACTTCAGATTGTAGGGATTTACGCTTGCTTCTTGTTGCATGTTTATTTAAACACCATCAAATAAATTAACTATTCAAGTAATTTACAAATATCTAATAATAAATAAATGACAAATAAATAAATACATTTACACGTTTGATATGCAAGCATACATTAACATACCATAACACTCCATTAATATTATTATTACTTATTATTACCGAGATTATATAAAGCAAACATTTTACATTTAATATAATCCAATTAACCAACAACTTAATCCCTCCATTTTAATATTACCTAACCGTAATAACAATATCCATAATGTTATCAAACTCCATACTCCCGGGTATACACCCAAACAACCAGGCTGCAGGTCCCAGAAGGCAAAATCCGCACCCAATAGGACTTTATTTCTTCCAACATCTCCACTTTGACCCCTAGCCGCCCAGCACCGCCTCAGGAGCCATAATCATCTGTTCACCATAAAGGGGGAGACCCCACCAAAGTAGACCCCCCTCTGCCAAATTCCACCACTTTACCAATGCACTGGATCCTTGCCTTCCAAGACCCCAAATGCTAAAATTAATCACACATTCAAATTATAATTATAACTATAAAAGGGGTGGGCGGGAAACTTTTTTTCCCAAAAGAGGGCCTCTCACTTCCGTCCAGCCCCTTTTAATTTATCCTATTCCCAATCGCCTCCTACCCCACGCTCCACACTAGCACAGCCCCTTCTAGCTTTACTACAGCTCTGGGCTACCCCCTCCCCATCATGTAGGCCCGCGCCTAACGGTGCGACGCGGAAACATGGCCTTGTTATTGCTAATGTCAGACTGCATCATATATGTTATATTTAATATTATCTTTAGATAACCTTTAGGTGTATATTGTAAACTCATTTACTTGTTTGAAAGCCAACAAAGGTGTTATAAACTATGGAAGAAAATAAAAGGAGTAGAGGAAACCACAGCATTCTTTGTCAGACACCATTTTCACAATTTAATTCATATAAAAAATTATTCATCAGATCATGAATACAATGGATCCTATCAGATTTGTTCATCACTAACACCAAGCATTGGGATGAAATAATGACTCTGTCTGTCACTAATCCTCAAGCACTTTATGACATATGCTAAGCATGACCTGGTGTATTTAACAATTGTGAGCAAACAGATTATTCTCTTATAAACTGCACCCTCAGAGGTTTGAGGGGATTACAATTGTTTAATAATATTCAAGTAGTCATCGCAGTATTTTTTTTTTATTTAGAAGCATTTATTTTTTGAAGGGTATTATAGTAACATACCATGGTTGACCCATCAGTGCAACATACAAACCTTACAAGATTACAGGCAATTTTCCCAAACACTGAACATTGTTGCTAAGAGTGCATTTAACTTAATACCATTGCTCCCAGACAATTGGAGCAAACAATATTTCTTCATTCAGGTATTGTCTGTAAAGTGATGAGGAAGTTTTCGGAACGCCCTGTTATTTTCTCTGACAAGCTATTACGCTCTTGGTTTCCCGTGAAAGAAGCATTTTCAGAAAATGAAAAAAATCTAAGAAAAACAAAAGTCTCATTGATTTGTGCTTTTTTTCATGTCTCCTACACTTTTTTTTTATAAAAGAACACTTTATTTTTTGTACTCCATATTACCATTAAAAGTATCCTACATATCCTACCATTAAAAGTATAACTACATATAAAGATATATAAAACACTTTTTTGAAAAATCACAACATAAAAAGCATATGAAGCCATAAACAACATATGGACTAAAACAAAACATCCATGTCATACCAGGCTGCCAGTAGTAATGGCCAATATAGCACAGCAAATTATCCCATCATCAATACTAATGGCAAACAATCTATAACAGTGTTAGTGTATGTACAAAAAGTTGATAGAGAGTGTCCATACAACCAGTAAAAGAAAACAAAAAATGTTTTGATATTTGCTTAAGTCAGCTAGATCTTCAGCTGTCTTAATTGTCCAGGCTGGGGGGGGGCTTAACTTCTGTAAGGCCCAACCCAACAACCCATAACAACCACGGGAAGTGGTAATTGTTGGGTATTCTGGCAACCAATGCTGAGCTGGTGGCCTGATCATAAATAAATCATAAATAATACATTTTTAAAGTAGCACTTTAGTCATGCTTTAAGTACACTAATATTCCTTTCAATACTAAATAAAGTTGTAAATAAAACTCTCTTTGTGCTGATTGGCATGTGGTAGGAACACAGAAGATCCTGGGCACCTCTAGGCACCAATGAAATGGGTAAAATGGAAGTGGTCATGACAGGTTACATGCAGGGCCTTTTTCACACCCGAGTATTTTTTTTTATATCTACATGGCTTTTTACAGCATAAGATTGTATATTTAATAAAAGTGATAATATAAAAAGATTACAAAAAATAATAAAATAAACAAATAAAATGCCTCAAAAAAGGGCTCTTATGGAAAATTAGAAGGAGCAAGTTGGCAGGTATGCCTGGACATAGAAACTTTATTTTTTTTTTTTGCTATAGTTAAGGATGATCATAAGTCATTGGATAAAAAAATATAAAAGTTTAGGGCACTGGTAATCCATACTATGGTCTTTTATGCGGTTGATAAATGTATTTTCTGTAATAAGGTGAGAAGTTCAACACTTATGAAAGCTCGAAAAGCAACCACTGTATTTCATAATCTCTAGTTTGGCCCTCTAAATCATCCAGATTGTAAAAAGTGGAGTCAGCTTAGGGTGTTCTCACCATATCTTTCCCACATCATATCAGTCTAGGACAAACAATAAGCCATAGTAAAGATGTAAGAAAACTGCTTGAAACTTGAAATTGCATGGTATGTTTTCAGTGTGGAGTCAATTGCAATTTACCAAATTTTATGAAAGTGGATTTATGCTAAGGATTTACAAAATAATAATTAGTCATGGTATAAAGAGATAGGTGACATATATATAACCTTATCACCTTCAACCTATCGAACTCTTACCCCCCTTTCCCACATCCCAGACCTGGTCAATGGCAGAGAGAAATCCGTAACTTTGACCACAACCTATTCTCAAACTGCCATACATCCCTAACCCCCACCCTCTCTAAAATCACATGTCCGAATAAAGCTCCCACTCGGTTAAACCACACTCTTTCTCTGGCTCTAGATAAAGTTGCCCCTGCCACCTTCCACTACCCTCGTCCTACTAACCCCTGTCCCTGGCACAGCAATTACACCAAAAACCTACAAAAGACTGTTCATGCAGTTGAGCGCAAGTGGAGAAAATCTGGCCTTAGCGCTGACTTCATGGACTACAAAGCCAAGCTACAAAACTTTAACACTGAGCTTACTGTCACCAAGCAAAATTATATATCTGCTGCCCTTTCCCATCAAGCTTCCAAGCCACGTAGCCTCTTCTCAGCAATTGACTCCCTCCTAAACCCCACACCTGCTCCCCCCACAACAACCTTCCCTGCCCAAGACATTGCCACCTACATTAGAGAGAAAATTGACACAATCAGACATGATGTCTCTACTCATTGGGCTACTCCAACCATACCCTCCCCTTCCACCTGTAAATCATCACTGGCCTCCCTTAGCCCTGTTACTGTAGATGAAGTCTCCTCTCTTATCTCATGATCCTGTCAACTACCTGTTCACTTGACCCAATTTTCTCTGATCTACTCCGTGCCCATTTCTCCACCATGGCCCCCACCCTAACCAAACTATATCTACCCCTCAGCCTTCAAACATGCCATAACTCTCCCTAACCTGAAGAAAGTTTCACTAGACCCCTCCCTACCTTCTAGCTACTGTCCTATCTCCCTTCTCCCATATGTCTCCAAACTTCTTTAAAGCTTTATCTACAAAAGACTCACCGATTACCTGAGCACCAACTCTCTTCTTGACCCTCTCCTCCTTCTCCTTGATATTTCCTCTGCTTTTGACACTGTTGATCACCCCCTTCTAATACAAATCATGCGCTCCTTGGTTTGCTTCCTATCTTTCTAACCGCTCCTTTCAAGTTTCTTTCAATGTTACTTCCTCTTTTCCCACTCTCCTCCCTGTTGGTGTTCCCCAAGGGTCAGTCCTTGGACCGGTTCTCTTTTCTCTGTACACCTCCTCTCTCGGTAGTCTCATATCCTCCTTTGGCTTACAGTACCATCTGTATGCTGATGACACTCAAATCTATCTGTCCACCCATGACTTGTCTCCCTCAGTCCTGGATAAGCACCTGTGCTTTGCCTTCAAATCCCTCCAGGTATTGTCCCACTTACATTTCTGACCTGGTAAAAAAATACTCCCCCAGCCGCTCTCTCCGCTTCTCTGATGACCTACTAATGACTTCCTCACTCATATCCTCATCACACACACGGCTCCAAGACTTTTCTAGAGCTGCCCGACTCTCTGGAATAGTCTTCCTCGTCCTATATGGCTTGCTCCTACTTTCTGATAATTTAAAAGAGTACTCATAACCCGTTTTTTCAAACTTGCCTACCCATCTTCTTCTGTATTTTGAAACGGTCACTACTTCGCACCACTACATATCTCCCATCCTATTGTGTGTTACTTCCCCCACCTAGATTGTAAGTTCTTTGGGGCAGGGTCCTCTCCTCCTGTATCACTCTATGTATTAGTCTGTCATTTGCAACACCTATTTAATGCAGAGCACTGCGTAATATGTTGGCGCTATATAAATTCTGTTTATTAAAAATAATAAAATTATTAAAAATAATATTATTAATATATATATATATATATATATATATATATATATTACCACAATTATTTTTAAATGAAACAACTCAGATGCAGTTGAACTGCAGACTTTCAGCTTTAATTCAGTGGGCTGAACAAAAAGATTGCATCTGCAGTAAAGGCCTGGCAGAGCATTAAAAAGGAGGAAACCCAGAATCTGGTGATATCCATAAGTTCAAGACTACAGGTAGCAAAGGGTTTCCAACTAAGTATTAGAAATGAACATTTTATTTTCAGCTTTTCAATTTGTCCAATTATTTTTAAGCACCTGAAATCAAGTGATTGTGTAAAAAAAGGCTTTAGTTCCTCACATTTTTATGCAATTATTTTGTTCAACCCACTGAATTAAAGTTGAAAGTCTGCAGTTCAACTGCATCTAAGTTGTTTCATTTTAAAATTATTTGTGGTAATGTACAGAACCAAAATTAGAAGAAAGTTGTCTCTGTCCAAATATTTATGGACCTAACTGTATACAGTATATATATATAGTGTATATAGTGTATATATATATATATATATATATATTATTTGTATTATTTAATGGCATGAAAAAAAACTTGCATGTACTAGGGACAACACAGATAAAAGGTTATTATGCAAACAAATGGCTGTATTTATTACTTTTGATTTTTTAAATTCAGTTTCAATTGAAAGAAATCAAAAAGTGAAAGAAAAAAATGCATCCCTTTGCTAGGCTGTTGCAGCTTTATGCAAACCCCTGAACAGCCTGGAAAAACCCAGGGGCTACCACCTGTTACATTACTTGGAGGCCCAGTGGCCCCAGTAGGTGCCCAGGAATGGTAATTTATGCCCTTTACTACTAATATCAACATGTCCTAAAGCTACGTCTATATTTTAATACAGGTAAAAGACAACTTCTTGGGAACATTTTTGAGTTACTCACGGTTCTTTTCACCCCTCCACCTTGACCCCATTTTAGTTCTTATAGCTGCAAGAGAATCCAGCTGTATTATCAGCACAAGCAGAACAGTCAGAAAAGCCATGGCCGGTTAAAAAGCAAAGATGTTATCTCAAACTGTGCCTGTAATAATCACACCAAGAAACATTTCCTCTAAAAGATATGCAAGAATGGAGATGACATCTGTAATACTTGCTGGCAATGCCTGATGCAAAATGTTCACGATAAATATAGACATAATAATTACGTCTCTATTGAAGTGGGAATGAAATGATTGCTGTTCCATAGATTGGCTTCTGTCCCATCAGCCGGAATAGAAGAGCTTACAGTCATCTCAGTAACAGCAGCAGGTCTTTTCCTTGTCTCAGTGCTGCTAAATATTTACTAGCGATTGTCACAGCTATACATGTGACGACAGTAAAAAATAAAAACTCAGATTTTTTTAAATGCACAGGCAAATAGCTTTGGTAGAGTGTAAGGCAGATTCAGTTTTAAACTTGTCACAGGAAAGTAAGAAAGTATAAAAAAAATTTAAAATAAATTGCAAGGTAAATAATATAAAAATTAAAAAACGTAAGGCCAAAAAAACACCCAAATCATAGGCCCAAAGCTGCAAAAAAGATTCCGAAGAATGGATATTAGAGATACTTAGGAGTCAATTTGTAAAAAGTTTGGATTGTGATTCATTCAACATGTTGTGTGTAAATTGAAATGGGCTTACTAAGGTACACATTGGAACATGCCTTTATTGGCTAGTGGTTGGTCGGCCAATAGGGGTATACTCCCAGACCCAGCTGACATCAAGTGTGTACCAACATATGTAACAACATATAGCAATCATTCCCTCTGGGCTGTATAACATAAACATTGTATACACACTAGTCATATCTTGCAATTATAACAAGAAATAATAGGAAAAGGAAAACCATAATAAAATACATTTCAAGTACATTATATAAACTTTTAGTCCTATCGCTAGTTTTTTTCCCTTTAGGTGTTTTCCTGTCTAAATTCACACATAACTGTAAAACAAGCATTTTTAGTTAAACAAAAATGTTCATTATTAGACCCTTATTTGTTCATTTCACTTACTGTATTTGGCCTCTAGAAAATCTTTATTGTAGGAAAATGCCTTGAAGCACAAAGCAGACTGGACCTCCTACGGCAGAACTAAGAGAGAAGAACTAAAATAGAACTTGTTGTGAAGAAGTTGTTATGGAAGAATCAAACTAAAGCTACGTACACACTTCCAATTATTATCGTTGGTAAACGAACGACGAACGATCCTGCACGATATCTGCGAACAATCGTATAGCACCGATCCTGTACTTACAGATAACGACACGATCGTTCGGAGATATTGTACACACAATAGATGCGATCGTTTGAACGATACAGGAAGTGACGTGCACCACAGGAAGTGAGCGAACGTTCGTTCACCGCGCATGCTCAGACCATGGACGATCAATGAACAACCGTACACACGATAGATGGTCAACGATCGTCATCCAATCCGATCCGCCGGTCCGGTCGTTCATTTCCAACGACTATCCTCGTTCGTCGGCGTCGTTGGTTACTTTTTTTACGAACGATTTTTGCCCAATCGGTCGTTCGTCGTTCGTTCGTCGTTCATTTCCAACGATAAAAATTGGAAGTGTGTACGCAGCTTAACTGTCTGACATACAAGCAGGAGTACAAAAACAAAGAAATAATGAGATGGAATTGAAATTATATATCATGCTGCCATATCTGTTTGGTTATTGAGTATCATGAATGTAATAATATACTGTTTTTGGCAAAATTCCTCAACCAAACCAGCATGAAACACAGTATAGACTTCTTAAAAGGTATCTGCAAGTTTTTCTTCCATACCAAATGCTAAAGTTAAGGGTTTATTCTTCATTCCATACACTGCACTGAAGACACTCAAGCTTTGAATGTACAGTTTGCCCAGGAGCATAAAGAACTGAGAAATATGGTTTCACATAATATTGTAAAATTATCGCTATACTTTTTTTAGATTTTGTGGTGTAAGACTTTCAGATATTTTCTCCTTTAAAAGACTATGTTTTGTTATATAAATTTATAAAACTCTGTGTATACATTTCCCTTTTTATATGCCCTTATGCTGATATTTTACTATACATTCTCATTTTCAGCACTGGAAACCCAAAAAGAAGGTATGAACAAACTCCACAAAAGTTATCCACTCCTAATAACTAGATGCCCATTATAGACCACCAAACTCCTTGTACCCGCTCTTATCATCTCTTGTCTGGACTACTGTAACCTCCTCCACTCTGGTATTCCACTAACCTGACTCTCTCCTCTACAATCCATTATAAATGCTGCAGCCAGACTCATTCATCCTTCCCACCACTCCTCTTCTTCTGCATCTCTTTGCAGTTCTCTTCACTGGCTTCCATTTCACCTTAGAATTAAATTGAAGCTCCTGTACTTTGCCTTCAAATCCCTCCACAGTTATTGTCCTACTTACCTTTCTGACTTGGTTAAAAGATACTCCCCCAGCCGCTCCCTCCGCTCCCATGATGACCTACAACTGACTTAAGCTGGGTACACACTTGCAATTTTTGTCGTTGGAAAGGATCTTTCACGATCCTTTCCAACGACAAGGGACTGCACGATGCATGAACGGTGCTGTACATATATGGAGAGGGGAGGGGGGGAGCGACGGAGCGGCACCCTGCTGCTCGCTCTCCCCCTTCCCTTTCATTAGGATCGGTTGTCGTCCATCGTCTGTGGATCCGGCAGGACAGTCGTTCGGACGATGGACGACACCGACTGTACACACGGCAGATTTCCGCCCGATATTTGGCCGATGCCGATTATCGGGCGATAAAAATCTGCCGTGTGTACGTAGCTTTACTCAGTGAAAACCTCATCACATGCACGGCTCCAAGACTTTTCTAGAGCTTCCCCAACTCTCTGGAATGGTCTTCCTCATCCTATTTGGCTTGCTCCTACTTTCTGGTCATTTTAAAGAGCACTCAAAACCCATTTTTAAAAACTTGCCTACCCGGCTTCTTCTGTCTTTTGAAACCCTCACTACTTCCCACCACTACATATCTCCCCTCCTATTGTGTGTTAATTCCCCCACCTACTAGAGTGTAAGCTCTTCAGGGCTGGGTCCTCTGCTCCTGTATCACTGTATGTATTCATCTGTCATTTGCAACCCCTATTTATTATACAACGCTGCGTAATATGTTGGCGATATATAAATTCTGTTTATTAATAATAATATTAATAATAATCATAATAGGAGCAGAACACTCGGACTAATTAAACACCTGTGCAGTGGTCACATGTACTTGAAAATGAAATTCTTTGGGGCCTGTGTTAATTTTTACGAAAAAATCTAAACAAACGTTAATGTAAAATATTATGTTTCTCCCAAGAAATATGAGCAATAAAATTGCATTAATTGCATATTATGTAATAATAATTGCAGCAGGAATGGTAAGTCTTTCTGATGCTACCAGCAGAGAGCCTTCCAAGAGTTAATCTTTTAAAGTTAAATACAAACACATGGGGCACTGAGTACATGTATTGTGGATATACTGGTGAATTTGGTAAAACCATCTAGTCTGTGCCCTTGTGAAGCTCTTCTCTCCTCCCTTCCACTCATATTTGGGTTAGAATGACCTGAAAAATGTGGTTGTTGATACACCGACAAGTGATGAGAAAGGGAAGCAGCTGGTAATATACAAAATGTATTATACTAAGAAATGTATGTTTTAACAGTATAGTCTTACAAGGATGTTTGACCAAAATGAGCTAGCAATGGACATGTAACAATTTGATTGATAACTCCTGATATCATAGAACTGAGAAATGCCAGCTTTTCTCAATGCCTGACTCTTCCCAGTTAGATGATATGGAAATGGGCACTCCTTGGAGTGAAGTGAGTCGTGTGATTTTGCTGTTGGAGCTATTGCTGTTTTGGGCCATTGTACACATCTAATAAAGATAAGTACTAACTTTTTTTAAGCAGCACCTAAGATTTTTGCACCTCCAGTTCCAAAAAATATTTTGCCTTGTTACGCTAATGAAGTACCTCTCAACCATGGGTCTGCTATGGGCTCAAGAGGCTAGTGGGGTTTCCTTGAACATGAGCAATGTGTGCCTTTCAGGTCATTTTTAAATGACACCAATGACATTTTGGCTATTTGTAAGGATGACATTATTCCCACTGGTCAGCAATCTAACAGGCATTCTTCCTATGGAGCACGGCATAACTGTGAGCGGTGTATAAAGTAATTTTAGAAGTTGTTCCTTGAAGACCTGAAAATTAGTTAAAGGGTTCCCATATGTAAAAAAGATTGATAAACTTTGCACTGTGTCCAATTTATCATCTGATGTGTATAATCAGACATTGGTCTGTAGCTTAGAAATTCATCTTGTTCACGCGTCACTTATTAAAGATTTTACTAGAAATAAATGCTGTATTTCCAAACCAGTGTCTCTAAACACAACGCAGCCTTAAACAGTTATGGATACCAGTATTATGAACATATTCATTTTTATTTTTCAAACATCTGTCCCATTTTACTTCTTAGAGTTAATGACACTCATGATGATGCCAATTCTCTCTGTATTCAGAGCTTATATTACTGTAAACTGATCAACGGGTCCTTTCATTCATGTGTGTAAGTTCCCTAAATCAATGTTGTTGATGACATGAAAGGCAAAGAATAAGAGCCTAATGCATGTATGTCTTAAGTCTTCCATAAAATATAGGATAGCAAACATTGATTACAAAATGTAGGTTTGGGTCAGAGATGTAGTGTGTGATTTTTGATCTAAATGAACAAGAAGGACCAAGTAAGACTTTCTTGTAAAAATCTTTAGACCTCCAATGAGCACATCAATACATTTATACAGCTGTAAAAGTAAAATGAAAGGATGGCAACTAAGAACTAAGAAGTGTATTAAGAGTATATTTAGGGCAGTGAAAAACAATGTATATTTCTATCCAGGCAAACAGCTAAATACAGTTTAAAATAAAGAATTGTAGATTGTAAGCTCTTCTGGACAGGGTCCTCTCCTCCTCCTGTGTCATTGTTTGTATCTGTCTGACCACATCCTCTATTTAATTGTACAGAACTGTGTAATATAATGGCTCTATATAAATGCTAATATTAATTATTAGTAGTATTATTAGGAATGGAAACTATTTTGTATATCAAACATTTAATGTAGAAATCTGATCAGCCAAGCTGACAGTCAGGGGTGCAGTTTGTTTACAGCCCTATCCAATCACATTATACTTACCATTCCATGCTACCTTGCTTCCTCCCTGTTTCATCTAATCCATTGGTCTAGTGGGGCAATCTCCTTCATGTGACAGTGCTTGAGCCCGGAATGCAGATATGTGGGCAAATAGTGACAATTATCTACCAAAGTAGCCCAGACAATAACGTTTACCCTGGGTTGACGCTTGCAGTGGGAAGGATGCAATTGATCATGTACTGGTGGGTATAGCGAACTGGAGGGACTGGTTTACTAAAAGAGTTAGGCTGTCCAGAAAATTCAAATACTAACCACGATTAAGAAAAGAACCTTGGCTTACACTTGAGTCCTACCTTGTCACAGAACAACTTACACACCATTATTACCTACACTTGTCTAATGCTCCGAGGTTTAACAGTCAAAGACATCAGTGCCGTCAAAGAGAAGTGCAATTATGAAAGCGTTTGTTAAACATTTTACAAGAAGACACAGCATCACCTACTGGTGGCCAACAACCATGCACCAAAGATTATTTAAGAGCAAGTGATGCAAAATAACCAACCCAACAGTATACCATATTTTGTAAAGATATACAAACTGTGTAAAAACACTGTTAATTTTAAAAAATAATTAAATTTAAAGGTATATCTTTCATCTTAGGCACAATTACCACAGTGTGAGGAATGTTACCTATGGCATAGGTCTTCCACTTTATGACTGAATATATTTAATTTACTATATAAGCCTAATTGTAACAATTTCTCTTTAAATGTAAGAGCGGCTTTCTATGCCCAGTCATCTCTATGTAGTAATACTGACAAAGCACAGAACTGGACCCCTGTTTTTTATACACAGAGAAAATATATCTTTAGAAATTCCACTTTCACTGAGAACATGTGTTTTTTCTTATTGTGAGATAAAAATCTTCTGCTGTTTTAATTTAATCTGGTTCCTCTGAGCTTTAATATGGGCAGCCCCGCTATGGTGCTGTCAGTTTGCTGCTGACTGAAGGAAATGTTTGGAATTCTGGGTGCTGGGATTAATTACCTTTTCAAGTGAAGAGAACAGTACACAGGAAAGATAAATAAATCATTACAGCTGATTCTGGAAATAAATAAAGTATGCTGTACCACAAGAAGCCAAATGCAATGTGTATCCTGGTTTTGGCAGCCGGGGAAGTAGTTTTTTTTATATATATATATCTATATATATATATAGATATATATTATGTGTGTGTGTGTAAAATGCATATTGTTACAAGTTAGGTAATCACCATAAAATATTGCATATTAAAAATATGTAGTCAGCAGGTGGAATTTATGCTCCTTTATCTTCTTTCTATATTCTGTTCATTTTCTTTTAACGATGTTACAAAATATATATTTATACTCAACAACAGCCATTCTCAATTCCATGGAACCCCACAGCTAGTCCATACATTGCTAAGGGTTCTTCAAACTGTGACTGGTTGACCTCGCATTTGATGATGCATTGGGAGTTCTAGAGCCAATAGCACATGGTAGAGCTAGTTTATTTTAGACAATTTCAGAACAAGGAGGGGGGGGGGGGGGGGGACCACCACTTGATAGAACCAGTTGCATGACTGTAATGATGTTTTAGTTGTCTATAAATGAGGTATTCTAGGGGGACGGGGGGTATTCTTTCCATTTCCCACCAATTAAGAGGGTTGGTTTCCCAACTGGCCCCCTGAGGTGGAATTTTTCCTCTTTTGTCTTCCTCCATTCTGTTTAGTTTCTTGTAATGATGGTATTATAAACTATATGTATGTATACTCAACAGCAACTCAATTATTTCAGACCAGGGTTCAGTGGAACTCCAGAATATGTTGCTAGGGGGTTCCTAAAACTGTAGCTGATTGACCTCCTATTTCATAATGCGTGCATAGTTCTGGTAGAACAATCACTTGGTAGAATCAGTTACAGGATTCTAATTACGTTTTTAGTTGTCTATTAAGGGTGATACTGTAGCCACCACTATATGTGGGCATTTTTTCTGCACTGGCCCCCAATAAAATGGTATTTGGAAGGGGTTCCCTGAGACTTGAAAATTATTTTAGGATTGCCATAGGGCTAAAGGGTTGAGAAAGGCTATTCTACAGAGAGAGATAGAGACTAATGAAGAGTGTTGGGGAATCAATGTAACCTTTAAAAAAGAGATTTTAAGGTTTTTGCTCAGCTCTTGTAGCCTAGTAACTCTTAGCTATTTATAAATGTTAAGTTTTAACACATTACATAATTAAGCCTTCCAGACTATTATGAACCAGGAATTTTCATACTATCAGGAGGTCATGCTAAACATTAGTAGTACAAATAGGAAAAAGGTGAAATGGTTTTCTAAGTTGTATGACTAATTTTTAAATATCCAGTAAACATGAACTTTGCAAATGATCTGACTCTGAAATATAAAGCCACGTCTTATAACAAGCTGCATGGCATAAATTAAAACTGTATGTTTTTAATACATTTGAGGTCAGTTGGCAAGAAACAGGGCTATTACAATTACAATAGATTTTTAATATTAAAAACCAATGATGGAAATTGCACAATTTACTCATGTAAAATAAATTAATTCTTTTATACTGCAGAAGAATCTTCTGGAGAATGTTTTTTGTAAGACAATTAAATTAGCTTGCATATACAATTTAGATGTAAAATATGCTGAATGAAACTGATTTACATTACAAAGCATGCGCCAAGTATTCATTAAATATACATAAAAATTATTAAAGCCTAATTTTAGCCTTATCTTGTTCTTGTAAACTTGTAAGGTCCTCTTATTAGACGTGAATAGTCCTATTTTTTTTTTCATTTTGTCTTCCACTGAAAATGCATTAGACGCTTTAGCAGGTATCCAGATCCTACCTTATTCCCTGTCTGATGGACCACAAGCAATATCAAGCCCTCCTACTGTTCATGCTCTTCCTGTTTAGCTATTTACTTTTAAAAATCAATTATCAATTAATCAATCAGTAATCACTTGAAATGCCAATTAAATGAATGTGAATAAAAACATCCAAGGTGTGATATATTTCAAACATTAAAAAATGAAAGTACACAGACTCAGTCTGTATATCTTTTCCCCATGTTTACAGGTTGAAGTATTTTGTACTTTTTACTGGTTATAGTGGGCCATTCGCTCCTAAATGATCTTTTGTGCATTGTTCATGGCCACCAGTAGATGTTGATGTGTCCTCAAGTAATGTTTATTACACACAGGTTGGGCCCTACAAGGCTTTTTTTAAACTTTTGTTAGTGAAGCTGAGTGATCCAGCAAACCTGGAATGGATCTGGTGTGGTCTTAAATTCAAAACATTTGCTAGCAAATAGCAAATTACTTTGAAGAAATCCATTCCAGGTTTGCTGGATCACCCAGCTTTACTGATGAAAGTGTATTCTGTCCAGCCTTTGAGAGCTTTAATAAATCAGGATTTGACTACTCTGATCTGTCAAACCAGAGACAAATGTGGATCCAGAAAATATGCCACTAGGTGTTATCCGAATATAAACCAAGACTATTTTTCTAATGGCATATTAAAGGCAAACAATCTCAGTTTATACTCAAGTATATTCAGTATGTAATTTAGTTGATATAGGTTACTGTTTTTACACATCATAATGCTCAGATGCTCTTTGCTTCTATGGGATTGCGATGATGTGGTTTGTATTTTTCTTGCTGGATAATTTTCATTAATCCTATTAATTATTTATTGTCAATAGAGGATTAATGAATTGACAAATCCCACTATAAGTTTAAAACTTGCAAATGTGATTATGGTTTGATTTTGACATTCCATGTAAATTTTATTGAAAGCAAAAAAAAAAGTATGTTTTAATGCACTGGAGCCATACTTAATCTACATACTTGAATACCCTAAAATGGTAAATTCTGGTAAGAAAAACATTTGAATTTTTAGCAATCAAAATTCATAAGACATAAAGAAAATATCAATAGAAATATATTTATACACATTGTTTTAATCTATTTTTATATTTTTTCTATAATTTTATTAGATTCAGAATACTCAATAAGCCACCAGAGACGTATAACAATGTTCGGGGTCACAGAAATGCAAATGAATGCTACAACTGGCTTTATGCTTGGCTTCAGTTTAATGCTCAGTTATTTTACCTTCCAGTGAATTTTCACATATTCTTAATTTGGACATTTTTAATTTGGCTTGCACTTCATTGAAATTCCCAATGTTTGTTTTGGCCTAAAGAACTCATAGAGAAACTATTTCTTTTTAAAAAAAAAAAATAATAATTCTTTTTCCGAAAAAAATAAAATACTGCCAATTAACATTTTTAAGATTGCTCATTTTTTTTCTCCTCAATGTAATAAAAATCAGTTATAAACAAAGAAAACAATTTTCCCATTTCGAAGTGTTTATATATGTATGTATTTTTTTTATTTGATGAACAGAAATAATGCATGCACAAACCCCACAATCCTATTTTTTAAAAGACAAAAGAAATAACTTGAAATTTAGGACAGCATCTTGTTTTTTATATCTTATTTTTTTAATCTATTTAATTTTTTTTAAATATTTTTTTATCTTTTATAATGCATTTTTTATGCTGGGATATAAAAAAATCCACAGCATTCATTGGTATTTCAATCATGTATGCTTAGTGTCACTATGTGGGTGTTACTTAGTGTTGTCTTCATCAAATCCTTCATAGAAACACCAGCTCCTCCATGCTGATATCTGTTCATTAAAGCATTTCAATATAGACATAACTCCTTGCAAAGACATATTGGAATGTCCAGAAGGCTAGTAAAATGCAGTAGATATATAGCTCAGTAGCACTCAACCCCATAGGGGAAGCTTGGAGTCCGTCCTAGTAAGAGGACATCTGAGGCTTGCATGTCTTTATTTTTAAGGTGAGGGCAGCAAAATGTCCCTGGCATACAATCCATTTTCAAGCAGTACACCACAGTCTCAATAACAGCTGATTTTTTCATAAAGCCCTTGGGAATTATTTTTACATACCAGAGTGAACTTTCTCAAAGTCTCAGTTCTGAATTTGAGCACCAGCAGGATCCTGTCATTTGGGTTAAAACTTCAGGCCGCAGCCTTGCCAGGTCTCATACACCTTCAGGGTCGCCCGGCATCATTTGATTGGGTTTTAGACACCTTTAGGGTCCCCCGGCACCTAATGATTGGGTCTCAGACACCTTCAGGGTTGCCCGGCACCTTTTGATTGCGTCTCAAAACTTTCAGCATTTCCCAGCACCTTTTGATTGGGTCTCAAAAACTTTCAGGATTTCCCGGCACCTTTTGATTTGGTAAGAAGGTACTGACGACTCTTCGAAAAATTCAGGTAAAAAGAAATTGCATAGGAATCTGAGAGATTCTATTATACCAATCAGAAACTACCAATGAATTAGTACCATTTGTAAGAGTCACTAACAATGAACCAATGACCGTAGCAAAAATAGAATGGACACATATACAAGGTACTATCATACATATGTCTACATATGTGCAATGCAGTGCCATTCTTTTTAATGTAATTTGCGTTGGATCTCAGTGCAATGCATAAAAATGCAATAAAATGGAAAATGTTAAGTTGTAAAGGCTTCATGGTTAAGTTGATCTTTCTTAGTAAAACCTACACTTAGCTTGCTGGTGCTGAACAAATCCCTGCACAGGGTCAAGCTGAGAGTAGGTATGGTCCCAAGTGAAGTTCTAGAAGAATAAGTTTTGGTTTGAGTTCCATTGCCTAAATGAAACCTATTGTCAAAATGTAAGTAGCTTCCATTGATAAAATTACCTTTTGAAATACTATGAATTCTAATTGAATAGTATAGAGGTCAGAGACAGTTATGCAACCAACATTTTCAAAAGCAGGTCAGCAATGACACCTTCTGTAAATCTCTCAGTACAGATTTCCCTTAAACTGTGTAAATTATTATGATTACCAATTTTTTTTTTTTTGGCTATCCACCAACTAATTGTGAAAAGTTAATATCTACACAACTAAAAGAACCTGGAACTCTCATTGCTTGGTTATCTACATTCTTGCTATGCAATTTCAAATGCAGAGCGGAAAATATACAGGATTTAGATAGAAAGCACCAGTGTAGCATAGCCCATGTAATTCTACGCCTTTCTTATTATGGTGAGTTGGAAATGATTTACACATTACTTGCTAGATTGCCTGCCTGTGATATAGTCAAGCACAGGAACTGACAAGTTTTCATTGCAGAACACCTGTGAATGTAATACCTTCTCCAAACAATAGAACAATACTGCTGTCAATGCCGTAGATTTATCTCCTCCTGATCTGTCTCAGTTGTGTGATATGAACAGAGAAATGCACAGTAATAGGCTTGTTGTATAGCAGGCACCCCTCTGCGGCCAGTACTAGCCTTCTACTGCTATTCTGTTTGCACTCCGGAGCCTCTGAAAACACTCCCAAAACTTCTAGTTATGTAGGAGCAACTTTCTTTTGTTCTTTCTCTTGTACTATGGGGATTGGTGTCTTAGTATGTAATAGGGCCTCAGCATTGTTCTTAGGGGAGATGGTAGAGACATTAGCAAGGGGTAGGTCAGAAGAACATAAAACATATACAGAAAATTTACCTTGAGGGTTGTGGTGCTTCTGACATGTTAGTGTGATAGCAAGGTAAAAAGTAAAACTTAAAGAGGAATTAAACTAAAAAATTCCTAAAACATAAAAAATATACACTTACCTTCAATCGGGCACCACAGTCGATCGGTCCAGAGGTGTCTTCCATTGGGTCCTGCGTCGTCCCGGTATGTGTCTCTGAGCTGGAGCGTCGGGCATTGCCGCCTTCGCCTCTTCTTCCTGATCCTTCTTGCTACGTTGCAAGATTCAGGTGCGAGATCGGGTGACGTAGGTTGGAAAAAAAACTTGCCGATCTCACTGCGCATGCAGCAAATTTTTGCAGGTCTGCTCTGGTATTATTGTACTCTGAATAGCAAAATAATATTTTCTACAAAAGGTTGCTCTTTTCATAACACTGGTATGGTTTATAAGTTTGGAACAATACTACTTTACCACTAAAAGGAAATAAATGTGCATCAACAATATGCCCCCTAAACCATTGTCATCTCTATAATTTAGTCATTATCTATCTATCTATCTATCTATCTATCTATCTATCTATCTATCTATCTATCTATCTATCTATCTATCTATCCCTGAAAATATAACCAGAACTAAAAAAATGCAGGCGTCCAGCAATTTCACATGAGACTATAGCTGACCTATATAACCTATATTCACCCAGTATATGAACTGTAGAATGATCTACCGCTACTGCCACCAAAGCCAGCACCATCTTGTATTTATGCCTTAGTTCTCTCCCCATTATCTTTTCTTCTATCCTCTACAAAAGTTAGCAGAAAATCCCACACATTTGCATTATTAAGGAGCCAAGTTTAAACACCTAGTGCCATTGTGATCGTGAGCCACAGTAAACAAGGCAAGGAAACATTAAACGGTAATCTAGTGGGAGTAGGAGGCACTGGGGTGTGTATATCAGATCCTCTAGAAAAATACTAATCATGTGATAAAGGGAAGCTAAAATAAACTGTTTTTAACAATTTTATATAAAGATGGTTTTTGCTAGGCTATATTGATGTAGGAAATCTGTTCAGGAGTTGCACTTTAGACTGTAATTGTGCTTTAAAGGAGCATATTTATATAGAAGTTAATCTGACATTCACCAAACATTCAGTGTTTTTAGTGCATGTGTTTTAAATGACATATGAAAATGTATGGAAAAAAACACATTCACTGCTTTACAAATGTGCTCCAAGGTCTTTAAAATATAGCTGAATCTTTTATTTTAATTTTTAATAACATAGAATACAGTTGGAATCCCAGTGCCCAGGAGGTAAATTCTTCATCTTTATTTTTCCTGGAGACCATTGTCACCAAAATAGTATTTGATTGAAAATCCAAAATGCTAAAGTTGTCAATGGAATAGGAAAAGGTGAAAAATCTTTAATTGTCTCCGCAAATTGTACTTCCCACAGCATGGTGTATATTAGTATCATGATAATTCAAACAATATCAGATAAATGGCATAAAAACTACTTAACCTAATATTTACTTTTCTAGACATCCATATGAGCATATAAGTGTGGCTGACTGTAATAAAAAAAAAATCAAATGATTTATTCTTGAATGTGTTTATAGAAAATTGTGTCCCATTCATTATATTAGACTGTCGATAGATTTCATGAGCATTTGTTTCATGTGTGACATTCGTGGAAAGGTTAAAGTAATACCTTATAAAATATGTTATTCCATCTGTGATTTAAATTTATGCTCTACAAAGCTGTACTGTAAGCCGATGTTGATCTGCTGCTTTAGTCTTACCATTACAAAGCAGGCAACAGATGTTCACTCAGGGCCTCTCTAAGATATTTGTGCCACATGTTAAAGGAAGCCCTAGAGCCTTTAACATAAGAATGGCGTGACTGAGGGACCAAATAACCTGGGAGCTGGCTAAGAGAGATATTTAAAGATAATTGCTGTCTGGATGGGATTTATGATGATGAGGAATGCATGGGGTTAAGTTAGGGATCATCATGGGAAAGGGTGAAGCCAAAGGAACACCGAGACGAGTATCTTGCCTTTATAGAACCAACACACATTGAACTATCATGTAAACATTTGAAATTAAATAGCAGAGCTTTTCCTGCTCAGGCTAATGACAGTTATTTTTGTCTTGGGGATATACTGAATATTCTTTGTGCTCTGATAGGCCGACAGCTTTCTGTAACTAAAGACAGCTTCAGATGGATATATAAGTGATGTATGTTCAAAGATTTTTCAGAGATACATTTAGAAAAATTATCTTGATGTAAATAATGTAATCATTGTAAGTCGAAGCTCAGCACCAATCAGCTCAGCAAAAAATTATATTTGGGTACCACCTCCTAATATATTAGGAGTTTAATGATTTAGTCTAGGGGCCAATGTGATAAATGACTGGTTCCACCATCTCTCCTTCAGTGGTGTGGCAACCCACTGTTTGTCACACTTACCTCTTCCTCACTAAAGTGCAGGTGCTTCTTTCCTGCGCATGCCTGCAGTTCTGAGCCCGTGCATGCCTGCTCTTCCAGATTTAAGTCAGTATCACCCCTCCGACTGGCCAATCGGGAAATAGCCTCTTTATTGCCCTTGGCTGTTTAGCTAGCTCAGACACAGCACAGCATTTGTGCAAAGTGTCTGCACTACTGCTGAGCCCCCTAGCTCTGCTGAGCATTTCCTATACACCTGTTGATTAATGCAGTGTTTCTCCTGTCCAGCTCCTGTGTTAACATTTTGTTGCCCAGTCTGTTGTCTCCCAGCCAGTTGCCGTTTGTTACTGTCTGTCTGTAGTTACTCCTGTGTAACCCGTGTCTTCTGTTGTTCTCAGTGTCTCCTGTGTTCCCTGTGTCTGCGGTGGCCCCTGTGTCACTGGTGTCTGTCTCGTAGGTCCAGGTATTTGACCCCTGGCTTTAGACCGGACCTCTCTTTCTTGCTGCCTGCCTCGACCCTGGCCTTCCTTGACAATTCTTCTTACTAGTGATTTGATATCATTTATTTTCCTGCCCACCCTGGTGTGCCCAAGGACCGCAACCTGGCAGTAACCAGCAGCTTAACATCCTCACCCCCAGGGGCTCTGGGGAAGACCTGGATACTGCTTAGACTCTGCGCCTTGCCCATTCCCAGGGCTCACACCACCTCCATGCAAGCTGTTGTGCCCCTTAATGTCCCTGTCTCCCCCAGTGTGACGTTGGTAATGTCATCACACACATAGTAATGGTCTTGCATTGTAAATGATAATGTTGGGAGGTCATCCACTATATGAGTCTGGGACAGGAACAAAAAAGATTGTTGTTGCTGGGGGAGCTCAGAAGTAAGGTATTATATGTTTCTAGTTTAAACTAACATTCTGTTCCTAATATACAGGAGTAAAAGGGTGGTAGGACTGCAGCCACATATAATTGTGGTAAAATTGAAGTAAACAAAGGTATAATTTTGCCAATGATAATGTTAATTTGTAATGATATATGTGAATGAGGACAGCCAAATTTCTTCATTGCATAAGATGCTTCTTCCTTACTAATGAATATTTGGGATGGACTGTTCCTACATCTAAATTAGTCTGTTCATATAGTGAACAAATATCTGCAATTTTGTGCAAAATCCTGTTTTATTCTAAGATAGAGTATTAAAAGGTAATAAAGTTTAAGCCTATTTACCTTACTAAGTGAACAGTCAGTTTACAAAGTATACCTGTTCTGCTCATTAGGTAAATCCACTGAGTGGGTATTATTATTAATATTATTATTATTAATATAAATAGTAATATTAATGAACAGGATTTATATAGCTCCAACATATTACCCAGCGCTGTACAATGAATAGGGGTTGCAAATGACAGACTAATACAGACAGTGACACAGAAGGAGATGACTCTGCCGCGAAGATCTTACTGGTAAAGGAGAAGTTCAAGTAGAAGAGGAGGTGGATGAGCCAAAAGAAGTGAAAAAAGAGAATATTGGTGCTCCCTAATAAGTTACAGAATACTTAAATACATACAGTAAGTGATATTAAGCAGGGAGATGGAGAACATTGGTTTGTGACCTGTGTTTAAAATTCTGCATAAAACACTGCATCAGTTTAAAAGTATGATGATAGCTGAAGGAGAAAAGGGGGTATCATAATGGACGGGGCTTCAGAAAAAAAATAATTCATTGAGGGTACAGTAAATCCTTCCAGTAAGAAATAATAAGAAGAACAACTGTAGTCTATCACTGATAAAACAGTTTGCTAATTTTGCATTCTAGTTTTTTTATTCCATGTTACCATGAACCATTTTAACGGTATACTTCCAATACCAACAGCAAAAAATGTACAACTTTTTATAAGAATAGCTTCAAATTGAATTTAGTAATTCTGCAACAACACAAACACACATACACCTCCAATATCTTTTTTTAAATATGTGTCTGTTCTTTTCTTGTGTTGCACCTACTCCTGCTAAAACCTTCACAAAATGAAATCCACATTTGAAACAACTGATACCTTTTTGTTGACTGGGGCAAACCACCCTCCAAAAAGGGGACAGTGAGAAGTAAGGCTAAACCTTCTAGGGACTGCTTGTATGTGTAATATTCTGTCACTTTATTATGTTTTGACAATGTATTATTCTATAGGCTGGTGTTATATTTATACACACACACTTTCTTTTCTTACATGGCTGGGCATAGATGGCTGTTAAGAAGTATCCTAAAAGTGTATACAAATGGGAACACTATAGCATTCCTCTGTAACTCTAATCATAAAAACAAATAAAGTCTAACATCAAAGTCAATGCAGGTCCCAGATTGCAAAACAGAGAAGTAATAACTAGAAAAATCGAGGTCAGCAAGTAATATGTATAGCAGAGGAAAAAAAAGATTATAACCTGAAATGTTCTTTAGGAATGCAGGTAGCATAGTAGAGGGCTGCATGTATTAGACATAAATCTTTCTTCCTCTTGTCCAAAAATGTAAAAAAAAAAATGATTAACCTTTGAAGGATTCTTTTCTTGTAGAGCTAGTAAACACGTCATGATAGGTTTACGGCTGCATCTATAAACCTTCGCAATACTTATAGTTTTTTTTTTTAACATTTGTTACAGAATACCCAGATTCTTTTATATCTAAAACCTAAAAGTTATTAAAAATGTAACAAAATAAAAAAGGAATAATATCTTTTCACTAGTCTGACTTCATCCTTTGTTGTATGATGTTGTAAAATAGAACATGGAATCTATTCATTTGCCAAAGGCAACAAGGCTACATCATCAAAGGCAACAAATTTCCGCTGTTTATAATTTAAGGTCTATATATTTTAATAAAATACTGAGAGTTCAAAGATGATACACACTATAAACTATAACAATGAATGTTCCATGCTAGTATCTGTTGTGACCCGTGACAAAACATTTTGTTGGTCTCCAACCAGTCTTGTCCATGCCCGTCTTATCGACATGTTATAATGCAGCATTATCAGGAGAGAAGACATTGTGGTGACAATTACCATAAAGTAAGGTCATTTCTACTTTGTTATATCTTTGTCTAAAAAAAAATCCTTTAATGGCTAGGGATTGATCGCAAATTTTAGAATTCAACAACTGCAGCTGACCTTTCTCCATCATTCAAGGTATAACTAAAGGTAGGAGGCTTGGAGGATGAAGGCCTCTACATCATCTATGTATTATTTACCACTTTAGGTGCTTCAAGAAGAAGGCCTCAATACCTGGTTAGTGTTACCCTAGGGCTGGTTATGGGGACCTCTTATGTGTTCTTCACAAAAAATAACATCTTGAAATTAAACCAGACCCAGAACTTATTTGAAAGTTTTATTTACCCTCTGGTCATTTTTTTTCGGGAAAGGAAAGAATTCATTATAAGGGGATATAGTGGTCTCTTGTTAGTCACATTCCTTGTTAAAGAAAACATGGAAGCTGCTGCTTCACGCATCCTTCTGGATATGTTGTTTAACTGATTTTCATGCTCTTCCTCTTGCCTAATACTTTGACTTTCCAAACCTGTAAGGGTTTGGAGTCAATAATGGTTTGAACCTTTTATTTAAAACTCTTTAATAAAACTCTTTAATTTTGTATAAGAAATGTATAGGGGTTTTAAAGGATCATCTACAACGTCATTGGGAACTGGGGTAGAAATCGCCTTCTCCCAACTTTGTTGGATAAGTTGCAAAAAAAGAGTGGGGTGGAGTTACATATACTAAATACACAGGGTCTGATTTGTTACAGCTCTCAAAGACTGGAGAAGATATCATGGGAAAACCTGGGTGATCCAGCAACTGTGGAATGGATCAGGTTAAGGATTGAAAACAATTGTCAGTTCCTCTTCTTAGCTCCGTCTTCTTAGCTCCTCTTTTCCCCCACAATGCCGAAGTATCTGAAATGCTGCCAACCTCTGCTGTCGCCTGCATTGCCCACAGAGGGGGGTTTTAAAAGAGAGATTGTTCGCACCCTAACCAGCCGGGTGCTCATAGAAAAACTACTTTGGGATGCACTGCTTCAGATTTTCCTACTTCTGCAGACACTGAAGAGAAACGGAGGTGAGGCCAAGTCACTTTTTTAGGTAAAATACCCTTTTGTTATAGGCAATATGCATTTATTGATATTAGGTAGATGCTTTCTTGTCAGAATCGTCAAGTTAACAGGAATAGTTTGGTAATCCTTTTACATGAAAAATATCCATCTCATGCTAGTTCTACTTTAAAGAACTACAGTTGATAAATTTATTATTGACTTATTGTGTGCTGAAAACTTATGAAGGGTAAATATAAAGAAAACCCATTGATCATAAAAATAAATAAAAAATACCTGAACATATTTATTGGTGCAATTACTAGATTACTATATTTTTTGATTTTTTTGTTTATCTTTGGTCCTTTTTTGTAATAGAGTCAAGGATGTAGCACACTGCTATGTCGTTTACTTTTTGCAGTATTTTTTTTTAATATGGCTTCATTATGGGTCCAGAATAAGATTACTCTTTGTTCGTTATTACCAGCACACTGGATTTATTGACCACTCGTTTCAACAAAAAGCACCAAGGACATTAACATTCAACACTGTGACATTTATTCATTTTCATCAGCAAGTTCATCTACTGTAGTAAACCTGAGTGCACATATTTTTATACTTTGAAGGCTGTGAATGTAATTTATGAATATTGGATGAAAAATAAAACATCATAACACTGCTGTCTTACCACAGGCTATAACCTATTATTATTTGAAGCAAATGTAGTATCTAGAAATCTAAATATACAGAACAGTAATCTAAAAACATTTCTATATAACAAATATTATAAAAAAAATGTTCAGTAAAACACAAGGATAATGGTATATTATAGTATAATCGATGATGTGCATTCTGTACAAGGATAGAACTCAAGCTTGAACCTTTTTTCTTTTAAAAAGTCATAAGGACCTAAGTTAATCAAAGTGGATGCTGGGCATACTGGAAAGCAAAGTAAAGCTAGGTACACTGGAAGCAGATCCAAATGTACTCCTCCTAAAAGAAAGTGTAGATCTGGCTTGCAAGTTTATTATTTTTACATTGGAAATGGGCCTGATTTATTAAAGCTCTCCATGACTGGAGAAGACTGGTATGGGAGAACCTCAGTGATCTAGCAAACCTGAAATTTTTTTTTTTTAATAATTTGCTAATAGTTGACAAACACTTTCAATTCTGGACCAAATTCATTCCAGGTTTCTTGCATCACCCAGGTTCCCCAAAGATAGTCTACCTTCTCCAGTCCTAGAGATCTTTATTAAATTAGGCCTGATGTATACATGTAGCAGTTTACATGGCCACTTTAATTGTGACATCTGCAACAGACAAATCATTAGGCAGACTGGAAAACGTGAGATGACTCAATTTAAAAAGCAGGTATTTGGACATGTTGAAGTACTATTGCTTTCCCCTAAGATAAGCTATGTCAGCAATGTGTGCTCATTCTGCTGCCATCTCTCCCCTAAGCCAAGCTTACATTAAGTAGTGTTTTATGCTTGCATGTCTGACCACTATACCATATCTTTGAACATCCTCAGACCTTAAAAATATTTATTTATACACTTGTGATTGCAAATATTTCCAGCATACAAGAGCATGCAAAGATCAGAATAAATGCTGACCTAAAGAATATTATGGTATAGTTATGGTAAAGCACTAGAAAGGTAACAAAGATTGGGGAGTTTAATAATCCAATGTGAAAACAGTAGAGGGATTTTCAGAAGGAGATTTTGATGACATTGTGAAGAAAATTGAATTTTATTAGCCTTCAGTATTTTTAAATCAGGGCTCAAGAAAAAATGTAATTAAATTTAAATTGTTGGTCCTTTTGCTATTGTGTGTTCTGTAAGATGTACTTAATATGTAATATCCATGCAACATTAAAGATAAAAGTTTATAGTTTTGTCCAATGCTCATGTCTGTGTGTACATTATCACTGGGTGTCTTTATTTCTGGTATATAGTAACAACATTTTGCCTCCCGATTGTACTCCTATATTGTCACCTTATCATGCTGCTTCCAATTAAATTGAAACAAGAAAGTCTATTTTTGCATGCATCGGTTGATTCAGTCCGATTTCTGTGCTTGCTAGGTTGATTTCATATTACAAGCACCAAAATTAGACTTCACAACCTATTCTGCTGGGTGATGGAACAGGTAACAATGGCTATTGCTTCTAATTCTTGGGGTAGGAAAGGTGAGTTGGGGCACACAGGCTGGCAGGTATAAAGGGAAAATTAATATAAATTGAATAATATGTGTTTGGGACCCCAATGTCAATCATGGGCACTTGCATGACTGGATGGTTTTACTCAATAGTGGACAGAGGGAATGGGTTCTCAGGGATCTTCCATGAAGTATCGGGGAAGGAATCATGATTTTACTGCTTCTTTTCTTTAAGAGGGTTTCTTTTTAGGGATGCCCTCACCAAGTAGTGGACTGGCATTGGTTGGTCCCTAAAGGTCAGGGTTTGCCAGGTGGACCAGTCTCCTTGCTCTTTTCAGCAGATTGTTGCCCTAAAGAATATAAGGACTTCAACAAACAATTTCACAAGGGGAAATGTATTCTAAAAAAGGACCTGCAGTTATTTACCATACACAACCTTCAGTAAACTAAATAACATTTTATTAGAGTTTACATATTTGGTATCTTTGCAAATAGTTCTCTATGTATAAAAAATGTTCCATGATACCTGGGAGGCAGAGCTTGTAGAAAAGGATATTATGATTTAGCATACTATCTTGGAAACCTTGCTCCAGTGATCTCATGGCTGGAGTTCCTGGAATATTTAGGAAGCTAGAATATGAGTCAAACCATGGACATCTGTTTAGAACTGAAATATCATATTTATATGTGGACTGACCCTTTGAAACCTCCTTCAGTAAGCGTTACAGACTAGCTCTTGAGAATTACTTTTCCCAGTCTATTATATCAGCCATCCAACTGTTATGACAAATGGTTTTCTAATCTGGACACAAGATGAACTTGGAATGCTCTGAAATTATTGTAAATCTCAACGCTACTTGTGAAAAGTTGTTTTTTTGTCCAAATGGACTTTATTATACATGCATACATGTTAAGCAAAGAATAACATGCAGGTTTATTTTGGTAGAGGCACCACAGAGAAGAGCTGTTTGGAGTGAGATCATATATCGCGTAGACTGTTCAGTGAAGGTGAACGGATAAACTAAAATGAAACTAACGAAAGTGATTCTCTTTTTTTATTTGCAGATTATATTATGTTAGGAATAGAGCTTCACAGGCCAGACCTGCCAAAGCAAATAAACTTACAGAGGACGCCAGCACAATATACATCCTACATTAAGGTATTGTGGTAAGTCCTATTCTACCGAAAGAGACCCAATTGTTCTTGTAACGTTATACAGACATAAATATTGAAACAGATCAGAATGTCTGCTTAAGGTTCATTGCAGTGTTAGGGTCCAAGTAAAACCACCAGCTATTTAAATGATACATAGGAATTTTATTGCAAATTGATTAAATGTGTCAAACCGCCTTTTTCGGGTTTAAATTATTAGCCGTATATTTTAGTATTTATTTCATTTGTTGCAGTACTTTTACAGCTTACATAAAAGAGAGCCGTGAACATTCCCATATTAGGGCTTAGTTTACACAGATGTTTAAAAAAAAATCTAGAAAAATCACATAAAGCACCTATATGCATTTATCTAAAATACCAGGGTGGTTCAGAGGTTAGAACTCTGGCTTTTGGAGCACTAGGTCCCAGGTTGGAATTTCAGGCCAAGACACTATCGGCATGGAGTTTGCAGGTCCTTCCTGTGTTTGCATGGAATTCTCCAGGTACACCGGTTTCATTCCACATTCCAAAAAAAAAGCATGCAGTTAGGTTTTTTGGCTTCCCCCTAAATTGAACTTATATTGTATTAATGATCTATGACTGAGGTAGGGGCATTAGAATGTGAGTAGGGTTAAGCGAGCGAGTTTTGCGGACACGGTTAAGAGAAACTCGATCTCATGGACACAGGATTCCCAGGGCTGCATGAATGAATGCAGCACTGGAAATCCTCCTGTGCTGATTTCCTGGAGCTTCCCATGGGTCTGCGAATTTGGCGGACCCATCGGAAGTTCAAGGAAATTTTTGCGAGAATACTAGAGGCATTCTCGCTCATCCATATTTGTAAGCTCCTTTGAGGGACAGCTAGTGACATCACTATGGACTTTTTAAAGCGCTGAGTAATATGTTGGTCTGGATAATAATAATAACTTAAATGCTCATAAGCACTCCTAAATTATATTTATATATTAATATAATAATAACTGCTTCTATTATTTTTAATTAAATTATTTATGCATGTTTATAAGCATTTATACGTGTTTGGAAGACATCAAATGCTGCAGCCTGTGTCTTCTTTTCTGGTTATAAAATTCATGGCTCCTTGTGGCTTTTTGTTTGAGCTCTGCACTGCAAAAAGCATGCACCATTTACAGTAATGCCAGCCGTCGAGGACAATGCAGCTCCTGTCCACGCACAGGAGTTAAAGCATCAGTACCCATCCAATGGCAGAGGAGGATCGCTTATCTTCACAGAAGTCTGGCGAAGGTTGCACCTTCTGAAGACACAGCAATGACAAGTCCTGAATGCTGCAGGGTGGCTGCACAGGGGTAAGTATGTACCATAAATGGCAAGTATGCTGTGAAAAAATGCATACTTGTTGATTATGGCAGAAGCTCACCACCCACGGCTTTAACCCAATTTCTTCTAAGTTTGGGATACAGTAAAGGTGAATAAGAACATTTGCCATGTTTTATTGCTGACTGTATACCCAAAGGGTAGATTAACCGATGTTGATTCCCTAAAGGAGTTAAGAATCTTTACACATGGTCACATCACTTAGGGTTTAAGACAAAAAACAAAACCAGCAACATTATGCAACTTTTTGCATAGCATTTAAATAATTTATATTGTATGGTTTATGCTGGGTGATGGAAAAGAAACAATCCATATGTATAAATCAAAAAACAATTAAAAATGAAATATTAAGTTGAATGTAAGACGTACAAATGATGTGTTATGTTTTAGTCTAATATATGGAATAATGAAGTGTAAGTAAAAAATCTTAAATTTACCATTTCTATTTGGAGAAGTTTTAATGCAGTAGTTATATGGAAGAATTCAATGAAGGATTAAATGTGCTTCTTAGCATAATGTAAGGCTTACAGGATATTGGGAGAGTATAACTTTGAAGGGAATCTCAATAAAAGAGAAAATCAGGAAAGGTGGTGCATACAAGTGCCTTAAACAATTTAAAAGGCAAACAAATTAAACAATTTAAAAGGCAATGATGACTAATAGATGTAAATCTCATGTTAAATTGATATTTGATTTATACACATACATTGTTTCTTTTCCATCAACCAGCATAAACCTTCTCAGAATACCCCTGAGGAAGCCGTCAGGCAAAGCGCGTCGGAATTTTAGACATTTTTTACTAAATCATATTTTGTAACTAAGGGAATTCATTGTATAGTAAAAGGTCATACATCCCAGACTTCTAAATGGGATGCGACCATCATTTGTGTGTGTTACTGTCTTTGACGTAGAAATACCTCATATTATATGTACCGTATTTGCTTGTGATGCCTAATACAGTACAAAACCATTTTGCCTTTTTGTTTTTTCAATAATTTATTTTGTAAACATATTATCCTAATTTAATTTTAAAGTCCAATCAAAATGTAACCAATATCTCAGTTTTATGTAATCAATAAAAAGTTAAACCGCCTAATGGTTTCTCACTCCTCATAGGAATGCAGGTGTTGTGATTTAGTTCCATTGACTACACAGCTGCCACGATAGCTATAAGGTGGTCCCACCCTCCCTGCTGGATTTTTATTTGATATTATAATATAGCAAATGGAGCAGGAGAAGTGGAATTACCTAAAAGTGGATGAGAACACTCAAAACTAAGAGGAATGGGACGAGGGCCAAGAGCAATGGCTTTTAGATCTCAGTGCGGCTATGTAAGCAATCAGCAAGTATCTCACTAACCCAACTCTACATAAGAGCAAAAGATCACTTTTACAAAAATTGGCCCTTGAAGTAAACACTTTTTATAACACGTGATAAGCTTCACAGCTGCTGGCAAATAGCTACAAGAGCTATTGTTTTGTGTTGGATCATCTGAGAATGAAGCTGCGGCAGAGCTTGTGATGAGATTGTTTGACTTTTCCTGATTGAAGGCTCCTACATCTGGGACTTGTTTGCCTCGTGCTAAATGTTTATGACAACCTGACATGAGTCAAGAGACCACATGAGAGCCAGCTATTGAACATACAACTGAAAATCAAGTTTTGCCTAAAAAGTGTTCTTTTCTTTAAAGGTACATTAACTACAAACTTGTCTTTGTTAAATGCTAGCAGCAGATTCCAGTTTGATCGTCTCTGTACATACATTTACTTATGATTTGTCAAATGCTGGTCATAAAATAGGCAGTGGTGTTGCATGGGATGAGCGAGAATGCCTCTGGCATGGTTCCACGAAGTTTCAGGGAACCAATTCCACAAAACTATCGGACGATCAAGGAAATTATAACAGGATGATTCACAGGGATTCACAGGATTCCCTGGGAATCCTCCTGTTTGCGATCCCCAGGTCAATAGAGGTTAATTAACCTCTAGTGCCCCGGGGATCCCACACTGTTCTCAATGAATGTGGCCACGGCATTTATTAGGTGAAACTCTATTGAGAGTTCTTCTGCAGTTCCACTGAGGTCCCCGGGCACTAGAGGTAATTAACCTCTAGTGCCCTGGGATCACAGTGGATTCTCAGGGCTGCAATCATTATTGCAGCTCTGGGAATCCTGTTTGTGATCCCCGGCACTAGAGGTTATTGGGGACCCATTTAAAACCTCTAGTGCTCCCTGATTGGCTGAGGAAAGCTTTTCTCAGCCAATCAGAGAGCGCTAGAGGTTTTGAATGGGGAAACTTGTAAACCATTTAACTTCTAGTGCCGCGGATCGCACACTGAGATTTATTTATTAAAGCTCTTCAAGACTGGAGAAGATAGACTATCATGGGTGAACATGATATGGATTTCTAAAGTCATTTGCTTTTATTTGGCAAATGTATTCAGTCCTGGACTAGAACCATTCCAGGTGTGTTGGATCACCCAGGTTCATCTATCATTGTCTATTTTCTCCAGTCTTGGAGAGCTTTGATAAATCAGTGCCATTGTGGTAATTCTTGATACCACACATTTTACCACAAGACAGTAGAGTAGATGGGCCCATAGCAAAAAAAAAAAAAAATAAAATAAAAAAAACAAAGACATGAAACCACATAGTGGTAACTATCCAGTGGTATTCAAATTTTGAATAAAACCAATGCAATACTATTCTGAACCTAGAGAATTAAAACACCAAAACAACACCAGGGTCAGTGGAAATAAAAAATAGCAGCAACTGTTGGTGTATTTACTGAGGATCTCAGGTTCTAGTGAACATGCAAAATAAAATAATGGTTAATCCAAAAAAAAAGAAAACAGAAACATTTGAGATCTAGTAAAATCCTCCTATAATTATATTTTATAATTAATATTAATTATTATTTCTTTAAAGTGTTTTGAAACCTCACATTTCACTTTAAAATGCTAATTTAAAACAGCTCCCTGACCCTAATAACCATTAAAATGTCACGGGGGGTCTTACTGACCAATAGTAATGAAAATAGTATAGGGCCAAAGCTCTTGACTACTGGTTTAACTAATAGTATACAAACCTAGGAAATTATGAGATTTATTGTTAACTTGTATTTCTAGACTCTGCACTGAGAATTTTTTTTATCAATGCAAACCTGAAAAGCACTTTGCTTAAAAAATATATTCAAACCTAACCTAACTTTCAATAGATACTAAAAATTAATCTAAATACATAATATATTCTTTTAGTCTCATCCAATAATTTACAAAAGGTGCTGAAAATGTATTTTCTGTAATTACAATTAGGTCAATTAGCTTTGTTAGCAGAAATGATTTTATTCTGTTATAGTTTTGTAATACCAACTACACATTGGGCTCATCTAACAATAATAACTGACACGTGCTGCTCTCTAGTGGTGGTTTGAAATAAGTACACATTGCAGAATTTAGAAAATTAGAATACATAACCCATACCAAAGGATGTAGATTAGGATAGATCTGAGAAATAGTAACACCGAATCAAATTTTCTATATAAAATACACAATATACACCTGTGTGTGATATGTGATATATATTTCTTTATATATAATATTTATATATTTATTATAAACAGTTTTTGGGGGTTATTTTTCAATTAATTCAAATATGATAGGAGTACAACGAGTTGCTCTCTGGTAAAAAAAAAATATGGTAGGCTGGGTTTACATCATAAATGCATGCTTTGATAACATGCATTAGGATATTTTTTTTATTGGCTGTATAAGTCAAAAAGTTTAAAAGTTAGGTCAATGATGCATTTGCATCTCAAAATGCAGAATAGGACCTTTGTACTGTTATCTGCAATGGAATGAATTGCCTGTGGATGTACCTGCAATTAAAATGTAGCAAAACGCACATTTCAAACGTAAAAATAAAAAAAAAATCATGTATTTTAAGTACAGGTACTCCCCAAGTTAAGGACATCCAGCATACGGACGACTCCTGGATATGAACTGGGCTTCCCTGCTCGTTGGTGTGCAGCACAGAGGCTTGATGGGTAGAAGGGGTCAGAAGAAGTCTTTTGCTGTTCTGCAAGCTCTTGTAACTCTTTAAAGACCAAGACAAACTCTGCAGTTGTTTCTTTTTGCATACCAAAGCACAGCTTGCTCCAGGAGTTAATGAATGTCTAGGCTCCATGAAGTTTCCACAAGCTTTGTTTGTGATTAACTCACAGTAACTGACACCACATTGCCTAAAAATATTTTGAGACAAACATCTGTAATTGCATTTATTAAAATAATGTACCTGTTCTGACTAACATACAAATTCAGCTTAAGAACAAACCTACAGTCCGTATCTCATATGTAACCCGGGGACTACTAGTATTAAATTGCATGTCTGGAGTTCAGCATTAACTGAATTTGCAATAAGGATATGTGTTAGTTTGTTTGAAGTCAACTAATACATTAGTAATGGCACTGCTTGGTTGCTATACTAAAAAGTATAAAACTGATGGGTCAAAAAGACATTTTTAAGTTTGATGATAACAATGGGAATTCTTGTAATTATTATTAAATGAGTGTAATTACACTAGACCATTTGTTTAACATAATAATAATAGTAACAACATATCAGCTTTGACTTTTTTTAAATGGTTTAAAAAACAATGCAGCAGAATCTTAAATTCCCTTTTACCATTCAGCTGTCCTTTGGTCAAAAGTAAAAATGTTCCATGGCAGCTTCTCTTGATCCAATACATTTCACTCATTCATTATTGAACATTTAATGCATTCAGCATGTATGTTCTAATGCAGATAATGCTGCAGAATATTTTAGAAGTAGAGAACAACAGACCAAAAAGCTTCTAGACTGGAACATGGTAGAATATTTAACATCTCATTTGCTTTCTTGTGGCCGCAAATAGAGAAATATTTACTCATCAGTGGGTGCCCGCTGACTCTAAAAATTCTGCTCACAGGTGATATCATTGATGCAAATACATTCTTTGTGTTTGCTCTTGAGGCAGCATACCCAGCAAATAGCCACGGTTCATTGAAACCAAATGAGTTGGTAGGCTGTGCCAAGCTGTTTAGGTATGCCAAGATCTCCATACTATTCAGTCGGTTGTGAAAGAACAGAAGAAAAGAAAAATCTGTGACTCGTAGTGCGGCCAATTGGGGTAAAGTAATCTGAAATAGCAGAAATGATATAAATGTTTTTTTTCATAATTAAAAGCTTGTAAAGTCCTTAGCGGCATTTCCCTTATTGTTCAATGTATTTATTATCCTTTTAAGAAGAAGCAGGTTGAAGTGGGTCGAAAAAGACAAATGCCTTGGCCCATTCATTTGAAAAATATTTGCTGGCAGTGAGTATGTAACAGGGCCACTTTACATGCAGTTTGTATGATTATGTAAAACCATGCTTGTTCAGTGATGTGACACCTACAGCATTTTTAAAAGTTTACAGAACATACAAACAACAACAAAACTAATATTTTTATATTTCTATTATTTTAGACTCCATTTGCTGTCTGTTTATACTGTGACTTTGCCCATTCAGGGTATAGGCACAGTTTCTGTGATTTGCCCCTCCACCTTGACTCACTGATACTCACCTCTACAATAATCCCTGCCAACGTTTCTTCTACATAGAAAATTTCAACAAGCTAGTTTCTTCCTGTATCTTCTTGACTCTGAACATTGGAGTGGACAAGCATATTTGTATCTTTTAAAAACTCCCTCCATTTTTGGAGACTTCTTGCAAACAGTGGGAATGGGATTCAGTAGGATATTGCTTTTACTTTTAAAGAATAAGATTCCTTTCTACCTGGTATATAATGACTTAAGCAGAGAACCTTATTCATTATTCTAAAAGTGGTATCCCCACTGTAGTTACTGTTAAAGTAGACGTAAACTAAAATTTTTACTTTACATAAATGGATAGACCCTTTTATATGAAACCCTTTTATATGAAATAAAAATATTGTTTTTTTTTTAACTGCAACTAGGATCAAGACTAAATGGGAGCTGAAAGCCTCCTGGGATACATACATCATTCATCCCGAGAGGCTCTTGCCTGCTCCTACTGCACATGCTCGATCTTGGGCATGTGCAGAAGGGGCATTTTCCTACACATGCATGAACAATGAGATTGGCACTCTTTTTTTTCCTCTTTACAGCAGGCTAGGTCACCCAATCTCCCGCCTGCCATGTGCGAGATTGGGTGATGTACCCAGAAGAAGGAAGAAGAAGGCTGAAGATGGTGGTGCCTGGCATTTATGCCCCAACGAAGTAGAATGCCAGGATGGCGCGGGACCTGATTAAGGACTAATCGGGGGATCTATGGAATTAAAGGTAAATGTGATTTTTTTCATTTTCAGTTTAGTTCAGCTAAGGGTTGGTAAGCCAACACTTAGTTGTGAAGGCTCCTTACAGGGAAAATATGAGAAATGATTTGCAATTATGTGAGTGAAATGGTACGGGTCCTTGAGACTTTTTACCAGTTAACTAAGCAAAGAAGTTTGCTGATCGAACAAATTTGTGATTAAGTATTTGCCACAAACCATGAGATCTGATATAAATCCAATTAAACTGATCCTTTTGTCTCTTCTAAGCACTTCTAAGCACCAAAAGTTTACTTAGTCCACCTCTAGTCTTAGTTTTACCTAATACATTCTACTTGTTATTACTGTGAACTGCCCCTGACTAGTACAGACTCATTAAGTGTGATGATGATATGATGACATTCTCAATGCAAGTGGTAAGCACACATTTTATAACCTACATCAAAACATGATGAGTTCCTTTTTTATTAGCACCATTTATCAAGAAGTAGCCACCATGCTGTTCAAAGCTTTAATCTAAAGTTTGTAAAATACGATGTACAAGAACAAAGGGAATTAAAATCATTGAACTGATTCATATCGCTTATTAGAGCCATAATGAAAAACTAAATTGCTTACATGTTACAAGTCTAACAAAACAAATACTTCATTGAGTTAAAAATGTATTTTGCTGTATGTGCTTAAGGCGGATATTGTATATTTTCTGCAACGTTGAAGCATCTTGGTAGAGCTGTAACAGCTGAAGTCATGAAGGTCAATTAGAAAGCCGGCAAATCATATGAGATAATATTACACTTTACTGTCTCTTGGTATATCAGTTATTGAAGGTTTTATGAAATATATAGCAACTCAGTAAGCCATATTGCAAAAGTATATACAGCTTTGGTACCCTGTATTTGAACTTTTGAAGAAGTTTACAATACTTCCCTTTAATTAAAGAAGAAACAAACATAATAAAATGTACTATCCTATAGGTTCTAATATGTTATTTTCATCTTAAAAGTTCTTTTAAATATTTTACACATCACTATCAGAAAGCAGGTTCACAGCAATGATTTTCAGCTCCTTCTGGCCCCCGGTGTATGCACACAGTAAAAGGCTAGAAAAGGCTGTAAATGATGCTAAAACCCAATGGGCCTGATTTATTAAAGCTCTCCAAGACTGGAGGAGATAGACTATCATGGTTAAACCTGAGTGATCAGGCAAACCTAGAATGGCAAATCAGGCAAACCTCTTAAAAACCATTTGCTATTAGTTGGCAACGTTTTGTCCAGTCTTTGAGAGCTTTCATAAATCAAAATAAATCTACCCTGTCAGTTGTAAAATACAATATCAGATAGAGGTTCCCTACAAAAGAAAAACTATTATACTCTCCTCCCCCCACAACTCTGCAAGTGTCAAATGCCAATGGGAGTAGTTACATTCTACAACCCCCATCTCAGCACAGAACCACATTGTCCAATAGGGATCACAACCAATTCCTGGAGGGATCAAGTACAAAACCATCCAACTGTGCCTGCAATGTTGGAATACAGCATATCTAGAACAGTGTTTTCCAACCAGGCTTTTGTGGAACCTTAGGCTTCTGGGTTCCTTCAGAGGCTGCCAGGGGTTCCTTGAACAATAAGCAGGACGCGGCTCTCAGTTTTTAGATACCAGTGATCTTTTTGGGTATCTAGAAGGGTGACATTCTTCCCACTGACCACCATGCTAATGTACTTTGAGCTATAGATATAGTAATTATAGCAGGGGGTTTCTGAAGACCTGAAAGTTATTTCAAGGGGTTACCCCACGTTAAAATCTAGGGAGTACATAATGGCATGGAGGGCTAAAAAATGAGTAGTTATAATTGGAAAACAATAATTTGAGGTCTGTTCCACAAAAGCCATTCATTTCCCTATTGGGTGCTACCATTTTGATTCTTCTATAGCAATCCACATATAAAAGACATATTTAACCTGTAACAGTTGAGCTAATAAATTATTACTTTTGATATTTAAAAAAAAGAAAGTACAGAGAAAAAAAACAATATTCCCAACCAATTATTGTTTGCATATTAATTCTAAATGGTTCACGTAACTAGGAATAATTCATGTAGTTGTGGCAAAAGCTATCCCTTCTTTCCTTCTGAAAGTCCGAAGGCTGAACTTTTGCAATGTCTTTGGCTACAAAAAATTATCTTGAAAACACAAAAATGCTCCTATTATGGTGTTAATAATAAGAAACCCCTGGAAACCATGGACATAACATAGAAGAAAATGGAAATTTGTCTCTTCACATTTCTAACTGTGTGAGGTCATCCATGACCAAACTCAATATTATTTTAATATTGCCAAACACTTAGCATGACGGTTTTTGTGGCCATTAATCAGACTGACTGGAAGACAGGCATATGCTCCCTGGACCCGTATGTCAGTTAGTAGTCAAGCTGCACAGAGAAGAAGCCGGCTTTGCATTAAATAGAAAATTGATTAGTAATGGTCTCTTTAGACTACAGCTAAAACAGCTTGCTGAGGAAATGGTGTCAGGACTGTATTATGGCTGTCCAAGATAAACAGTTAAGTAAGATAAATAACTGCCTTCACTGCTGAAAAGAAAGAACCAGTTAATTATCATTATTGCATATATTAAGTGGGTATTTTAGGCCATTTATCACAATTAATTTCACCTAACAGAGAAAGTCAACGACCACAGAACTGCAGCAGTTGTGTATATTTGCATTCATGTCTTAACAGAGGTTGATCAAGACATATAGAGGGTCATTAATAAATTGGATGGAAGGAAAATAGTTGTTTTGCTTTTCCAACTAACACTAGGAATTAAGTACATGGGTGGTCAGGTTGAAAAAGAGTGCAAGAATCCATTGACTGTAACCTAAAGACAGAAATAAATTAAAAAACTGCATTTTCAGAACCTGAAGCCTACAGTTTTTTAGGAGGTAGGAAGACTGTTATCCATTGTCCACTTTGCTCTAACAAGGAAAAAAGAATCCTCACCCATTAAAGCCCAACTCATGTACCCCAATATTTACAGCACTTCCTTCAATTCAAAGTTGCTTACAAGAATATCTCTTCCCTGAAACAGGTCTTCTGAGTTGAATTTAGTTAATATCATGCAACCAGGAAGACTGAGGATATATTGCCAGTTCAGGGCATCCTAGCTCCTGGGTGAATGATCATGGTGTCTGGCTTTTAACGATAATATGATGACATCAGAACCTCTCGCTGCATTTACTGATAATGGCACACCACTGTGTTAAGAGCAAAGCAGAGAAGAGCCCTGGACAACCTATAGATTTCCAAAGTAAATGCACAGACATTTTTTAGCACCATTTTGCTTCAATTAAAACAATTCCAATCATCCAGAATGAATATGTATGTTAATTACATTCATTCAGCACCTCACTGTTCAGTAATTCATTATTTTGATTGAATTTATTCTCTGACTGCATAGTGTATTCATTTTATGATTTTCCCAGTTTGCTCTGTGTATTTTGATTGAACTCTTTGATTGTAATAACTGTATCTATTGAAATCATATTTGTGTAATCAGATATTTCTAGATGGGAAAGGGCAGACCCAGATCTGTCTATGGAGATAGGCACCATCTTTGTCTGGAGCATAAATGGGGTACCTCTACGCCCAAGCCGTGTTGAAGACACTGGAACAGGAACTGAGCCAATTCGTCTTGAGAACGTCCATCACATACTGCGCTATGCTGTATTCCACAGCGAATACATGAAAGAAGAAGTCGAAGGAGCTTGGAGGATTTAGAACTGTGCTAAGGACGCTATTTGATGCGCCAGGAAGCGCCTTATCCCCCGGTGGGAGAGGATGTCCATCGAGGACTGCCGCAGACTGGCCCTCAGTCTGCTCAGAGACTATCAATACATGGACTTTCCGGAAGAGGACGTCTGAGAGGGCCCTCCCCTGCCCCCAAGCTATCTTTGTAATTAGTTATAGGAACTCTAATAACTTAGAGTTATTAGAGTTCCACCCCCCACTCCCTCCCCATTGCACAGCGGTACTTTATTAGATGTGTGAATAGTGTGTTTTTAGATTTGTTAGAGCTCAAATACAGCTCTTAGGGACAGTTTAAGATAATGTTGTTTGAAGTATTGTTTGACAATCTGTTGGGGTTGTTTGCGGTACAATGCCGCAGTATGGAAGGATGTATGTATTTATTTGCGAGTATGTTGTGGGGAATTGTAATGTAGTGCGTTATGTGGTGCGTCGCAGTTCCGTGTATGATTGCACCCTGACTATTGTTTTCGATATTGTGATTAATAAAATCTTTTATTCAATCAAAAAAATAAATGGGGTACCTCTCATTTTTATTGATTCTATTAATTTTGTTGTTTTACTTGTACTTGTTTTATAATTCCTTGTTTTGATGTAATGGTGAAATTATATGTCATATACTGTTCATAACTCGAATCCCATAATCTTATAAGTGTTAATGTTATTTCAAAAGTAATTTTCAACATTCTTTAATTACAGCAATAAAACATCTATACCTGGTGATCCTGCCATGAAAGTCATGGCTTACACAAGAGTTCTACTGTCCTTACCATAACGGTAACCTGTTTACCCGAGGATAAGGCAGTGTCAACATTTTTTCAAATATAGTCAGGTCATCACATTCTGGAACATCATCAAAATTCTCCAAACCCCGAATTCCATCTTGAATTTCTTTTGACTCCATTTCTTTTAGAACCATTGGCCCCAATTTCTCATGTCTAGCAATAGCACTTTCATTAAATATGCACTTCTAGTCCATGTATTAATATATTTTAGCTTATTTTTGGGGTAGGGGTTATTTTTTGAGCATCCTCAAAAATACAGAAAAAACATGCTAGGGCTTTTTTTCGGGGTAGGTATTATTTTGGGGTAAATGTTATTAAGCCCATTCTTGGATTTACAGATCTCCTCTGTGGGGGATCAGCAACACTGAAATGCAACAAAGGACTAAAAACCTACTGTTCAAAGCCCTACTAAACCTAAATTGAACAATTTATCAGAGGAATCAGGTTACATATAAATGGTGCATAGAATCAAAGTGGTGAACAGAATAACTGTTTTGTGGGCCAAATGTGCTTGAAGACTGCACCACATTTCACATTTCTCACCTCCAAAATCAACAGGTGGATGAGTCAATTGGATAAGACCCTAAGATACCCAAAGAAGTAGGAAGAGCAATAGATGCCAGACAACATTTGCAAGCATCCCTTTATTACAGTGGAAACCATGTATCTATATAAGGTAATGGGAGACAGGAAGTAGATGGTGGTCAATTGTAAGAGCTTAAAGCAGACCTAAACTAAAACAAGACAACCCTTTTATATAAAGTAAAATTTTTCGTGGGATGGAATGGGAGCGTAGAGCCTCCTAGGATACCTACGTCATGCATCCCAGGAGGCTCCATTCTGGCTGCTCATTCTGCAGAAGGGGTATTTTCCTACATTTAGGAGAAAGAAATGCCACTTTCAGGCATGCGCAGTGAGATCGAGATCAATACCCCCCCCCCCCCCTTTTATTTACAGCAGGCTACATCACCCGATATCGCGCCTGTGCAGCGTGAGATCAGGTGACGTACCCAGAAGAAGACGGAGAAAGGTGGCGACAGTCTGTGCTTTCTCAACGTCAGGACGAAGGAAAATTCCAGGTTGGTGCAGGACCCAATTGAGGGCATCTCGAGCATGAGAGATCTGCAAATTAAAGTGTGATTGTTTTTATTTTCAGTTTAGTTCTGCTTTTATTTATTAAAAGGAAATAAAATGTATCAGAGTTCAGGGCTATGTGCACAACTACAGCAAACTACAGCTACACATTGGGATTTTGATCTTTTATTGAAGTTGGTTTCAAAGATTTTACTTATAGTCAATACTAATTGCTGAGAATTTGTTCAGTTTTGGGTTTAGTTGGGCTTTAACCCCATCCTACCTGGAAATCTATTTAATAATATTTTATTAACAAGGCCCAGTGACTGAGATACTCCAAAAAGCCTCTTACCCTAAAAGTGGTAAAAAAGTAAAAAAGTAAAACTGGTAATCAACACATGCTAAAATTTGACATCTATATATCTAGACATCCTCCATCAATGGTCACAGAATAAGGAAATTGTTTCTTTTTTTGTTTCTCTTTTAAACCAAATGAAATTAAAATTTTTTGTCATTTTTGTCTGCAATGATATTTGTTAAAGGCCCGTTTTAATATTGATCTAATAATTCCTAATTCCCCCAATGGTTTATTTATCATATTCAAGTAGCATTGGCCTTTTCATAATTCATTACGATTCTGAAAAATTCATTCACTAGTTTTCATAGGACGGCTGAAAGTGCCTAACAGTCGCCTTGTGTCTGGAGATACTTTTAGGCAATCAAATTAGCCCCGTTCATTACAGCAACGCAAAGTGAAAACAGCCTCCAGTAAAGGTGAAGGTTCTCCGATAATATGTTTTGCTTTGCATTTAGAAAACAGAAATTGGAGTAAAATCTATTCAGCTGAAAGGTATTTGTTTGTTTCTACCAGCATGAAAAGAACTTGATGTAAGACATCCCTTCCTGGTGTAACGACAAATAACAGTGTGCCGTGGAAAAACCAGCCTTATGTTCATAACACCATATCAAGCATAAACAGAAGACAAAGAAAAATCTTCCTGTGTAGCCACACTTTAATATGCATAGCATTGTAGATGAATGCATAGCCGAGCTGAAAAGTCAAGCATTGCCTGAACATTAATAAATATTACTTTGCAAATTTAGCGATTCCCAGTCTAACACAAAACTTAACATATTCATGAAGAATCTTTCATGTGCTTTTGATCCAGGACGCTACAATAGATTGTTTTCTGCTCTACTAACAGCTTCTTTTGTCATGTTCTGTCTTGTTTAAATGTGCTTTCCTCTTTTCATCATCTTGGCAGTTGGGATATAAAATGCATTTAGAATTAACAAGCTTGAACTAAACCTCTCTGGTCAATAAAGGGGTTCTGAGTAAGAGAACTCCCATATGTGCAACACAATTCCTGCAAGTATTATTATTATCTGTGTGCCTGGAAAACCTGCAGATTTTGAGTATACAATAACTAGACCTCAACCTCTGCAATGTAGCTAAGACGAGGATTTTAAATAATTTGGTGAATGGCGGGCAATGGCTATACTACATTTACCACCCAAGTCTAATCAATTTTTACCCCCATTCCTCTATACATCAATATAATTTTCAGTATGTCTTTATTTTCAAATATTTTATATAATAAACAAACGAGGTGCAAAAATAAAACAGGCAATTTTTTTATGATTTGGGCAGCAAATGGGCATTTATGAAAATATTTAAGATACAGTTGGGAAAAAATGGCAATCAATGGGTTGCTTCCCTATCATTAATTCACCCACGCACTATTGTGAGAGGCAAGCAATACTGTCCAAAAGAATCATCACCTAATGGGAAAGCTGCCCACTGGCCAGGATTGTCCAGGAGCCATTCACCAGCTAAAAGGTATTAGAGGCAGAACTAACAACCTCCATTTGAAAAGGAGGTTGCAAAGAATTTGATAATTAAAATTCGTAGGACACCTATCGGGAATGATCAAGCATGTACATTTTATTGATAGAAGATATACTATCATGGGAGAACCTGACTAATCCAACATGTTTGTATACCATCAACTAAAGCTGCGTACACACGGCAAATTTTTCTCGCCCGATAATCGGTATCGGCCAATTATCGGGCGAAAATCTGCCGTGTGTACAGTCGGTTTCATGCATCGTGCAGTCTTTTCTCGTTGGAAAGGATCGTGAAAGATCCTTTCCAACGAGAAAAATTGCAGGTGTGTACGCAGCTTAAGTTGTACAGGGTAAAAGCACATAAATACCAGTACCCTAACATTGCAGATCTGTTAACCACCATCACAAAAGCAAGTGTAGTAGAAATATATTTTAAACTGTATCCTAAATGCAGTGATGAATAATTTTTGCTTTTTTGGACAGCTCACTTGTGCCTTCCATCTCTACCGATCAACTACCCAAATATAAAACCTTATTCCTTATTCTAAAATGCTGCATAGCAAACATTAAACCAGCTTGGAGGTATTAGCAGGCCAGGAAGCAGTCTGAAACTTTATTATACAGTAACATGGTATGTGATTAGCTACCCATGGCATTCTTTAGCATCCCGGTTGGCTCAGTAGTTAGCACTCACAGGTTGGTATCCCGGCACTGCAGTGACCTTGTATGTTCTCTCTGTGTCTGCATGAGTTTTTTTTCTAGGTACTCTAGTTTCTTCCCACATCCCAAAAAAACAGGATATTTGTCTTTCCCTCAAAAAAAAAAAAAAAAAAAAAAAACATCCTTAGACTCCGATAATAGCATATGACTATACCATTAGAATATTAGTGATATGACTATGGTAGGGGGATTAGGTTATGAACCCCTTTGAGGGACAGCTAGTGTTATTACAATAGACTTTGTAAAGCACTGTGTTATACGCCTGCACTATATAAATACTGGCTAAAAATAATAATAATTACCACCTAATGCCAAGGACTATATTAGCTATGCTAAAGCCCACAAACTCAAAAACTTCATATTCAAGCAAAAAAAAAAATTCTATCAAATAATATTGTGCTCAATTCAACTCATTATATTGAACCAGACTTTTTAAGGATCTTGGCAATCCTCTGGATCAAATATATCTATATGGTTTTTATCTAGATTATGTTTATTTCCCTAGTGGTTGAACTTGATTTTTTTTTTTATCCGAACTAGGTAACTCTATTCTGAAAACTGAAGTCCGAGAAATAAATATTTAATCAAATAGGCATTGCTTTAACAACTTCTATTTTTTTAGTCCCATCTCCACTTACTTTTTTTTTTTTTATAGCAGTAGTGCAGTTTGTCTAAATATGACAGTATAGTTCAAAAGGCACTGAAGATTGACTTTATATTAATATTACTAGGGCTTATAAAATGATATATAAATGATAAATTATAGTGTATTACTGGAGTGCACCTTTAAACCAGATGAAAAATGCTTATTCATTTAAGTGCACTTAGTTTAGGCTGTAGGTATATAATTTGCAGAGATTTGGGTTCCACATTCTATTGAGCCATTCCTTCATTGCAATAAATAGCCATCGCTCTTCACAAATGCAAATTATCCAGGCTTCTTCAAAACCCACATGTATTCCAATTGATGTTTATGAAGTAAAGACAAATATGATACATTAAATGTGAGCAATCAAGGTTTTGTAATAACATAAATGAAATGTAAAACAGCTAGCAAATGTCTCACAGCGACAGATCCAGACAGTCTATCCGCCATGAAGCACTTAGAAATTTAAAGGCCCCATCCTCCCCCCACCCTCTCGTCATTTTCCCCATTGTATCATTGTGTCTCAGCAGGATATTACTAATAACTTGACAGTCAATCAAGGAAAATTGCAGCAATGTTGTAAACTCATTTTAAAGTATTCTTCATTTTTCTTTTGCCAGCGTTGAAGAAAAAAAAAAAACAAGAAGGCGGCACTTGTATTCAATCTTTTATTTAAATCAGCCATCACAGTGAGGAAGAAGACATTCTGAAAACAGTAAATGTGCTTACAGTGGAGATGGGAACAGGATGCATATAAATTGGTCAATTTGATCTAATTATACCAATCACAGGTATTCTATGTGGAGCAGGTAAATTAGTGCTAATCTTAATTGGCTATGTTGGATTTTGATGATCTCACGAAGAAAACGATGACCAAAAAATAAATTACTGAAGAAGATATCAAGCTTTTCTTGTCATATAAAATCATAGTTTACATGTAAATAAAACTAAAAGAGGGAAAAAAAATTTCACCACTGTCGATTATGGTGGAGAATTTTGACCACAAAATATCTGGGGAAGGTTTAGAGATTTTAACAATCAAAAAGTAAATGCCACTGGTATGGAGCTAGGAAAACTGGGGTTGCTTTGATGGATAGCTATGGTGGTCACTGGCTGTCTCCAAAGCCTCTCTCTTATGAGTAAGGACCTCGTGATAGGAAGTGGACAATAGTAAGAAAAAAAAAAAAAAAGAGGCTTGGGGACTGGAAAGAGTCACTGACCATGGAAAATGGTGGCCACTGCAAGCATTAAAGCGAGTTGTAGCTTCCAGAAAAGAAAAGCTTTGTGCAAACACCTGAAAACAATGTTCTTCTAAATATGTTACATTTTAATAACTTCAAAATAGCTTTAAATGTACTTTAAAATATTAAATAAAAAGTGGGCTAAAATTTATATAGAATGATCTCAAACACAAAAGAATTAGGAGGCTTTAAGCCTTGAACAGTGGTGCAGTTCCTGGAGCAATAACGTAAAGCCAAAGTAATTTTTGTACATATTGGTTAAATTATGAAAGGCTAAACCTCTTCAAGATTATTTCATTGCCATTGCCAATGAAGCATTCGAGAAATTTCCTTTCCTGCTATAGACATACAACTGAAAATTAGAAGAAATTTCCCAAAGTGAAGAGAATTCCACTCTTGGAGAGAGCAGAGACAATTCCACCTTACTGTTGTTCCCATGACAACTCTAAATTTTTGATTTCTCCTGTTTTATTTCTTAGACACTATGACCAATAGCAGCAATTGAGGTAATCTCTCCAATAGATACACATACATTTATGGTTGGAATATTAAAGAAATACAGGCTGTATACATAACAATGTGTATTATACCCATGCCTAGCTCTGATGACTTTAATCAACCAATTCACGAGTTGTTCTATTTTTAGATTTCCCTGCATGTGGTTGGGTATTCTTACAAAGTGAATTATCACCACATTTACTATTCTAAGTAAAATATCCATTGCAAGGTGATAATTCACCACGGTAAGTGAACAGTCTAAATTACTTTAGTTAATCTCCACTTTATTTTCTCTGACATTACTTCAATTTATTTTGCTTTGGCAACACAATTATCTTTTTTATTTAAATTGCAAAATTGTGTGTTTATATGTGATATATGTTCAGCTATGTATTTTGGGAAGCAAAGAGAGGTATAATGTTAAAGTAATATATACAAAAGTATATACATCAATTTGTATTGTATAACTTCAAAGGATATTTTCCTTTCTTTCTCCCAATCCTGTATGTCACAGTAGGACTTTTTTTCAAAACTCAAATTAATTTTTAAGATCAGCCTTTCTTAACCTTTTTAATATAGATGAACCATTAAAAAAACATTTAGGTCTCAGGTTTAGGGATGAGCGAGAATGCATCCGACAATCTTGCGAAAATGTCTTTGAACTTCCGATGGGTCCACAAAATTTTAGCCAACCGATTTTGCTGACCCATCGGAAGATTGAGGAAATCATTACAGGATGATTGCCACTGCTGCATTTATTCATGATGAGCACAGCCGCAGTACTCATGTGTTCTTGGATAGAGAATCTCAATCCAAGAACACATAATACAGGGCTGCAAGAGCAATCAGGGGAGTGGAGCTGTTTGCTCCCCTGATTGCTCTTGCAGTTCCCAAAAAATTTGATCTTGACTGCAGAATTTACCCAGGCGAGATTGAATTTTAAAATCTTGCTCGCTCATCCCTACTAAGGTTATCCCTGACAATATTTATAATATGCCCAATTTATTGTATATTTGCCTGCAGGTCGGTCAGTGGGAAGAATACCTCTTAATTTGTTGGTCATTGGGAAGATGCAGCCCTTACAAATTCCCAAAGAGATTATTGGTGCCAGTTGTACCTTACCTGAGGGGCAGAAATTGCTCATTGCTCAAGGAACTCCTACTGACCTCTGGAGGAACCTTGGTTCAAAATCATTGCTTTGGGTGATTGAATTTACCATTTCACCAGAGCAAAGGAAATGTAGTTGTGGGTTTATCCAATATACATGGCTACAGTTATGGTTTTCTTTTTGCCTATATACTTTGGGTTCTCAGTTCTCAAGATGATTCTTCCAGACACAGAATAAGGGTAAGCCACTCTTTCTTTAATGTTTCTCCAAATTAGCCAATCTCAATCAGACTTCTGTGAAACCCCAGAGTCCCTCCAAAGTTTGCTAGGGGTTCCTTGAGCAGTTGCTGATTGACCATCCAAATGATAATACCTGAATGATTCCAGGAAACTTCTGGAGGGTCTGTTTTTAAAACAGTGAAAAACATTTTTTGGCTAAGAATTGATCACTGCCATTGAACACACATGGACCTAAACATCTGTCACCAGAAAATGTTTGGTGAAAGTCAAATCCACTGGTTTATAAATTGACCGCCAGAAATCTTCTAAATAAAAACATGCAAAAAACACACAAGGCAGGACACTGCGCATTACAATGTTGAAAACTAATGCTGTGAAAATCTGGCACACTGTGTAGTATGTCTGTCTGTAATCCCATTTTAGTTATTATTTATTCAGGTCCCAGTTTTCATATACTTGTGTTCACTAGTCTCCAAACACTTCATTAAAGTTAATTGATTTTAGGTGAAAACTCCTGTGTCATCACTTGCTTCTACTGCATTCTATTGCTTTTAAATGACTTCAAAATTGCTGAGCTTTTCCATAAATAATATACTAATCCTAGAATCTCTGGGAACTGGTGAAATGTCTGAATGTTGACACTAGATGGCAGAACATGACAACAACTCATTGGGACTTTTATGAACAAACCAACTCTATTTTTGTGATATCTGAAAAAGAAGAGAAAATTGCAGCAATTTTTTGTTTTTAGCATATATGCAGCCGTGTGTGCTCTCCCTAATACTCTGCATACTAACTTACAGGGCTGGGAAATTTTAAGCACAGCATATGCCAACCACTGCAAACTACAACTACCCTCATCATTTGCAACATCTGCTGCAGAGGACTTTGAGCACCAGTTTAGATGTAGGCACATATACACATGTCATTACATTACATGGCAGGTAGAACAGATGGAATTTGATTTTTGTAGTTAATGCTTCTGTTGTACTAGAAGCACTAGAAATTAGTTATTTGGGGCTTTTTGTTGAACTTGCTGTCTCTGTATTAAAAAACTGCATAAAGAGGGAAGCTTGTGGCATGGTTCTAATCCTGGACCAACTAAGTAATTATTCTGGATGTCTTTGTTCAAGGTATACTACACAATAATCCTGGTGCTGACATATAGGGCTAAAATATGTTACTTTATCTGTTTGGTTATATTATTTTTCTTTTTACATTTAACTCACATTACCCTGATATTTTCCAGATGTAGAAATATAAAAAGAAAAAAATAATACCTATTTCACGTTCTCCACTCTAAATTGACTTATGCTAGGAGATTTGGAAAGCTGACATTTCTGAATTGGGTCTATAATATACAGCTTGCCTGGTTGGTATTCTGAACTTTCGAAACCCTTGAATACCTTCTAAATCCAGAATCTCAATCCAGAATGAGTATACAGCTCAAGTGTTCAGATAAAAATCACACAATTATGTATTATTGTCACACAGTTATCTGTATGCTTGTTTCAGGTGAGTTAATTGGCTTCTTCCTAAAAATTAACCTACATTAATGACATATGACTATGGTAGGGACATTAGATTGTGAGCTCCTTTGAGGGACAGTTAGTGACATGACTATGGACTTTGTACAGCGCTTTTTTTTTTGGAGTTGCTCTGTTAAATTAAAAAGTACCTACACTCAGAATTTTTACTTGAAATAAAAGGGTTGTCTTTATTTGTATTTTTTTTAAAGTGCAACATCCTTTTTTTTTTACAAAAAAAGTGTGCAGCACTGCCCCCTAATTTCTCAATCGCGTAGGCAAGATCGGCAAGTTTTTTCCCAATTTACGTAACACAATCTCGCGCCTGCACAGTGCCAGATTGTGTGACTTAGGAAGAAGAACACAGAAGAAGAGAGGAGAATATGGCAGCGCCTGGCATTCCCACTGCGCTGGCCCAAAGACGTATACTGGGATGACGCGGGACCCGATGGAAGAATCCTCCTGACAGAAAGACAAATCTGCGAAATTTAAGGAAAGTGTGATTTGTTTTTTTTGGGTTTTGAGTTTATTTTCCCTTTAATACCATGTATATGAATTTTAAAAGCAATATTTTTAATTTGACTTCATTATCTTTATAATCTTAACAATAAAATAATTCCACAAGAAAAAAAAAAAAAAAAAAAAAACAACAAAAATTGTTGACAAAAATATAACAAAGAAAACAAATATAACATTTCAGTTTCATTTGACAAATGTTGTCTCAGCAAGTCAATTACTGATAAATAAAACATACTTTTGGGCCATATGGGATGAAAATAAGTGAGAAAGTAAATCCTTTTTACCAACAATTCATGACACTTTAGGATTGGATTACCACTAGAGGGAGATACCGGATAAAATTCCATTTACTAGAGATGCTTTTTGTTTTTACGGTGAAAAATGAAATGTTAGGAGTTTAAACCAAATTTAGACAAATTCTAAAGTAAAATGAACGTTTTCCGTGACAGATACTTAATTATGATTTAGATCTAGGAAATGCAATACAGGTCATTTATTGATTCTAGACATTTTCAGCTAATTATTATTTATTCGCATTGTAAATATTGATGTTAAAATATTTGCTCTGGCTGCATTTGAGAAGTATATTTAATGTTCAGAATATATTAGTGTCCCCAACAAAACTGACTCCCATTGACATTCTTATACAAGCCTAAAGAAAAAAAATAAAACAAAATTTATTTACTATTGTTTTTTTTCATAATGTGTGGACATAATCTGCAGTATATCAAGGAGAACATTTAAAAAAGTCAAATGAACACCGTCACATGCATAGTTCAGCAGATCCAGAATCTAATACACACATACACCTTATACATAATAATAATAATAAATCCCGGATTGCTTTAAGAGATGGCTTTGACTTCTATCTGCTTAGGAATAGGATATTTTTGATGTATTTATGTGGATATATAGAATTTATGGATATATAGTATATATTGTTGATAACCTCCCTAAATCTTGAGAGTGGGATCCATCAGCCTACTTTGCCTACTTTGGCAGTAGCTACAACATGTGAAGGAGTCTCTTTGGTATCCTTGGCCCCTGTTGGCTCATTGTCCCTTTACAACTAACTTTCCGAAGAAGCGGACAATTAGGTTAGCAAAATGCGTCAGTTTGTTTTAGAGGCAATCTATTTATGAAAATCTTTTGTGATGTTTTATACATTTATAAGGCTAACAAGGGTTTAATTGGATGCAATAAAGTTGCTGTCATTTTAATTTGTTTATGTGACTGTAAATATTATTGTTTCATATATATTGTAAGAATTTTGGATGTCTTGAAAGTCCCGCTTTTGCACTTCTTTTTGAGAAATTAGTGTTTCAAATATTAACTTGCAAGCAGTTTAGAACCTGCGCAATGAATGAATGCAGCTGAAAACATGCAGGCTTTGTTATTTTACACAGTATGTATTCTTTACCAGATCTCTATATGCAAAAGGACCCTGTTTAAAAAAACAATGAATCTGACATTCAGCAACAATCTCTGATTGAGAGTCAAAATTAAAAAATCAGGGGTAACACACTGATCAGCATTCTACTATTTCCTATAGTTTAGTAATGTAGCCTTATCATACCAAATTTGTAGTTATCATTATATTTTAAACTTCTATTTGGGTAATGCAGCTGTGAAATGTGGAATCACTCTACAGTAAATGTAGAAAAGGTAAATTGATATGGAAGGGCTTCATCTATACCCAGGGACACTGTTAAATGGATGTTTTTTAATGTATTATATAATATTGTGCTCTGAGAGTTTATAAATTATTTCTCTATATAATGATTTCTGCCTGCTTATATCCATTTATAACTGCTCCACTGGATATCATATTGTTTTCCTCCAGAACAGATTCATGCACTGCTTGCTCTTTAATTATTTGCCTATGCAAAGCAAATGTTTACAAGACAATAATTTAGAACTAAAAAGATGCACTTTAGTTTAAAAGTGTATGTAAACCTTAGCAACGATCTTCTCTTATTGAACCAATTTGGTTTGGTAAATACACTGTTCTGCAAAAAAAAAGTTCTGCCACAAATCTAATCAAGTGATTCTACTACAGAAGACTACAGAATTACTATGGTAAGAAATCATATGCACCCTAGGTCAGTGTTTCTCAACCAGGGGTGCTTGGAACCTTAGGGTTCTTCCAGAAATTGTTAAGGGTTCCTTGAGCAATGGCCAATTTTTGTGTCTCAGGTCAGTTTAATTGCCCTCCAATGATCTTTTTGGATAACTGTCAGGGTGACATTCTTCCCAATAGCCATCCATGTAAGAGGCATTCTTCCTACTGACCACCACACTAATATACTGTGAGCTGTGGATTTAGTAATTATATTAAGGGTTCCCTGAAGACCTGATAGTTATTTCAGAGTTCCCCTGTGTTGAAAAGCTGCAAAAACACTGCTAGGAGAAAACATGTGTTGCTGCTAGCTTGACCAGGTGAAGACAAAATAATAATAGGATAGCCAAATGGATTTATATCCACACTTTAAAATCACAAGTATTTCCTCAGGCATGTATTGATTACCAGATCAACTCTTTATTATACTTGGATACAATATATCTGTAAATAATTCTGGTTGGCATTTCAAAATCTGGTATTAACAGTGAGTGAATAGAAATCTCCCAATAGAGAAACACACATAAGAATAATTACAGGTGTAAAAGACACTGAATAATGCAACTATGTGATCTTTATTACATCATTAAAAGTATGTTCAAATTCAAGAAATGCATGACTTACCTTGTACCGGAGCGTGAGAAGAAGCAGCAGAAGGAACCAATTACTTAATGGGATGGTATGCAGATAAGTTCATACCCAAGGTTCTTCCCCCCTGCTATCCAGTCTTATGCTGGGGCAGGATAAGACAACCTGGGCATAGAGGATCTGGGTACTGACCATCAGGCTAAGGACATCAAGAGTCAGAAAAAGGAACTGACTCGAAAACTGAAAATGGAATTAGAGTTGAAATTTCACTCTACTAGCAGTTTTACTACTTATGCCACATTTACAAAGGGTTGTCAAATGGTGTTCCCCACCTCAATAGTGGTGAACACCAAAGTCCACAATGGATTTGTTTCAAAAACACCCCAATTTCCCCCTTGAAAAAGTGTCAACCTTAGTTGTAATGGACATGTACATCAGTGTTTTTCAAACTGTTTAACATGGGGAAAACCCTTGAGATAACTTTCAGGTAGGCCCAGCCATAACTACTATATCCACAGCTCATTACAGATAGCCAAAAAGTCATTGGTATCTATTGAATGACCTGATCATTCATTGCTTAAGGAACCTCTAGCAACCTCTGGTGAATCCCTGGTTGAGAATCACTTGTGTAGATTATATGTAAAATTGGCAATCAGTGACATAATGGGTGAATGGAGATTCTGATCACCAATTGAAGGTAATCATGGTAAAGTGATGAAAGCATTAAATGCTACTTAAAAAAAGGTCCTTACATTACATGTAACACTATGAAAGTGCAAACAGAACAGAAAAAATGAAGAACAAATATATAGCAATCTGTTATCGGGTTGACACTTCTTGATAAATGTGTTTCATATCAGGACATCTGAAACAATACAAATGGACATTATTCCAGTAAAGAATTAGACATCAGTCTATATTATCCAACTAACATGTAACATCTAATACTGCTCAAGTAACCGTCCAAAATACAACCTTGGCACCCTGTGACCTAATACAGATGTCAAGTACGCACCCCACTCTTGTTATTCTTCTATACCCACTCTACCAGACTGATTACAATATTATATTATAAATACTGTGTTCTACCTTTATTTTTTACATTTTCAAAGCACAAATCATTTTTTTTTCTGCTAAGACTGACAAATTATAATGTTAACATATTTCTCTTCATAAGCCAAACCATTGTTTCCTGCATTCAAATGCTTAGCACAAGTGGAAGCAAAATACCTTAATGCACCTAAAACCATTCAATCAAGTGCTTGCTTGGCAACTCTAAAAATATTGATTCAATGGAATTTAAGTATTCAATTATACTTCAAGCCTTTTCTTTCAGCACGTAGAGAATAAAGTATGAGCTTGAAGTTTAAAAAGAAATGAGCATTACAATAGATACAAAAAAAGTTTCCAGACTGCTCAGCCTACTTGTAAAATATTTTATTTCCTTCTATTCTAATAAGGCTGCTTTACCTTTTAATATGAGATTTCTCTTCATAGAAGCTGTAATTATTCCTTTTAAGAGCCTTTTTTAACTTATGACATATGTCTGAACTGGTCCAGACCTTAAAGTTGAACTGTAGGCAAAACAGTTAAATACAAAGATGAAATACATATATGGAAGCTCTTTTATATGCCTAAGGATTTGTACTTCAGCTCATCCTTATTTGAAATTTATGCGGCTCAGCCACACAAAACAGCTCTTCTAAGTGTAGCAGACCTGTACTCAGAACAGGTAGAGAAGAAGGGCTTTCATTCAAGACAATAACAACAAGTTAGGGTTTGGGTACGTAGATGATATATGGTCAAGATTCGAACATTTCAAATTTGAACACAAACTCAGAAGACAAAAACATCATGTTTACATGGGAAGGTAAAAAATATTAAATGATTCTTTTTGGATTGTGCGTTACATGTCAAGGAGGGAGATCACTCATACAGTGGGGTGTACAGGGAACTTACCCACACAGGCTAAAGTGTGGATTCTGACTTCCACCACCCACCAAAATACAAGGTATTTGAACTCTTCAACGTTGGACTGAGAGGGTAACAACAACCACGGAGTCAACAACAAATAATATACACATCCTAGTAGAGCTTTGAAAAGCTAGTGGCTACCAAAACTAGACCTCCTTTAAAATATCTAGGGTAAAAACAAACAGAGGGGAGAAGCAGAACCAGCAAATTATTACGGTCATCCTGCATGTAGCATTTACCAACCAATTTATCTGTTTCTTTCAAGCCAGACAATACACCAAGATAGAAACTTGTGCAGCCAAAAGACCCAGCTCAAGCAAAACATCCTAATCTATACTATGATATGCATTGCTCAATGCACAGACCTGAAACTTGCAACAAAATGAAGGGCCCAGTACAGGAGAACAAGTTATGTCATCCTGGTGCAGTCAAGCAAGGAGCCCAATGACTCCAGATACCCAGAAGAAGAAACACAAAAGAGGAGCGTGGACATTGCAGCATTGGATTTGGGGGTCATTTTGCATTGTAGATCTGCCAGGATGTGAATGTTTGCTGTCCATATTTGCCCATGTTGGTGTTAATATTCTGATACCGTCACCATTTTCATCCACATTGGGAGAAAAAAAAAGACTTGCAACTAAATGAAGGGCCTAATGCAGCAGAACATGTTATGTCATCCTGGTGCAGCCAACCAAGGACCCCAATGACTCCACACCCAAATGAAGACCATCAGAAAAAGAAACAAAAAAGAGGAGAATGAACATTGCAGCATTGGAAGGTCATTTTGCATTGCTGTACATATTATGGCATATTATTCTAAACCTTCTTCATTTTCACCAACAATCATATACATATATTGAGTAATTTCTTCACAACACTAAACGCTCTCTGCACAGTTTTCTTTTTACTTTTAGATATGATCTGTAGGAATAGTCTACCTCATTTTAGCAGTTAGGACTTACCCTTTCCTTTAATTTCATGCTGTTTTTTTTATTCTGTGAGTTTGGAACACATTATCCATTGGGTACATTTATGGCTGGCTGCTGTCTTGGGGTTGCATGGCTTCTTTTAGCACCACTGTTTCCAGCGTGTAGCATCATTGTTAAAACAAATTCCAACCCTTTGCTGGATTTGCTTATTTAATTTAGGTGTATTTGCTACATACATAATTTATTGTCTTATGAAATACCTCCAATGCAAACACAAAATAATGCATGTATTTATATATCAGCAATATTTATTATTTCAGCCATCAACTGAACCTCTGCTCATTCTGCGGTCTACAGGGAAGAGATTGCCAAATCAGTTTTCTTTATTCTATTCATATGCAAAGCAGATTAATCTAGCCAGACGTTCTAGTGTATATTAATTGAAACAGTTTGGGCAGTCATCACTTTATATGGGAATTTTTTTCTCTATTGCCTTCACTCTCTTTAACCTATTAATTCAAATGGGTAAAAAGGGCGAAAGTCATACAGATGAAGCCAATTTCTTTTTGACAACTGTATGATCCAGAGTCTCTAGAGCTGCAAATTATGCAGCAGATCCTGATAAATGAATGCTGTCCACTCCGTAGTAATAGCAATGAAATGGGTACCGGTGTACAATAGCTCACGTTAACCATTGCAATTATTTCGACAGCTGAAGGTTGATCTTTGATTGGTTGCTGAGGTGAACACAGCAGACCCTTGTCTTGCACCATTTTTAAAACAGAACTATGGTGAATGATTTTGGCACTGTATAGTATTATTTTTGTATAGTAAAAAATTATTATTATTTTCTGTTAATAAGCTACATTTGTATCGTACTTCTGTTTAATGTTGAGACATCAGTCACACATTAGGTTGTTGCCTTGGCATAATCATCATCTTCAGCCATTGCTGAAAAAGATCATAATGGTAAAAGATGATTTTTATGGCATACTGTTGGTCTGTCTTGCCATATAGGATCCTGGAGCACTGACAGACTTCCTTTGCCTGCCTGTTATCAATGAAACTTCTTTGGCAGAACCCACATAACCAATGCCTTGCCACTGTTCATGTGATTGGGCACAGGAAGGAAGTGAATTTTCATTATAAATATCGTTTTGTTGTAGGCACTTTCCCTAACTTTTCTTGATAGAACAAAGTTCAAGGCTTAGAAGCCTTGTGATCCCTGTGGAATTTATTAGGAACAAGGAAGATATAATGTTTAAAGGATAAATTTTGTAAAAATAAGACCAGCTTGATATAAATCATCTTATCAATATGTGGCTATAATTTAAAATATTGATTACCGGAGATAAGATAAATACACATGGAAGCAGACACATTTGCCAATTACTTTACAGGTTAGTCTTTTTATTCTGTGCCATACATTGGTTGGAATTTTCATCTTCTAACAACACAAATCTATGGGTCAGCTGACAATTCTGTCCATGTGTATTATTATCCCAATTGAGTAATTACACTGAACCTTTAGGCATGGTCTCCAGTTGCTACCTACAAATCTTTAATGCAATACCAAAAAAAAGCATAAAAATCTTGTAAATATGTGATAAAAACTATAGAAATATATTTACACAGAAATAATAGTTTCATATATTCTTAAAAACATTCCTTCTTTTAATGTTCTAAAAGAAGCCAAAAGAGACAAAATGTTAATAGTACATATGAGGAATTTGTCACGGTCTGACACTAAGGTAATGTTGAAAAAAATATATATGATTCAGCATTTTCAATAATCCGAGAAAATTGAAAAAAAGAAGAATGAACAGAAAAACATAACAAGCCGCTAGCAGTTGTGTAATGGATGCACAAAGGTTATCCTGCCTATTATCCAAACTACACATTGACTAGCTTCCGCCAAACGCAGAAGTGACATACAACATATTGCCAGGAACTGTCACGTACTGCAATTGAAATCTGGTCCATCTCTGGGTACAAGCAACACTTGATGAATGCAGCCCATTATTCCCATCTCAGTCAATATATTGTGGTTTCTATGGAACAGGCTAGCCAACGCTTCTGTTTTATTCACAACAAAATAAATTCTGCAGCAATACAAAATGCATTATCTTGGCATGTAATGAATCTGCTGTTTAAATAATGCAAGGGGAGGAAGCTTAGAAATGGATGTCCTAGAGAGCAATTTGAAAGCACAGGTGGCAGTGAAACCCATTTCCACAGTGTAGTAATTGATAATTTGTGAAAGGCTTTTTTTTGTATTAGACAACCTAGACAGGCAATTCCCTGGTGCCTTCCACTACCGTGCGCTACAGATGTAAAGGAAGGCTCAGTGTCACTCAGCAGAGGATCCTGCTAGTATGATTGACACAAGAAGCAAGAGTTCACGCCACTCAAATGTGTGGTTTATGGCATAGGGGATATCTCTCAGTCAAATCACGGGTCTGATACGTCTAAGGAGGTATTAATTTTAATGAAAGCCAAACATCTTATGAGCAAATATTATCTGCTGCTGTTTGATATGCACAGAAATTCAATCAGATACTTAATTACATCTTTACATGAATTCCAAACAGCTGGTTAATTCCCCTGTTCCTGATTAAAAGGATTACAAAAATAAAATTTAATATTACTACATGCATGTCGCCCTTGCCAGCAACATTTAGGTTTCGTTTAAGCATTTAGAAAGCAAAATGACAGAACAAGAAGGATCACAGTGTTTAACATTGGATGCTGTCAATTTGTTGTAAACAAATTTACTGAACACATTTAAATTCTGCATTTTGTCTAATAGTTGGAATATTTATTGCATGGGCTTCTAATCTCTCTTCTCCCCTTGCTTCCTCATTTTTCTTCCTCTTCTCCTTAATGTTCCCTCTTTTACCCTTTTCCTTTTTTTAAACTCTTCTTTTTTTACCTTCTCCATCTATTCCTCTACATTTCTTATCCCTCTCCTTCTCCTTCTCCTTCTCTTTACTTTCTCCTTCACCTCTTCTTCCTCCTCTTTCCTTTCCCTATGCCGCTTCTTATTTCTTTACATCCTCTTTTTCACTATTCATCTTTTATGATTTCCCCCCATATCTATTCTTCTTCATCTACATGCCCTAGTTAGTCTTTCCTTTTCTATATTTTTCCCTACAACTCTTCGCATTTCTTTACATCTTCCTCTACCTTCTCCTACGCCCTTTTATTTACATCACCTTCTTGAAGAACTTGTTCTTTCCCTGCACCTCTTTTTCTTCATCTACATCCCTTTCTTTATTCTTGCTTTCCCAAATTTTCTTCTACACCTCCTCTCATTTTTTACACCCCCTTCTTTGCTTCCTCTCCCAGACGTTTCCTCTATACCTTTTCCCTTTTATTTACATTCCCTTTTTGTATTACTTTTATTATCTTTATTAACTACTTTTTTTATAGGGCTGACATATTACGCAGAGCTTTACCTCTTTAAGTCTATAGTCATGTCTCAAGCTGTGTCTCAAAGAGGCTCAAAATCTAATGTCCCTACCATAGTCATATGCCTTTATTACAGTCTAAGGTCAGTTTTTTGGGGAAGTCAATAAATGTAATCTTGATCAATATTGCCCATCTTCACCTTTCCTCTTTCATGCTTTTGCCCACACCTCTTCTTCTTTATTTACATTCCCTTATTAATTTTCCTTTCCCTAACTTCTTCTATGCTTCTAATTTCTTTACAACCCATTTTCCCCTTTTATTCCATACTTTTTTCCTTCCATGTTCGTTTACATCCACTTCTTTCTTTTTCCTTTTTCATGCTTTCCCCCATACCTCTTCTTCATGTACATTTCCTTATTCACCATACTTCACCCATACTTTCCTTTACACTCCTTCCTCTTCCTTTATATCTACTTCTTCATCTTTACTTCACTTATGCATTCCCCTACACCTTTCTTCAACTACCTTCTCCTAAATTGTTCCCTAAACCTCTTCTCATTTGTTCTCATCGCCTTTTACTCTTTCCTCTGCCTTACTTTACCCTACACATTTTATCCATCTTCTTTATCCGTGTTTTTTGTTCTTATTTCATAATTTATCATATTCTTCCCTTTTCCTATTACCTCTCCCTTATCAAGTCCTGTCTTCCCCCCTTTTGGACGGCTGCCTGCAGCTCACCTACGTACCACAACTAAGATACTCTATACGAGATGACAACACTTTATCTTCACCTGCTGAATCACTGTCATTTACTTCTACTAAGACAGACAGAGATGTCATAACCATTGTGCATGTGAAGGTCCTGGAATAAACATTTCAAGCTTCTATCACACCGTTCACTCCATTTGGACATCTGGAAACACCAGCAGTACGTCCAAATTGATATCGGTCTCACTATCAAATCACTTACAAGTAGCAATTCGCTATCACAAGGCTCATATTGCCATAAAAAGCCCCAGCAATTATACTAGGTCTCCCCTTACCCCTGGGGAAGCCCGGTACAGGTGAAACACGTCGGGTGGGTTACCTTACCGCCATCGCTAACCTAGTATGATACTAAACGATATTGCTATTTTTTTTGCGAAACTAGTGGTTATATGTTAGCCTAGGATTCATTTATAGAGACAGAGTTCCTAATCTTTTAAATTATGTTGTTGGAACAAAAAAAGTTTGTGTTTTTAAAATTAACTCTGGTTGCCCTTTAAAAGCCTGGCTTTCCCTCCCTCCTCTTCTTCTCTTCCTCCCACAAATACACGATCAAGTCCTGTCTTCTCTTATATTTTACATACTTTAAATAATGTTTTTCTTAAATATTTTTAAAAGGATTTGTGAAGGATATAGTATGAGGAAACTGTTATTGGTGAGTTGGTAATTATCTGGGGCTGTTTTAATTTTTATTTTTGAGTCTAGTGGTCACTGACTTGATACAACTATGCACAATGTGTGTTCATACTTTTTGTGCACCTTTTTAAGATAAATAAGACAGTAGCAGGTTGCCAGCCCCCCAAAATTCCAGACTTTTAGAAATATTCAACAATGCCAACTATCATATTATTTTTTTGAAAAATACATTTTAATTCCCATGTGTTATTTTAGTAAACGCATTTCCTACATCAAGCTGAAAATATCCTTTCCTCTATTCACAATATGTTGTTGCATCTGTAGGACAGAAAATAAAGAGAAAGCTGCCTAGTTGGGTACTCACAGAAAACAAAATATTCCGATTGCAGTTTTAACCTTTTCATGCTCTAAACCAGTGTTTCTTGACCTTTTTACATGGAACTATTGAAATAGCTTTCAGGGAACTCCTGCTATAACTACTATATCCACCAATCATAGTATATTGGTGTGGTGGTCAGTGGGAAGAATGCCATAAAGATAAAAGATGTCACTTAAATTGACCTGAGAGATCCAAACTGCTCATTTCTCAAGAAACCCCTAGCAGCCTCTGGAGGTACCCTATGGTTCCCATGTGGCCTGTTCGAGAAACATTGCTCTATACAAAACAAAACAAAAAATGGGTAGATATACATTTTAATATATGTTCTTATTTTATGTTCAATACTTCTCTTGACCAGTCCAATGGTTTTTTGACCTGAAGTTGACTTTCTGACTGAAATCTGATCTCCTTTCAAGCTGCTATTTACTGCTCCTTATTGACTAAATGAGTAATACAGATCTGGGCTATTTGTAAACTATTTGGGCACTTAGCATGCAGTTTTCATCCTTGCTAAGTTACCTGCAGTTATAATATGTGCATCCAAGGTCTGGACAACAACTTTTGGACTACTTTTTTTTCCAGGCTCAGTTTTTTTTTTTTTTTTTTTGGTGTTGCATAGATTGGAAGGGGTAAAAGTAGGTGGATGTTTTTTGGCAGTGTGCACCCTATTCCTCTCACCTCCTGTCCTAAAATTCCATCAGTAAATGAGAAGAAATCTCTCCAAGGTGAGCTAAAATTTCATCCCATAAAGTTGTCCCTGGTACACCTCTTTGCATTTGTGGATTTTCCCTCACAGATTGCTTCAAGCAATAGCAACCTTGACTAAAGGGCAAACCTTTCTTTGGTTTATGCTAAACTAAAAAAAACACTTTTTTAAAAAAAATAGAAGAGAAGGCTCCTTCTTTCCTGTCTTTACCGCTGCAGCTGTAAATAATGAATGGAAAGCCCCCAGACTCCTTGGTTTCATGAGCAGTAAGGGGCTTTTCCCACAATGTAGAAAAAGGGCCAATCTCAGGAAATTACAGCAGGAAACTTCACATGATCTCATGCCTGCCCAGTGCGAGATCGGGTGATGTAAGCCGAAGCAGGAAGAAGATAGATGAAGTTGGCGACACCCAGTGCTATCTCTGCAGTGGAACAAAGAAAGAACCCAGAATAGCTCAGGACTGAATCAAATCTAATTGTGGAGGGGTCAATGGCTCTGCAGAAGTAAAGGTAAGTTTCATTTTTTTTTTTTAATTTCAATAAAAATTTCACTTTACCAGCACTTTAAAGATAAACTTCCTTCTAATTATAAGGAAAATGGATTAAATTTGCATTATAACAATACATGCAATGACACAGTCCCAAAGAACTTGAATGGAAGGGACATAGGTCAGTGTCACAAAATGCTTAGAATGCTAAAAAGTAAAACGACAGCCCATTCTTCTTTGACGCATCACTGATTCAGAGTTAGGTGGTGTTTATCTAGAGTTTATTTTGTTTTTACACTGCATCTCTCCCTCGCCGGGATTGTCACTTGGCAATTAACTAGCTTAATTATCAAAGTTACCAGAATCACAGACTTGCTAATTTCCTGCTTCACTGTGTTAGAAAACAAGCGCCTATCAAATTGTTCACGTGCTCTGAATATTCCATCACATCGCCCCACGCAGTGTAATGTATCAGTCACCTTGACAACCAACTTTTTACCGTAGGCATACCATTATGTCCTTTCTCTGTCTTCATAAACGCTTCTTTGACAACTAATCCATACTGCATCCTGCCTAGGCAATCTTCCACTTAAAATGAAATAATTAGATCATGACTTGTTTTAATGAGATGGAATGAACAAAACTTAGCACAAACGTATATTTTTGAAGTCTGTTTTCAATGTCCCCATGCATTTAAAGAAGCAGAACAGAGAAATGAAGTCTGTCTTTCTGTAGATGATGCCACTTAGAAGACAGTAACAGTTCTACAAATATTGTAACAGGGTCCCTAGAAAACTGTTAATGTTGTCAGGAAAAGTGGTTCCATGGTTTCTTCAGTATTTGTGGAATGTAAGTGGATTACATTTTATCAATGAAGCTATAGTTAAAAGGATTCCTTATTGAAAATAAAAGCTAGTGTCAGGTATGAGCATGGTATTGGGGTGGCATTGTGCAATGAATATTCCATGGCGATTGAGTATTTACCAGTTACCCTTCGTGTGTGTGCTTGCACTCCATAGTCTTTGTCTACAGTCAACAGTAGCTTGATGTGGTATAGACAGTAAAAGCGCAACTATATCAGTGCCAATTTATAATATACTTGTTACTAGGGGTGATTTATCACACCAAGGTCTTTTTCCTCTATTTAGGGTACCTGGTTATTATTATATAAATAGTGAAAACATGAAATAACGTATTGGTCTTTAGGGAGCTCCCTCAATAATTTCAATATCCACAACTCATAGTACATTAGAATTCTGGTGGCTAGAAGATTGCCGCTTTTACAGATAAACAAAAAGATCATTGATGCCACATAAACTGACCTGAGAGTCACAAACCGGGCAATGAACCTCTAGTAAGTTCTGGAGGAACACTAGGGTTTCACGGAACCCTGATTAAGAAAAACTGGTCTTTAATCTGCTGATCTAATTGAGCCACGTCTGCCCTTTCCTAACATTTGCAGCATTCCTGTTACTTGTTGCAAATAGGTGTCACAACCTTGCCTCTGCCTGTTCTTTTTCAGCACTGGAAGGCATAGACATTGGTTGACCTCCACTGGTAATCAATATAGCACTCACAGTGCAATCCTCCATAATTCAGCATTTAGTCAGGCTCAGACCAATGCTTACTGCCCAACTGTCTAATACCAGTTTTGCTTTGCCTGTTTCTCTGATTGTTTGTCATCTAGCCTGACCTCTTCTTGTACTCTGACCATGTACTTTTCTCTGCTTCAGCATGGCCTATTGTGTACAACCTCACCTTTGAGCTCTCATCTGCTCTTGCTGTATAGTTTAGACTACATTATACATACATACATATATATATCACATTTATGCTGAAACTTATCAACATACTTTTCATCTGTAAAACAAATGTATTTATAATATTATTAAAACAAAATTGGTCATTTTATGAGATTTAATGTTTTTTCAGTATGCCCACAAATAGCTACAAATGCATTTTTTTATGAGCAAGTAACTCCCCTAGTAGTATAGTAGAAAACCCCTATCCAGCAATTGTTAATAATTTGTAAATGTTTAGTTTGGCACATAATGCAACCCTATAAATCATCTTTGTTGTTTTTGTTTATAAACAGAACCAAACCTGTACAAGTAATATTGCCCAGAGCATTGGAGGAGGCAACTCAATTGTTGTGTTGGAGCTAGAAGCTTCTCCAAGGTTTTAGTAATAGGGCCCCAGGTAGGTTAGACTACATTATTAAAAATATCCAGCCATGGGGCTAACATATACTGTTTACTGAGTTGCAGATCTATATGACTCCAAAATCAATAGCACTATTGTGTATTGTATTATACTTGCAAGCAATGATACCAAGTGTATATTGACATCTTATACAAGTTTTACATTTAAAAATCACTACTGAGTTTTGACAGCTACGTTTTCCTACAAGAAAGTTTTTGTCTTTGCTTGGCATATTGTAATCCTCTGATTCAGACAGTGTTTGCAGTGCTGTGAGTGTGGATAGATCTGACTGCCTTGGGGGGAACTCTATCACAAAATGTCAGTCTAACTAGCATGGAAGTCACATTTCTGGTAGGTGTCAGTGGTCGGATTTCTGTGCTTCAAGTTTTATGTTCTACAGTTTTAATAAGGTAATCCAAGGGTAATGAGATGGAATAAGAACAGAACATGAAATATGATGGAAAGAGATTGTTGCTGGGATACTTAACCCCCTATGATTAGTTAGTAAATAATAGCCTATTAAGCTCAATCTGCAACAAAAATGCCACTTGTCTGTCTAGGATTACAAAAGTAATCCTAGACAGACAAAACTACCAGGAGGTAGTACTATATGACGAAATAAACATGCAATATCTCTTTTGTTAAAAAACGAACTCCCTGACTTTTGGTGTTTTTTTGTTTTTGCTCTAAACTACACAGTTTATCATCCAATCGGTGAGGTGGATCGCTGTCCCCATGGAAGCACACAATGGAACGGGCAGTGAAGATGGCTGTGCCCATCCCTGCAGCGATGACAGGTCCTGGATCTATGACTGTACAGGGTAAGTATGTACCATAATCAGCACATATGCTGTGCTTACTTGCTGATTATGGCAGAAGCTTACCAACGAGTTTAGATCCACTTTAAGTGGTGATAGACGTTGCTGTCTTTGCAGCAATGCATTCCAAAATGCACCCTGAGGCATGTCTATCATGAACTTAATGTACAACATATAACCATATAAGCAAAAGTGCAACATTACTTAAATTACTTTTCAGTACCAGCATAATACAACATGCAGCAATTGTGATGGTGGATTGAGTTCAGAGGTGAATGGCCCCTGGTAGGATTGCACACTGACAGGCAGTACATCAATGTACTTCATCATGCTGAAGTTGTTAAACATAGCAGAATCTGGATGTCCTGCACTTCCAGATAGTGGGTTGTATGATGCTTGGTGTCATTAGGTTTTAAAGACACTACTGGGTATCAATGCCTCACTGAATGATGCTGGGTGTGATTGCTTTGAATGATGCTGGATGTCATGGGGTTGAATGACTCCACGTGACATTCAGCCCAGAAGTTAGGGGTAACTCGATGAGCTGGTGAGTCTGTGGTAGACAATTAGGATGAGTATTGTTGCTGGACCTTTATTTTTAAATTATGCTGGTCGGGATTTACTAATTTTTTTTACCTAAGCTGAACTTAGACTTTAAGTTTGAGATAAGTTTTATTTCATTGCAAAATACTGGTCTGGCTTTAGTATTAGGCACAGCAGGCTTGTGACTCCAGTCCATTTTTTCACTATACAGTCATGAGCTCTGTACCATTAGACAGTAATACCGTATTATATAAAAAACATCCAGTTCAGAATGTACTGCATAGGTCAAGAAATCAAAAAATAAAAACACTGATGATAAATAACATAATTTGTCTTACCCTAGACATTGCAAGTTAAAGTACACAATGTACGACTGGCATTTTATCAAATCTGCGATCTGACATTGAGACGTACAACTCTGAGCTATTGGATTCCTAAAGCTTAGAGTTCATTTCTGTAATATTATTAAGCATAAAATATTACGGTCAGATAAAAGGTAAAAGGAGCTATGGTCTTTCTCATTTTAGGGTCATAACCTATTTGTAACTAGATTTCTACTGGACTATACCGATACCTTGTTTGCTAGCAAATATGTCATTGTGACAGCCCAGGCATCCTTCTAGGGGGCAGTAATATGTCATTGCTTTAAACAGAATCTCCTATGAGAAGGTTGGAAACAGTTTTCCCTTTTTATCACAGATCACTAAAATGCAAAGAACTAAACATTCAAAAATATAATTATGAATATAGAAGGATGCCTATTTTATTTAATAAAAATGTTATATTTAAAGTAAAACACAATTAAAGAATTGAGGCTCACTGTGTATGCCCAATTAGAGGACACATACTACCTGTATATTTGCAATGCTGCATTTATTTTGTGCACTTACTTTCATTGCTGTTATTCTCTAAAGTTGTTGATGCCCCTATTTTCATAAAATAGGGGCATCACTTGAAAGCCTTGAACACAAACCAGTGCATTGCATGATATTAGGGTTGAACTAATGGAGCATATTCAAAAGAGCATGTTTAATTCATCTCATTCACTAAGATAAATAAAAACCTAACTTTACAAACGACCATGCTTCACTCATTAAAAGTATTAGTAGTATTAGTAAATGATTCCCACTGTGGTTCCAAGTTATAAACATCAACTTTTGTAGTTTCTGAGAAGTCAGTGGGGCAGCAAACAGTCATATGACAAGAAGCTGAAAAGCATGCTTAATGCAGAACTAAACAGAAAACAAAAAAATCACACTTACCTTTGACCCCCTCGATGCCGCTGGTCCTTCCTATTATCCGGTCCCACGTTGT